>NW_026057585.1:23799467-24159877 GCF_023721935.1 Panthera uncia | reverse complement strand
GAATGATTATGGTTAATAACTCATTGTGTTAAGTTATTAAAATTTCGTTTTTTATTTGTTATAGTACTCTAACTCTATTATTAAATATCCATGCTGCATTTTACATTGCTTATTATGACTTCCTTTGTTATTTGCTACTGCCTGTAGAGATTTCACCCTTTCTTTGACACCCACCCCCCCCTACAGTCCTGGATCTTTTTTCTCCACCTATTTCTTTTAAAGTTGTCATCTGTAGCCCACTGCCTCTGTTGTATCCCCTCCTCTGGCAATCCCATGATAGCTTTAAGGCATATTATTGATTTCCAAATTTTACCTCTTGTCTAATTTTTAGCCTGGCATATTCAAATCCCCACTGAATTTCTTTTCCTGGACATCTGACTGACATCTCAAACTTAATTTGTCCAAAACTGAAATCAGCATGTTTCTCCCTTCCTTCCCCTCTACCTCAGGTGTACCCCCTACTGCATTCTCTCAGTAAATAACACCATTATTTTCCCAGAACAGAGCATTGAAAATCATCCCAGACTCTGTTTTTCCCCTCATTTTCCAATATTCAGTGTATTTCCAAGGCAGCAGATTTTATTGACCAAATAGTTTGTGAATCCATCTGTCATCTCCACCTTAAATAATACTGTCCTAGCTCTGGGTCCCATTATTTTTCACATAGCCTTCTCCAGAACACAGTGATTAGTCACATGGACTTTGGAATCAGAAAGATCTTTGTTTAAGTTTGCAACTAGTTCTTAGCTGCAACCAGTTTGTAGCTGTGCGATCTAGAGGAGTTAACTAAATGCTTAAACTCACTCCTTCCAATCTGAGAAATAGAAAATACTATTAATACTTCCCAAATGGGACTATTATAAACAATGAAGGAAATTAGGTATAGAGAGGCCTTAAGACAACTTGAAAGAGAGTAAGGTCACCATCACATTAGCTATTTTGATTGGAAACTCAATGCTTCTAAACTCATCTCCATAAATCCACCTTACATAAGGGAATTATCTCTCTAAATACAAATTCTGCCATTTTCCACCCCTGTAATGTGGATGGAAAGGAAGAGGTTGGGCATGAGAAATATTTAGAGCTGGAACTGATAGGAATTGGAAACTGATTAGGGTGATAATTGGTAGACACTTACTAGAAATGCGTATATCAGAAGACATAAATTAGATAAATTTGCCTTTGTGAGTGAATTAACTGTATAAAAAGTCTTTTATTTCTTTTTATCTTCTCTGGATTGGGTCTGTGCATTAAAAACCCACGTACTAAATTAGTGAGTATCTAAATTTATCATAAACCATATTCACTGCATAATGGCCAACCCATTTATTTACTTACAGTACAGGCATGACAGCTTAAAAATAGGAAATTCAAATTAAGCAAAATTTCCCACTAAGAGAACATAATATGAGGAAAGCTCCAAGTATAGTATATTTTAATTCTCATTACCACTCTTTCCACATACATCTCATCCCAATAACATTCCCTCTCCTTTTTTTATCTCATCCAGAGGGTATCCTGAACAGACAACAAGAGCATTTGGAAGATAAGAAATGGGTGATTAGAGTGGAAATAAGTGAAGAGGGATAAAATCAGGAGTGACTATGCATCTACCATGTGCCAGACAACAGGGATGACCTTCACGTATGTTGTCTAATTTAATTCTCAAATCAGAAAAATAAACAATAAAAAAGCAAAATAAATCCCATGATCTGTATATGTACCATGCACCACAAGGAACATATAATTCCTATCATACAGAAAAGGATCTCAGTGAAGTTAAGCTACTTGCTCAAGTCATACAGGAAAGGTATTTATTTGCCAGGATTTTAATCTACTTTCATTTGATACCAAAGCCCACCAGTATCATACTGTTATATCCTAGATATCCGAACTACTTTTTAAAATCTACACAACCATGTGTTTGACTACTCTGTATCCCTTTAGTGTGTATGTGAAAAAAAGAAAAGGGAAAAGGAAAGCATAGTTTGTGGATAGCCCCCTCTCACATTGTCACATTGTTTGTGTCTATGTGACAGCTGAGCCTGTGAAACACAGAAACTTCTGTGAGGAAGAAACCAGTCACAAAAGGTACCAAACCACCAATGAAACACACACATAACCCAGTGGGAACATCCTCCATTTCCCACGCCCTTCCCACTTGATGAAATAAACATCCCCTAGCTTCCAGTAATTTGGGCTTCAAAATGTTTGGAGAGCAAATTCACATTCTTCTATATCTGTGCCATAGGGGGAAGGAGTTCTATAAAGCAGGAGAAAAGAAATGATTGGTGAATAATTTTTTTAAATCAGATTCTTTCTGAGACACTGATCTCATTATTTGTTCACCAGATGAGGTCCCACTAAATCTATTCACAATTAAAAAAAAAAAAATTACCCAGCTAGTAGTATTGAACTGTGCCTTAATTAGGGCAGCCAAGAATGTCTTGTATAATTAACTGGGCTTTGTTTATAATTATTTCTTTGTGGTTAGAACTGTTTTCTGTGTGTAACTGGGGCAATGCTAATAGTAATGCTAACCTTTGATTTTCATAAGAGAGTAACTGAAGGACAGGCAGAAGAAACAAGGCCAGACCTGGGAAAGCAAAACCAAAGGACATGAAACACAGGATTTCTTTTTACCTCTGTTTTGCCTCAGGATGAACATAGTCTCCTGAGCCTCTGACCCAATCTAAAGCCTAGATGCTGACATCTGGGCTCCTTTATCAATTGTCAAGTTAAAGAAACTATTCCTTCTTTTTTGGAAAATGGAGTGATGCCTTTTCTTATCAAGGTCCATGTGCTAGATTTGCCCTTCTAGATCCACTCTCTGATCTCCCTGACCCAGCTCTGTAACCCATTGAATGACATCAACATCCTTTGCCTTCCCATTAAGTTTGGTCAATAGGGAACCCAAGCAAGAGATCTGGAAGAAGAAAGGAAGGGAGGGATAGAAGAGAGTGATGTCTCATTATTTATTCTCCTGGCCCTTTCCTTACAGAGTTATCTTGGGAATACTGTATCTAATCCCTAAGCCAATGTCTTAGTTCCTACAAACTGACTTATCCAAGTAGCCACCCTCTCTATGGACTCTGGCAATCACTCTCTCTTCTTATCACTCATCTCTAAGTTTGGTAACAGTACACTGCACTGTTGTTACACTTGCTGAAAATACTACACTATCTTTTGTGGTTACTCTACACACTAACAAAACTTTGTAAATAGTCCCTATCAAACTCTCCTCAAATTATCATAATATGAATGTAACCTCTATTCCTGGCTAGCAAAATGGACACAGTCTGGATTTGTAACTATACTCCTGCCCCCACACACGCCCATATGTTCTAGAAGACTACAGGAACAATAGGATTTTTAGTTATAGGAGTTTAGAAATTCACTGAATGAGTAATTAACCAATGGTATTCAATGTAGTAGAGTGTGGTTAGGTGGATTCAGGCTCTTGGCCAAATATGATTATCCTGGTCGTGATGAATAGCAACAGGAGTTTTATGGATACTGACGAAGTAGAAATTATTTTTATTTTTCCTGTAAACCTTGCTCATTGTAGTTGGTGCAGTTAGCATGTGAATCTAATAACTCTAGAACTTCTTATCACATTTCTTCTGCTTGATGTTTCAGATACACTTTCCTAGAAAGAGAGGTCAAGGAAGAATAGTTAGGAAAGGAATAAAGGTAAATAAACTTGATTAAATACACCACTTTTTGATTGCTACAGGATGGGGGACAATTTGTTAGGTATCTAGGTTCCTTCCTGCAGGTATCCCGCAGCCCACTGGAGGAGACAGATCTCTACAGGCTATAAAAGAGAGCAAAATTAATTTTTTAGGTAGTAAACTAGCCTTAAATGGCTTGACAAAGAGGATAACCACGAAAGCAAATCTGGAGGGATCCTGTCAGGTGGATCAAATAAGGGATGGAAATTCTAGGCAGAAAAATAGCACTGTCAAAGGAAAAGAAGCATGGGAAAAAAGTGTAATGTATAAGAACGGCATGAGTAGTTTGTTACACACAAAAAAAGGACAGAATTTTTAGCAGTGGAAATTTATTTTTTTTTTAATTTTTTTTTTAACATTTATTTATTTTTGAGACAGAGAGAGACAGAGCATGAACAGGGGAGGGTCAGAGAGAGGGAGACACAGAATCTGAAACAGGCTCCAGGCTCTGAGCTGTCAGCACAGAGCCCGACACGGGGCTCGAACTCACAGCCCTCACGGACCGTGAGATCATGACCTGAGCTGAAGTCGGCCGCCCAACCGACTGAGCCACCCAGGCGCCCCTGCAGTGGAAATTTAATAAAGCATAAGATTCAAGAGGAAAAGTGCCTAAGGATGAGACTAGAAAACTCCAAGATGGTGAAATAATAAAGTTCCTACCAAACCAGCACAGCTTAATGAAGCCTTCAAATGGATGTGGAAGTTATTCTATAGACAGTGATAAACCTATGAAGTTATTTTTAACAGAATATTTATGTGACTAGATTTGTTTTTAAGAAATATAATTTCAGGGAAAACATATAAGGACCAAGAAAACATTATAAGTATAATTAAATAGTCATATAAACCTAGCCCAAATTGAAAGTTCCTAAAAGGACTAAATAAATTCATGAACAGCTAGAAGACTGACAATGGAAATGAGAGAAGACACAAATTACCAACATTAGTAATGAAAACGGGGACAAAATTAAAAATTTTCTATAGATATTGAAAATATCAAAGAGGTGGGGTGCCTGGATGGCTAAGTCAGTTAAGTGTCCAACTCTTGATTTCAGCTCAGGTAACGATTTCATAGTTCATGGGTTTGAGCCTCGCATTGGCCTCTGCACTAGCAGTGTGGACCATGCTCAAGATTCTCTCTCCTTCTCTCTCTGTTCCTCCCCCACTCCAGTGTGCGCTCTCTCTCTCTCTCTCTCTCTCTCTCTCTCTCTCACACACACACACACACACACACACACAAAATAAATAAATGAACTTAAAAAAAAAGATCAAAGAGGATATTATTAAAGTGTCGAATATGAAATGGAGAAATTACTTGAAAACTGATATAAGAAGAAATAGAAAATCTCTATAGTTCCATTCTGTCAAAGAAATTGATTTCATATTTGAAGATTTTCCCACAGGGAAATCTTTAAGCCAAGATAGCTTTACTGGTGAATATTTCTAGGCAGTTAATGAAAAAAATCTCATAAATTTTACACTAACTTTCAGTTTTTTTTTTTTAAGTTATCACTGCTGTAAGACAAGAAGAAAAGATATAAGAATCAAAAAGTAAGTAATAACATGAGTGTCATTATTCATAAATTACATATTGTTGACCATAGAAATTCAAAAATGACCTTAATAAACTTTACTTATTAAGTAAATTAGTAGGGTCAATATATAAACATTAGTTGTATCTCTACATACTAGTCCCCCCAAAATGAATAATTTTAATGATACTATTAATAATAGCATCAAAAACACCACAGTTATAGAAATAAATCTGAGGCACCCGGGTGGCTCCATCAGTTGAGCATCTGTCTGACTCGGTTTTCAGCTCAGGTCATGATCCCAGGGTCATAGGATCAAGCCCCAGGCAGGACTCCACATCATGGAGACTGCTTAAGATTCTCTGTTTCCCTCTGCCCCTCTCCCCTGCTTATGCTCTGTCTAAAAATAAAAATATAAAAATAAATAAATAAATAAATAAATAAATAAGAAATAAATTTAACAAAATTATGTAAGACTTCTATATAGAAAATTAAAAAATGTAATTGAAAGATATTAAAGAAGATTTAAATAAAGGGAGGAATATACCATGTTTATGGGTTGGAGGTTTCAATGTTGTAGAGATGTCAGTTCTCCCCAGATTGATTCAATGCAATACTAATTAGATTTCCAGCATGTTTTTGTGTTTGAATATGGGAAAAATCATACAAAAATTCTAAAATTTATATGGAAATTCCAAGGACAAAAAAGAATCAACAAGGAATCCATTGGTCTAATAAAACTGAATTTGAGTCCAGAAACAGATTGCTAGGTCAATTGGACATTTCCAAGAGGAAAATATTTATCTCAACTCTTTTCTTATACCAAACACAAAAGTCAACAGCAAATGATTGCAGTATACATGGAAGGCTAAAATACAAACACTTGTAGAAGATAATAGAAGAGGAATATTTTTGTGACTTTGAGCTAGGCAAAAATTTCTTAAGTAGGACACAAATGTTCTAATCAAAAAGGAAAAGATTGATACGTTGAACCACATTTAAATTAACTTCCACTTATCAAATATACCACTGAAATAATGAAGATTCAAGTCACAGAGGAGGAGAAGATATTTTAAAAATATATGCCCAACAAAGAACTTATACCTGGAATATATAAAGAACTGCCATTTAACAATAAAGAAAACACAGACAGACCAGAGAAAAATAGGCAAAAGATTATAAAAGGATATGCAAATGTCAATAAATACATGAAAAGATAGTCAGCTATAGCAGTTATCAAGGACATATATATTAAAACCACGATGGTTATAATAGCTGAAATATAAGGGACTGATTTGTCAAGGATTTGGAGGATCTGGAACTCTCATAAACTGCTGGTGGGTGTGTTAATTGGCACAATCACTTTGGAAACTGACATCAACTGAAGTTGATTCTACATATACCTTATAATTCAGTAATTCTATTCTTAGGGATTTACCCATAAAAATTATGTGCTCATATACATGAAAAGACATATATAACAATGTTCCCGGCAGCACTATTTATAATAGCCAAAACCTTGCAAATTCAAATATCCATTGACAGTAGAATGGATAAATAAATTGTGGCATATTCATAAAATGGAATACTAGAGGGGCACCTGAGTGGCTCAGTCAGTTAAGCATCCAACTTGGTCTCAGGTCATGATCTTGCGGCTCACGAGTTTGAGCCTCACATCGGGATCTGTGCTCACAGATCAGAGCCTGGAGTCTGCTTCAGATTCTGTGTCTCCCCCTCTCTCTGCCCCTCCCCCGCTCACATTCTGTCTCTCTCTCTCTCTCTCTCTCTCTCTCTCAAAAATAAATAAACATTAAAAAAAATTTTAATGGAATACTAGAAAGCAATGAATATAAATGAAATATTGCCTCATGTAACAACCTAGATAAATTTCACAAACATACCTCTGAGCGAAGAAGCCAGATACCAAAAAGAACTTTGCATTATCGCATTCTATAAAGATCAAAAAGTATATAAAACTAATCTATGGTGATGAAAGTCAGGATAGTTTCTTTTGGAGCAGTGGTCAGAAGAAGCTATGAAGAATGCTTCTATTGTGGGTAGTTGTGGATTCTTTCATGATCTGGATAGTTTTATATGGATTTGGTGACATTGTAAAAATTTATTCAGCTGTGAACTCATGATTCACTAACATTACTGTATATCTGTGATACTTTAGTAAAAATTTTTATTAAACAGATGCATGAATTAATCAGTCATATGTAAGTAAGAACTGGGTCAGGAAAAGGAAAACCCACAGTAAATGGTATCAGGAAATCAATTTCAGGATGAGCAGGTGGTTAGCAATGCCAATTGCTAAAAATTCAAAGAAAGGCTCTTTAAAAGGACACTGGCTATGGTATACAGGACATTGCTTCCCTTTAGACAGTGCATTCATTCGTATGGGTTCCAAATTTAGGATAAGATGGTCTCATTCTCACACCACAGCTTGCTGCTCTGGATAAGGGATATAGGTTATGACAGTTTTCTTGCCACTGTCTGGTATATTTTTGGTTTTTGTGGGTTTTTCAATGGAATTAACCAATAAAATTGATCCAATAGTTAATTGTTTCTTTATATAGATACAGTCCCAAAACAGGTTTGGACTGAAATGTATCTAACATGATCTATAATTTTGATAAATGGAACGATTTTATGGAATGATTTTTTTCTTATTTAATGTGTGTTCAGAAAGTAATAAAAGGGATGGCTGCATTGCCATTCAACACAAATCAACCCTCTTAACTTTAGCTACCTTTTATAGCTCTGTTTCCTTATTTCCTAAGAGTAAGAGTGAATTCTTATTGGATTTGTGTATATCTACTACTCAAAAGTACTCAGTTAACACTTTGAAATCAAGCCACTGTGATAGGTAAATGGGTTTAAAATGTGTTTTATTCTATTTTGAAAAAGACATCCTCCTCCCTTTCTCATTCCTCTTTAAACATAAGCTTAATTAAATTGTTGATATGAACAGACAGCTGATGGTCAATGATGTACAGTGCATTATGGTACAGTTTTATTCCCTAGTTTATTTGAGAGATCACACAGATCTGAATTGAATTCCCACTACCATCACCTGATTTTGTGACCTTGTGCAAATTAACTAGCATCTCAAAGTCTCAGTATTTTCCATATGCTGAATGGGAATAACGATGACCTTAAGAGTTAAGAAAAGGTCACAAAATATGTGCAAAAAGTTTTTAGCAAGCATCCAGAATGTAATAAGCACTAAATAAATGAAAGCTATTCATGAGATTTTTAAAATTTATCTACAGATACTTGAAATGTTAATAAATATTTCTTTCCTCAATAATACTCATAATAAATGAAAAAGAAATGCATATATATATACACATGTATCTCCATTATTTTTCATCTTTATTCCCTTCTACTATTTTGAAAGCTCATGCGAGTTCTAGTTATTTGTTGACAATTTTTCATGGAGGAAAGAAAAGCTAGAATGGAAAAACAAAGAACAAAGAAAGAGCTGTCAGGCTTAATGCAACCTGCCTCTGTGACATTAATGTCCCAGCCCCTTATAGTCTGATAATCCCACTCTGTGTCCAGGCCTTTTGGTGCCTAAATAGTGTCCACTGTCTAAAAAATGCCAGTTTTATATGGTTATATGTGGTATTTCCTCACTACATCCAGGACAGAAGTTGGGTGAGATGAAAGAGGCAGTCTCTTGGTAGATATGCTGAAGTGCAGACTATGCTCATTTGACTTATTCTGGGTTATCTCATTCACTTCTTGCATCAATTTACTTAATTTTACTTTATAACAATATTCACAAAAAGACTATTACAGCTATTGTTCTTTTAGATTCATATCCAAATTACTTGTAAGTATTCATTTTAGATTTTGCTGATGTTCTTTGGAAAAGAAATAGTCAGGGGATGCTTTCTGTATTTAAAAGAAATTGATTCACATACAAAGGAATAAATTTTCTCCACGAATATGCAACATTTGAAAAAAAAAATAGGTAAGAAAATTAAATGAAATCTACTTTGGTACCACTGTGGATTTGATATAAAACTGAATCAAATGATTTGCAGGTGAAAAACATGCCAAATTTAAATATATATAACTTTCAGAAACTCACCTTATTGTTTGAGGGCAACAGTTTTGACAGACAATTAAGAAAAGGAACTTTGGTCATACATTTACTTGCACTGACCAGGATCCACACATCACAGTTCAAGAAAAGCTATTGTTTTTCCTGATAAATCTCTGTTCTTTGCTTTGGTAACTTCAGTTTATTCTTTTCTGTATTTTTTAATGTTGCAACAAAACAAATTTGAAAAATAAAATGGCCTATTAACTGATCTATTATTTTATATAACAATTACAGAAAAACAGTTTGTCTATTTGTTTCTCGAATGTAATTGATCTGATAGGTGTTCTGTCATTATGCAAACATAGCCCAAATGGAGTAGATTACAGTAGCTGATTGTCAAGTTAGTGATCATTTAATGAGGAATTCCTATGGGATCTAGACTAGTTTTTTTTTTTTTTTTCCAACATTTTTTATTTATTTTTGGGACAGAGAGGGACAGAGCATGAACGGGGGAGGGGCAGAGAGAGAGGGAGACACAGAATCGGAAACAGGCTCCAGGCTCCGAGCCATCAGCCCAGAGCCTGATGCGGGGCTCGAACTCACGGACCGCGAGATCGTGACCTGGCTGAAGTCGGACGCTTAACCGACTGCGCCACCCAGGCGCCCCTTTTTTTTTTTTTTTTTAACAAACTTTCCTGATGACTAGGACCAAATCATTCATTCATTCATTAATTCACTCATTCATTTTCAACAAACGCTGAGTGCCTGGGTACCCCAGGCATTGTACTACAGTGTAACAGTTGGTACGGAAATTTCTCGAGAAAACTGAAAATTAATAAAGGGACGCCTCACTAAAGTGGAGTCAGGAGGCTCGGCAGGGGGAGCTCTCTCACCCTACGACTCTGTCAATTGCAAATCCAACAGGAAAAGAAGGGCCTTGCAAGTGGCTATACTTTACTACCCTAACAGGAGGAAGAAGGGTTCCTGCTCCTTCTGCAACAGCCCAGCCAGTGAGAAACTCACAACTCAGCCAATGAGAAGCCACTATACTTCCAACTCCCAGTTTACTCCAATGGACTTCTGTTTATAACAGCCTTCTTGTTTTCCTCCATAAAAGAAAGTTCCTCTCCTCTGACTGGTGGCCTTGCCTATGGTTTTTGCCTAGCTTGCTTGTCCCAAATTGCAATTCTCTGCTGTTCCCAAATAAACCCATTTTTGCTATTTAAAACAAACAAACAAAATTGGCAATTTTATTTTTAAGGTTAACAGAACAAACTGCTTTTTCCATCTTGGTATCCCTGGTACCTTGTACATAACCTCATGTTGGCAATTTGTAAAGATTTGTTATTACTACTTTCATAATTACTTGCTGTTACTGCTGCCACTGCTGATGAAGATGGGTAAAGTAAGAAATTGGTGCAACAATGGAATTCATCAAACCTCTATATGTTTATGTAATTTGGGAGAATTTATCTCTAAATGGAGTGCCTTGTCCCAGGGACAAAGGAAAATCCAAATAAAGAAAATTCTTCAGATAGTGATGCTTCACTAGAAAGAAGCTACGTCATTTTCTAAGTTAAAAAAAGTATTAGTCTCACATCCTGGAAATACTGCTCATTATATCAAACAATTGTTGGTCCTTTTAATCACTGCTAAAACACTAACAACTCTCTTTAATGCCTAGTCAATAAGCAGATTAAAACATAAATGTCACTAAATATGCTTTAAATATCAGCTCCATTGAAATATTTCTAAGTTCTGTATCCTCTTAAAATAATCCCCATTCAAAATTGAGAGGAAATGTCACCCATATGAGTTTCTTCAAAATTTAAGCTCTGATTATACAAGGAATTAGGTACTATAGCTTTAGAAATCGGATAATTAAAGAAGCACCAGACTCTTTGTTGGTGACATTTTTAAGCCTAGAAAGTTTTTATCAATGCTATAGTAAAATTTCATTTTTAAGTAATGTTGCACATGCTGAGTATACTTCTAACCCCAATTAAAGCTAGCTACCTTCAGAGGGAACTATGAAGAAAGGTAAAGATGGGTAATCACACCAGACAAACCAAAGACCCTGGCTACAGAACTGTAGAAAGGCCATTTGCTTTGAGCAGGTCTTAGTTGGGAAAGCAAGAGAAGTATAAAATTATTTTTAAACATAGCTCTAATTTTCAAGGAAATAATGGTCTGCTAAAGAAATTGAATTGGTTCAATGGTGAATGGATTGGCTCTCTCCAGATATTTTTTTAGTTTCCATTTTCAAATATGATAAACAGGATGTCTTTCATAGGACCTCAGAATAAATCTGAGTCTTGATTGGATGAATGTAGACAAAAGTGGCCCAAATATATGTTTATACCTAATGCAGGCTAAAGGACATTTGGCATTAATTGTTCTATTATCAGAGCCTTTAGGAGTACTTTCTCTAAAAGGATCCATATTTATCCTTTTATCAGTCTCACTGAAATATTTAATTTCAATAACCAGGGACCTATAATTACAAGTTCCTAAAATCCACATTTTCTGGGCATGTGGATGGCTCAGTCAGTTAAGTGTCCGACTCTTGATCTCAGCTGAGGTCTTGATTTCAAGGTTGTGAGTTCAAGCACTGCATTGGGCTCTGCACTGGGCATGGACCCTACTTAAAAATTTAAAAAATAATAAAATAAAATAAAATAAAATAAAATAAAATAAAATACACCTTTTACTAAAGTCTTTCAAATGCTGCATATTCAACTTCAGCTTAATAACCAATCCACTGATATTCGCCAGTATTTGTATCTTTCAGATATATAACAAAGGTCTATTCTTCTTAGTAACTTCCTTTATTAAGAAAATATATTATCTACACATAATCTTATTGAGAACCTAAAACCCAAACTCTAATATTTAGAATCACCACATTGCTTTCCTTCTGGACCCAGAACTTTTTTTTCCCCTCTCATACTATCCTCTTTCCCACCGACGAAATGCAGAAACTCATTAATCATTTCTCCCATTAGAATGGAGATTTCTCACTGTTCAGTCGCAGATCATAGGGTACAGAATTGGAGGGTACCAGAGATCATGTATTCTTTTATTTTGCAAATTAAGACACTGAGCCACAGACAAGTTAAGAGTCTTGCTTTAAGCCACACAGCCACTAAGTGTCAGAGCTTGGATTGCTTGTTTTATAACCTCAAGCTGCCATTAAGATGGAAACTTTCCCATTCAGAGATGCTCCTGGAAGAGAAGTACAGAACATCATCATAAAGGCACCTTTTGGAGCAAGTTGATTGATAGGACAAGAAAGGGCTTTAGAAGTCTCCTGAGAGCATTGACATCTGGGATTTCTGAAACTGAATTAGCTGAACCTGATAGCAACTCAGGAGGAAAGGTCACACAGGTTTGGGTGAGAAATTCATGATTTGCAAATGTCAGCTAAGATTTGGATAAGCATCTGGCTTTTGGTTATATATCTGAAAATGAATAAACACTGAAATCTGGACGATTCATACTCACTGGACCTAATCCACCCAGGATTTAACAGCCAGAAAAGAAATGCTGGTTATGGCATGGATTCCACAAACTTTTAAATCATTTACACACAAAAACAAAGAAGCACATATGTATATGTCTGTATACATATGTAAACATGTCTATACATAACCCACACACACAAATATGTGTATATTTCTACGCATTTCATGTATATATGCATGTAGGTTTGTGTGTGTGAGTGTGTGTGTGAGTGTGTGTGTGTTTAAATATTCCAAAACATTGGGCCAGTTGGCCATGCATCTAGTTTCTCTTGGAAAAGATTTGCTTCATATCTAATAGAAATATACAATCTGGTTAAATGTTGCTGGTAAAATGTCTAACACATGGGTGGATTGAGATTGTGAACAAGTAGAGAATACTAAAGCAGCCTGATGGAGATAGGCCCTTGGAAGGGAGGCCAGAAAACATTCCATTCCAAAGAGAGAGGATACGCATCTATTGTTTCTCCAGCTGGCTAAGCAACGGCAGGGATGTTTCCTACTAAACAGCCTCATTAACATAAGCATAACTACAGGGTAAGTTTTCAAGCTCATTCCAAGTGAATTCAAAGGGGTGGGGGAAGAAAGATGCCGTTAATATGCACAACTCATGCAGACAATGATATGAAGCTAATTCATTTCATCATATTATCACCATAGCATATTAACTTAAAAGAAATAATAAGACAACATGGAAATGTTTGCATATTAGAGAGAATTCTCGTTGTACCCTATTAGCACCATATCCTATTAGTATTGCATTAGGCTACCATGCTGCAATGCTAAAATGATGAAATCCCACTGTGAAAACTGATATTGAATTCTTGTAATGTTTCAGAATCATTTTTAGCACTGCATATAAATAATTCATGTGAGCAGATCTAATGAATTGATGGAAGAAAAAAACATCCCTTGGCATTGTGAGCGTATTTATGAATGTAAAGTCACGAGCAAGTCGCTTTCTCATGGAAGGTGGGCAGGGGCTGAAGTGTGACATCTATTCCAGAGCCGGTTATTAATATAATGAGGAATTCTAGGTCAAGTCCCATCGAAATATTCCTGAAAGCACTTTTCCTTCTAGGAAAGGTGGCACAATATTGGTTGGCACTCTCCTGTCCTTTCTGAATCTAGATTGTAGATCAACTGAGGTAGAGACCCTCACTTATAGACACTACCTGCACAAAATCCAAATTCAATAAACTAAGAATCCAAAGTAACCAGTGTCTTTTTGCTCCCAATGTCTTTGGTCAAGCCTTTATCAAACTGTGTTATAATTATCTGAGTCCTCACTCTCCCTCCCACTCTCCTTCCCACTATACTCTACACTCCTTGAAGGGTGGGATCATAATTTATTCATATTTGTAATCCTAATTCCCAGCACACTGCATGGCCCTGATGGGTACTCAAACACTGAATGAATGGATGGATGAATGAATGAATGAATATATTTATTCAATTCCAAAGATTTCAATTAAAAAGTTGGAATAAGGTGGGGTGGGCGTTTACATTTAAATCTGATTGTTTTGCTAAATTAAATCTTTATTTGCAATGTTGAATTCAGTCAAAGCAGTCTCAATGTAGAAAGGCATTCTAATTCAATGGAATTCTTCCTGAGTTAGACACAATTGTTTAAGTTCCAGCTTTAGATTAATGGCTTTTTGGTTTCTCATACACATATTGCATATTGGTGTCAGTGTGCTTGCAGAGAAGTAATCCTAATGCAATTTCAACTCCCCAGGATGGAGATTTCCTGCAAAGAGAGCTGTCGTGCAAAGCGTGTTCCCCTATGTAGAAATATCGCTGGCAGTTACAGTGAATTGCAGGGCAGAAGCCAATGACCTGTTTTCGGTTCTCTGTGTAACTGGCTTGTGGGCACTGTGATTCTTTGCTACTACTCTCCGGAGTTCACTACACTTAAGCTCCAGATCCCTCATGGCCTATTTCCTGCATTCTGCTCAGTGGACAGATCACACATAGCCCCTAGTTCCAGGCTTTCTTTCTACATAATTACTGTTTTAGAGACGAAGAAACTGGGGGAAAGTAACTAATAGATTTCCCGGAAGAAAAACCTGGATTTCTTTTTCTCTTTTCCATGCCAAAGAGAATGTTCTAATGTGGGATTGAAGGAGACCTCTTCACATTCAACACCAGTCTTGCTGTGTTTGTGTGTACAAATGTGCATGTGTGTGCACACACGCTTGTCCACATGCACAAACACACAGCTCTTTGGCTATGGTTGGGTGTTTATTCAAGCCTCAGAGTCATTCATCTGCAAGAGTATCTTCTTCATTATCCCAAAAGCCCAGAGAGTGAGTTAGAAATGCAGGCCTCATAAACAATGGCTATGTTGAGAAAATAAAAGGTCATTTGTCCTCTAGTAGACAGGGTCTTGTAGCAAAGCTAGGTGGGCAAGACACTGGAAGAGTCCCATAGATGCTTTTCCGTGCTTTTAACTTCCCAAGGGTTTCATGTGGTGGACTGTCTCATTAGTTACATTGAGAAAAGTAATGGTTCCCTTGTGCAGGGTGACAGCATTGGAAACAGAGAACCGAATGGGGAAGAAGTGTTCCCATCCCTGTCAGATGAGTTAACAAAGCCGATATTTTGCATGCTCTTCCCCACCCACCAAGAGTCTGCACATGGGATGACAGGTTGAGGTAGATCATGCAGTAATATACAAGTGGTATTGAGGTGTGTTGATGAGGCATAAGGAACAAAATGAAAACTCACAATTTTGTTTCACCAATTAAAAAGCCATTTTAGGGGGCACGTGGATGGTTCAATCAGTTAAGTGTCCAACTCTTGATTTTGGCCCAGTGCACGATCTCACGGTTTGTGAGATTGAGCCCTGCATTGGCTTCGTGCTGACAGCTGCTTAGGGTTCTCTCTGTCCTTCTCTCTCTGCCCCACCCCCTGTTCTCTCTCTCAAAAATAAACTTAAAAAACATCCATAAACTATGCACCTTAAAATGTAACTGGAAAGTGTAAAGTTGAATTTGAAAGAGATTGAATTAAGGAAATGATCAGCAAGCCCAGGTGGCATCCGTCAGCAACAGTTTATTTTGTTTCACTGGTGGATACATTTGAATTTCCCTGCTGTCCTTCAGTGGCTCCCAGACCACTGCAGGCAACCTGCTGGAGTTGTTTCCAGGCTACAAAACACAGGTCAGAAAAATCGAATTGTAAGGTTTAAAAGGCTCACATTTTTTCTTTTTTGTTTGGACGGATAATGTTGAAAGGCATTTTCTCCTAGTTTTCATTTCCATGTATTTGCTGAGCACCAGCTGCGTTCCTTATTTTATTTCATTCCCATTTTACAGACTAGAAAACAAGACTCAGAGAATTTAAGGAACTTGGTCTGTGAATGGAGAAGAATAGATGTGAATCAAGGTTGATCTGATTCCAGAGTCTGTGCTCTTAACTCTTTCCTCAGAACACTAAGAAACAAGGCCTAGGGTCACCTGGGTGGCTCAGCTCAGTCCGTTAAGCTGCCAACTTCAGTCAGCTTCCGCTCAGGTCATGATCTCACTGTTCATGAGTTTGAGTCCCGCCTGGGGCTCTGTGCTGACAGCTCAGAGCCTGGAGCCTGCTTCGGATTCTGTGTCTCCCTCTCTCTCCACTCCTCCTCCACTCGCACTCTGTCTCTGTCTTTCTCTCTCAAAAATAAATGAACATTAGAAAAAAAAAAAAAAACAAGAACAACAAAGACTAAACAAGCCCGAGCAGATCTGAAGATGGATACAGTCTGACACTGATAAAATAAATACCGATTACTCATTCAGACTCTGCAAATAACTGGTCTGAGCCTGAGCTATTCCCATCACTCTGTGAAGAACAATTAAATGGACAAAACAGGTCTGAGGTCTCCGGGTTCGTGAGTTCGAGCCCCAACATTGGGCTCTGCGTTGACAGTGTGGAGCCTGCTTGGGATTCTTGGGATTCTCTCTCTCTCCCTCTCTCTGTGCCCCTCCCCCGTGTGCGCATGCACACATGCATGCATGCTTGCTCTCTCTCTCTTTCAAAATAAATTAATTAACATTTAAAAAAAAAAAAGGCAGGTGGATCCCAAGTAAACCTACTTCCTTTCTTAGGAGGTAGCCTATCATGGGGAAGAGCATGGACTTACTAAGTCACATAAAAATCGTTTTACATCTCGACTTTGGTGATGACTAAATGTATGAATCTGGACACATGTCTTAGTGTCTCTAAATTCCTAATCTGTAAAATGGAAGAAATGTCTCATTCATAGAGTTGTGCGAATTAAGTGGGATCATGACAGTGGCTCACACATAGTGGTGCCTAGCAATTATTATTCCTCTTTTCTTTCTTTCCTCAGCTGGAAGCTGACCGGGTCCAAGCACAGAAGACAGTTTTACCCTACTCTGTTCCCCCCACATCCATGCCTACAAATTCTCCAAACATCTCTGGTTCTCAGATGCTTTTGCCAGTCCAACATTTAATCTCCACCACAGTCTTAGGATTCCTAGAGGATCCAGAGCCAGGTTCAAAATGTAGGCTTCTGCTGTCAAGTGGTATTATGTGCACAGCCAAAGGGCATCATTTAAGTAATGTTTAATTGTAAAATATTCTTAATATCTCCACAGGAGGTATAAACCCAATGGTATCTTTCTCCATTTACTTGTCCCATAAAATGCCCAGTTTTCTCTTTTCCTATTTTCCATTCCAGCTAATTTCAGTTCATCGGATTTAGAGACAAATCTCATACTGAACAAAATCCATAAGTACTGGACACTGAACACCTTAGCAAGATTTCCTAGCTGCCTTGGAGGCTAGCTAGTTCTCTTACAGATCAGTCAATAGCATGTGCTCTGGGTCATTCTGGTCTCCGTCAGCACGGGGTTGATTCCAAGAGCCCTGGAGAATATGAGCTTTGTGGAGGTTCAAGTAGTGTCTTAGGGACCACCAGGGCCCCAAACCTCACCAGAAATTCAACACAGTCTCACCCTAGAAAGGACTTTTAGGGGAGGTTCAGCATGGCTTGCCTTCGCTGTATGAGCCAGGTCTCACCGGAGGCTGGGTACTGAATGTGTACTTCAGTGTGAATGCTGTCTTACTGCCGTATCACTGAAACCCACAAATTTGCTAAGGAACGTTCACAGCCTGTAAGCCTGTAGGGCAGTGGATGGTGCAAGCCTCCCTCCTGTATTTCTTGCTTATGAAAAACAATCCAAAATTATACACTAACCCTTAAACTGAGATTATTTGGGAGTTACATATGACATAATTTCAAACTATCATGGCAACTACAAATTTTTTAAATGCCTTTTTAAAGGCTTATTGAATCTCTCTTCGTAATTAAGCCTTTCCTCAAAGAAGATTCGAAGCTTCCATTGTTTCTCTGAGCTAATAAAATATTCAGGACACCTTTCTTGTAAAATCAGGACATAGCAGGGTGACCCCACACACCATCACAATTTCTCAAGGTATTTCACCTTTCAATTAACCAAGACAGATCTGTGTTCATCACAGCAAGAAATTCTGCTTTTAATTGGATGCATGAGTAATACAGTGGCTAAAACGTAGAGTTATTGCCCTAGATTATTTACATTTGCAGTAACAGTTTCAACTCAATGTCTTCATGAAAATGTCAAATTTATTTCTGACGTAACAACACACATTCAATGGATAATCATGTACTCATTAATATCTTGTGTTGCCATCATGTCATTATTGGGTCTAATAATACCTAATTGCAATAATAAATACCTAATTTTGGGGATTTATTTATTTTCTAATTAGACATTTTTCACATTTCTATTCTGTAATTATTCATGAGTAATTATTGTGAGTCACAAAATAGAATTATCGTTAAGCCTGTATAAACTGCAACCAGCTTCTTATTGAAAAGAGGAATTAAACTTTTCCCGCTTTATGTTCTAATTAACTTTTTTCTCTATTTTGTGGAATTGCTCGGAACGATGTTGAGGGAAAATGGAAAGTAGAGGCTGATAACTCAAGACATTTTCATAATTATGAACTTGCTGAAGGGAAGTTTGAAGAATCATATAATTGGGGTTGTATTCCCACCCCACCCCCACTCAGAACCAAATTAGCTTTTGCCAAAAGACTTTTGATTTGTCAGGCAGAGGCTTGGGGCTAGGCCACCTAAAGCCAAGCCAATTTTAAGGTACTGGGCAAATAGCAACAGCACAAAAGCCATCAGGATCTGGCTTTATCTCCTCCTCTTCCTCCGTCATCTCCTCACCGGCCATGAAAACATTACACACCGCCTACACAGAACTTCAGCTGTTTCTAATAAGCCTTTTCACTTCCCTGACTGTTTACACATTGTTCTTTCTTGGAATGACCTTTCTTTTTTTCAGCCTCAAGGACTCTTGCTTATCAATTCAGTTAATTTCTTCATGAAGATTTCCTGATGCCCTGATGGAAACCTTCTTCTATTCTTCTTACCTTATGAACTTATCTTTACCATTTCCACTTACCCCTAGATTTTTAAATATGGCATTTCTTGACTATTGAGAGGCTAAGAGAAAAATTACCAGGTGTACTCACAACTGCAAAGAAAAGATCTTTCCCTTCCCCCGCTGTTCCCGAAACCAGCCAGGGCGCGCCCGGTGGTAGTCTGACATAAAGGCGGGAACCAATCAATTTCTGCTGAATGGTTTGAAATAAAGGCGGGAACCAATCAAGTTCTGCTGAGCGTTCAAATTTAAATGTTAGCCTATAACAACTCTGTAACCTCAAAAAAATCCCTAACTTGTTTGTGCCTGTCTATAAAAGAAGCTGTAAGATCCTTGCTCAGGGCCTCTTGCGTCACCGGCAACGAGTGCGCGGAGGACCGGGTTCGAACCTGCAATAAACGACCCTTGCCGCTTGGCTTTGGCTCTGGACTCTGGTGGTTTGCTTTCAGGGGGTCTCTCGAATCGGGGCATATCACTATCTCTTCCACTAAACTGTGTCTCCTAGTAGAGGTTACAAGTGTATCTTGTTTTTAGCCTTGCTCTTGAAAGGGCAAGGGGCTTAACACTGCCCTCAGGCTTAACCAGTGAAGGTGGAATTGGTGGATAATTACTTCCTCAGAGGGTCCCCAGTAGGACTGAGCCCCAGTTGCCCGCAGGGGTAACCAGTTCAATAACGTGCCTTAGTCCTCTCTCATTCCCTATTTTATTTTCCCAATCCCCAATTCCTTTTCCCTGGTGTATCAGTTTTTATTGCTGCTGTAACCAATTACCACCAATTTAGCAGCTTAAAACAATACAGATTCACTCTGTTACCATCCTGGAGGTCAGAAATCCCAAATCAGTTTTACTGGCCTAAAGTCAACTTGTCGTCAGGGCTGTTTTCCTCAGGAGACCCTAGGGGAAGATCTACTTCTATACCCTTTCTACCTTCTGGAGGCTGCCTGCATTCTGTGGCTCATGACCCTGCCTTGCATCCCTCCAACTTCTTGTTTCCATGATTATACCTCCTACTTCCCCCTTTGACCTTCTTGCCCCCTCTTAAAAGGACCCTTTTGATTATACTCAAAGCTCACCCAAATAATCCAGGACAGTCTCCCCATCTAAAGATCCTTAATTTAATCACACCTACAAAGTCCTCTGTTGCATAAGGTAACAGGTTCCGGGGACTGGGATGCAGATATCTCATTGTGGGGGATGGGGTGGGAGGTGGTGGTGTGTGTGGGCAGTTATTCAGCCTACTCCACCTGGAATCGCTTCCAAAACTGATTTACTGCAAGTATGCTTGGATTTCAAGCCCTGCATTTCCGGGGGAGAAACATTCAAGCTAAGACAGAATCCAAAGGAAATTAGAAAAGCAAGACAGGAACAGTTGCTATTATTAAAAAGTGCAGATCAACAAGATGTGGCTTAGAAAGATAATACCAGGTTTGCAACGAAGAGGTCATTGGTAGACTTAGGACAGTTTCAAAGGGGAATTGCTAAATTGCAGTGGATTTAGAGTTAATTCTCAAAGTTGCCCAAAGATATAAATGTAAAAAGGGCTCAACATCATCCTGTTCCTGAGAAATCATGAGTATCTAGAATATAAAACCAGCTCGATGTTTTCACAGGAGACAGTAGTTATCGAGCTTAAACTTTGTTTTTCAAGAAAGGTGTTTCTTGGCCTAGTCAATCTCCCTCCTGACTACTGGGTGCTTTTATAACTCCCAATATTTTCTCTGTCCTCACATGCATCACCCTGTGACAACCTAGTTAGTACCTGGCTTCTGCCAGTGACTGAAGCCCTGTGATGGGAGATGTCATGTCCTTCTTGTTTGTTTTTCATCCTCAGCCCCTCATGTGATTCCTGCCACACCGTACATGATCAAGAAGTAGTTATTAAATAAAAGAAGGAGCCAGCACCATCTGTAACTGTGACTGAAATGAAATCACAGTGCATAGATTATGAGGCAGAGCTGAAAGGGAGCAGGGAGCCCTGCTTTTCAGGCTGAATGTATACACGGATCATCTGGGGGTGCCGCTAAAGTGCAGGTTCAGGTGTGTGAGGTGGGGGCCTAGATTCTGCATGGTATATAAAGCTCCCCAAGGATGCTAGTCCCCCTGGTTCTCAGACACATATTTGAAGAGCTGAGTCTGATGGTTCTAAATCCTCTCTACATTTTGAAGCACCTTGGAAGCTTTAAAAGTGCATGCTAGTTCGGGAGTCCCGTGCACAGATTCTGATTTAACTGATGGGAAGTGGATCTCCGGTGTTCGTTTTTTGTTCTTTTGTTTTGTTTTTTAAGGTCCCGGGATAATTCTAGTGGGTAGCCATGGCTAAGGCACCACCAGTCTAGTCTATCTTCTGGTTTAGCAGGTGAAGAAACTGAGGCACAGAAAGGGTCAGCCGGGGGTCAAGGCCAAAGAGCGAGGACCTGTCAGCACGGGGAGTAGAATTCTGCCTGCTCACCGCCCCCCCTCCCCCCCGCTCGCAGCATTCCCGGCTGCACAAGGATTTCAGGAAAAATGGGGGAGACACGTTGGCATTGAGATACAGACTCCGTGATCCCGGGGAGGGGGAGCTGGAGAGAGATGACTCACATGTGAATCCCCTGCTGGCTCCCATTTTCATCCCCTTGGGCAGTGTGTAGGGAGGTATAACTGCATGAAGAGAGCATTGTCAAAGAAAATACGCTGGCTGATCTATTTTAGTTAAAACAGCTCTTTTCCCCCCAGGTACTGTGAGATTGCTTGTCTGTCAGGGTGTTGGCCTTGAGCAGGAGCTGGGCACCAGGGAAGGTGTTTTTAGTGGAGGGAGAAAATAGAAATAAAGAGGAGGGCTAAGCCGAGGCGCTGGGAGCAGAGAGAACGAGTGCTGTCTGCTCAGTGGCGAGCTCTTCAGTGCAAATATCTCTGGGCTAAGACCCTCTGCTTTCAGGGTGCCAGCCGAAATTAGCATTTCCCACATCCCAGGGTTTGTCTGTCGTTATCCATAGCGTCGTGCTATGTATCCAGCTCTTCTTAATTCTGTTATGAATGTACGCTCTTCTGAAAATGCAGGCTGCTCTCTGGGAGAAGTGGATGAATCTGAATAAAGAATAACATGTGTGGGGGCGCCTGGGTGGCTCAGTTGGTTGAGCGGCCGACTTCGGCTCAGGTCATGATCTCACGGTCCGTGAGTTCGAGCCCCGCGTCGGGCTCTGTGCTCACAGCTCAGAGCCTGGAGCCTGTTTCAGATTCTGTGTCTCCCTCTCTCTGACCCTCCCCTGTTCATGCTCTGTCTCTCTCTGTCTCAAAAATAAATAAACGTTAAAAAAAATTTTTAAAAAATAGCATGTGTGGAATCCGGGTGTCAGGACCTGGGCACATCCCTCAGGAGCAGGGGCTGAGGTGGTGAACAAGGACCTGGGCAGCATCTGAGGGAAGTAAAAGGAAGATTTCTAGTGTCAGGGATGGCAGGGAGCGGGGAAAGAGGCTCTAACGAGGGGGTCAGGAGACCAGAGAATACATTTGGAAAAGTAAAATTGCCAGTTATCTGTGACAAGGAGGCTGAAGTTCCTCAAACTCGGTCAAAATTCTTAACCTGAGGAAGATGGCTTGTCCTCCAAGTCACTAACTGCTTGTCACGGTGGTCATAACCTTGGAGTGTGGACATCTTGCTGAAGTCTGTTTTTCTCAATAGTAGCTGTCCTGAATGTATCACTTTCTGACAGTGGTTCTCTTTATAGGATCTCCTATTCCAAAATGTTAATATACCTGCGAATCACCTAAGGATTGTTTTTATAAGGCAGATTCCGATTCCCTGAGTCTGAAGTAAGGCCCAGACCTCTTACATTTCTAACAGGTTCTTCAGGTGACGCCAATGCTTCACTCAAAGCAGCAAGGTGATATTTTGGTTCAGCCCTGTTAGGCCACTGGTGTGGGATTGGGTACACCTGTGCTGTGCCGGGTGGTAGCGATAACTCAGGGACACAGCAAGAGGCACCTAACAGTTACAGGGCAAGACGGAGGTCTGCCTCTGTGGCACACTTTGCACAAAGGAACCATCCTTCTTGGCTTTTGGACACACTTTATCTTGACACACAGGGGCCTTCTTGAAATCGAAGCTCAGAAAGGACAAGAGCCTCTGGTCTTGTGCACAACTTTCCCTTCCCACACTCAAAAACACCACGAAGACCTTAATGTTCCCCTCAGCTGTATTAAATTTTAGGCAGGCTTCTTGACCCTAGGCCCCGACCTCCCTTTTCTTAGAACAGTTACTCACAAAACTTATAATTGTAAATTTTTTCTCTGCCCTTCGAGATGGGAATCTTTTTAAAAGCCTCTTTCCAATTTTACCACCCAAGAATGTTTTTCTCAAGGACCTGGGTGCCATTTCTTTGAAACGTGAACATCAAGAGAAATAGCACGTCTATTTCCCAGTTTCTGTTTGGGAAGATGGGGTAACTAACATAGTGGGGGCATGACTTCCTCCAAGTTGTAAAGCTACCTTCTGTGATGAAGACACAAGAAGTCTTATTTTTCTTTTGGATAAGACCAATTAGCAAACAAAAGTGGCCCAGAATCCTCCCTACCCCAACTCTGAAAATCTCTCCTGGCCTTTGTTTCAGCAGAATTGAGTTCAGACTGCATTCTGGTCTGCCTTCTCCTACAGCCCTGAGTAAAATCGTCCTTCTTTGCTTGTTTAATTTGGTCCAGTGCGATTTTTGCTTGATGAAAACACACAGTTTAAATTTTTGTGCAAACATATGTAATATGTCCTTATGCGTGTACATATTTTCTGGGAAAACTGAACCTCGGGGAAGGTACATAATTGTCCACTTGTCCCAGTTCTCAGAGCTTTGGTGACAGTCTTCCATATGTGTGCTATTTTCTCCTGGTTTTGTTCTTCCCAAGACCTGAACGTAAGGTGTTCTGGCCACTGACTCTATCCACTATTCAGTGATGGCAACTTGGAGAAAGATAGTGGAACTATTAACATACTTCAAAGAGTTTATATTAAATTCCAAAATATGTATACTACCTAAGACCATGTTTTTAAATTAGGAGACAATGAAATTGCAAACACAGTTCATTCCTCTAACCCTTCACCAACTATTTTATGCATTTGGTGAGCATTTGCCTTTTTCTGTGTTCCTGATGAGGTTTTTTGGGGGGACAGTGGGGTTCACGGGGTCCAGAGACGACGACCAAGAAATAATTCTTGAAGACCTCTTTGGTGCAAAAAGGTGATTTTATTGAAGCACAGGGACAGGACCCGTGGGCAGGAAGAGCTGCCCTGGGACCATGAGGAGAGACTGGCTATATACTATGGGGTTGGGGGAGGTAAAGTCCAGGGGAAGTTTCTAGTGAGATTTTCATATGCTAAAGAAGACTCACAAGACTTTGGAGGCCTGGCTGTTGTCAAGCTAGGGTTGTTCCCCCCACCCCACCCCCGCTAGCAAGGCATTAATATTAAGACAAAGGGAGTTTCAGGAGAAATGTTTTACTCAGCCTGCCTCAAGTATTTTCAATGGGCTGTGGGTTATAAGGAAATTTAGTTCTTTCTGCCTTTGTTTCCCACATCCCCATTGAGGGGTGATGGAGACCTAGGTCCCCGAAGGACTATGATCTCTATCAGTTAACCATTTGTTTTTTCCCCTTTCCTTTGTTCTTGGGCAGCCAGGAGTGCCTGCGGAATATCACACAATCCGACCTGGGAGGGGGGTGGGGTTTGCATCCGGTCAGCTAGCCTTATGCTCCCTCATCATTCCCACTTATCTTTGTCACCTGAAAGAGCCCTTTACTTGGTCTAAAGGGAACTCGGGAAATGATTCTTGGAAGAATCTGAGGAAACTGAACAGTGTGGAGATACACTCAGTTGTGTGAGGGGACATACAGGAGTTCATCAAGGTATGTTGAAGAAATGAAAAGTGAAAGAAAAAAAAAGTAAGTTTGACTTAAAGAAGGAATGTTTGTGAATCAGTATCCACACTGATTATATATGTATCTGAAAGTAGCATCTAGAAATGATTAGGTGATAAGGATCAAAATAGCTACAACAAATGTGCCTTTGGGGAAGGCAGACATAGTAACATAGGGAAATGTATCTCTATATGTAACAACTCATAGGCAAATGTACAGGACCTCGCATGCCTGGCAGAAGGACAGATGACCACTGCCCACATTAAGAGAGCTGTTTAAAACCCTTCAAAACAAACAACTGAAATGTCAACACACTTTCAAAAAAGATTTTTAATGATGCAAATTCCAAATTGCCCCCTGACTTGCTCTAAGCAGAATAAACAAAGCAATAAACCCATTAGCATGTACTTGTGAGACATTTAGGTTTTAAGAGCCTTGCTCCGATGACTATGAAAATAGAGCTAGTTCCCACTTGGGAAGGGCTTTTGTTATTCTGTTTAGTTTAAATCACAGCTAACAATCCTACCTGCTTTGAAAGAATGGCAATTATTCCCTGCCTTCCAGTAGGACCCAAGCTTCTCCGAGTAAAAATGTTTAAGTGCTTATCTGCAAATGGGCGGATAACTATTTATGAAAGGCAACATGTGTCCCTTCAATGTACACAGGCATGCATAGCTTCGCTGTTCGTTTTGCTCTTCTCCTTTCAACTATCAGAGATTCAGAGAATAAGGGTACCATCTCCTCTAAACTCCAGATAAAATCTGTTGATATTTCCAGAGAATTTCAATCCTACCACCAAGAAAAGGTTTGGATTGCCCCATCCTCTTCAGTCTGGATGTCAAGCAGACTTCTGTCGCCCTTCTGCAGCCAAGATGTATCTAAACGGAGAAGTTGAAGGAATCATTTTCTACTTTCTGAAGGGAGTCAGACACTGTATCTATGACCATCCTTTTATGATAGGAGAAGATAGGATTCAGTAGCCAGAGAAGGAAAGATTAGGACCAGAGGTCCCTGGGTGGGGAAAGACAGATTTTGGAACCATGCTGGGAGTGTCTGACCACAGCAAACTCCTTCAGGCATAAGGTTCCCCATAAGAATGTAACAGACCCCACCTACTCCCCCTCAGGAATTTGGCAAAAGACCTAAGTATGGTCATAGACCACCCCTGTGCAATGGAAACGAGCCAATCAGCCAATCAATAACACCCAGAGCTACCAAACCAAAAAGGTAAAACCTGAGAAGGAACAAGGGGGAAGGGAAGGGAGAGGGCTGACCAGAACCTTATAAAACAAGGAGCCTTGCTTATAGCCCTCAGGCATTCACTTTTGAACATCCCCCCTCCCCGTTTGTAAAGAGAGCTTTCCTACTATTTTTCCTCTTTAACCTTATACTCTAATAAACTTCTGCCTGCTGCTCATTTTGCATCCACCTCTTCATTTTTCAAAGTGGTGAGACAACGAATTATGGTAAAAAAAAATCCTGCAACGCTTTTATCAATGACTCAACCATGCATGGAAAAGAGGAGTTTGAATGAATACATCCATTGATACTATCAAGTGCTTTGGGAAACTGGAAGTACACTGTAATGACAAGGTTGGGGCAAGCCCCAGTTTCCTCTTTTGTATCTGCAGGAGCCTAACCCCTCCTGAAGTAAGGACACTGAAGGGACCCCATGAATGACTGTCTTGGCTGCCTCTGCTCTTGCTAGGAGCTGCACCCCCACCTCACACAAGCCTTCTGGTAGTGATAACGTATGTCTTCCTTGTAAAGGTCAAGGAGTTCACCATTTCTCTGGAGGCTTCCAGCACAATAGATAACATCTAAGGAGCAGCTGGGCAGGTCTTCCTGTAAGTTCTCCAAGACCACCGACTCTAGAAACCTCCAGGGCATAAGTGAATTTACGGCAGACACCTGAGCGCTCATCCTTATTTTGAGCAGATCTAGGACACCTGAGAGAACACGTGCACCAGACCTCTGCCCTCAATAAAAACCCTGGACCCTGAGCAAAGACGAGGCTCATTCTTTTCTCCTTTCTGAGTGTCTGGGACTCTCTGTCTGTATCTGCACTCACTCTCTGTATCTTCAATAAGCTCTGCTCTCAGTTCTTCTCAGTTCGCTTTTGGTTTCCATCCTACATGAAGCCAAGGACCCTCTTGCCTGGTCCTGTGGGACCCTCTCTGGGTCCTCGCACCTGGGCAGCTTACATGATGACTTTACTGAATCACTGCAGAAATAGAATGAGATGTAGGGTCTGGAGCTCTCAGCACGTTGCCTAGCACGCGGTTAAGTGCTCAATCAATGAAAGTTGTAAACGCAAAGCAGACTTTCTCCCGCATCATTTAGGACTAGTGCCAAACTGTGGCCTTGCCTCAACACACTTAAATTAAGTGTGAACTCTGTTGTCCTTTGGCTTTCTGGTTTTACAACCCTCCTTGGATTGGCTCTAGCATAACCGTGAGATTCCAGGGTGAAAAGCTTCTAGAAATGACACACCCTTGAGGGCAAAAAGAGTCAGTTATCATAATCATCCTTGTCAGCACAGCAGGATCCCTGTCTCACACATCTGCCTGAGTGCAATGCTCAGGACAGCATTAGACAAGTATCATTTTGTCAATTAACCTTTTTCCATTCTTAGTTTATTAGGGCCTAAGCAAATGCATTTACTAAACTGCGAGGGGCTTTTATTTTCTGACACCATACTTGCAGCTTTACACACAGCCCACCTGCACTTTCCCCTCACAGCAGACTCAGTTGCACCTCTCTGGCAAATTGGATAACCCTGTGTCATGCTGCATACAGAAGCCATTTTAATTTATGGAAGGCCTCGGTTTATGTGACATAAAGAGCAGTGGATGTCATGGTGTTTCACTCTGCTTTTCGTATCCAGCGGGTGTGAGAAAGCAGAGGATGTAGGTGTTGCCTGCCCCTACATCGGTGACTGGTTATTCCTCTCCACCTGTAACCCCCTTGGCCCTCCTACTGGGGACGGAGACAGGTGCCATGATACACACGTCTCCAGTGCTACCTGACATAAAAAGTAAAGCAAATTGTAATCTCCTGCCGGTTTCTTCTATCTCAACACGAACCCCACCACCTTCAGTGTTCTAAGGAATATGTAATAACAGATGTCATTTTGCCAGTCCCTAACTGGGCCAAGTTGTGCCCAGTGCTTCTCATTTACCATTGCCTTTTAATTTCCCAATAACCTTATGAGGTAGGTGTTATTACTTCTGTTTTACAGATGAGGAAACTATTAACAAGTACTATTACTAGCCAGTCATCAAGCCAAGGTTGGAGCCAGGTTGCCCTAACCAATATAGACCACATACTTCCAATTCATGCAGTAGCTTGGATCCTAACTCCCATCTTATAACAATACAAGTAAGAAGCGTGATCCTTCCACTAAATAACCTGAATTTTAATTATATGTGATACCAACTAAGAACTAAAGCCATAGCTAATAAAAATAATTAAGAATAAGTCTGGTTGCAGCATGGTATTGGCACAAAAACAGACACATAGACCAATGGAATGGAATAGAAACCCCAGAACTAGACCCACAGAAGTATGGCCAACTACTATTTGACAAAGCGGGAAAGAATATCCAATGGAAAAAAGACAGTCTTTTTAACAAATGGTGTTGGGAGAACTGGACAGCAACATGCAGAAGGATGAAACTAGACCACCTTCTTACACCATTCACAAAAACAAACTGAAAATGGATAAAGGACCCGAACGTGAGACAGGAAACCATCAAAACCCTAGAGGAGAAAGCAGGAAAAGACCTCTCTGACCTCAGCCGCAGCAATTTCTTACTTGACTCATCTCCAAAGGCAAGGGAATTAAAAGCAAAAATGAACTATTGGGACCTCATGAAGATAAAAAGCTTCTGCACTGCAAAGGAAACAACCAACAAAACTAAAAGGCAACTGACGGAATGGGAAAAGATATTTGCAAATGACATATCGGACAAAGGGCTAGTATCCAAAATCTATAAAGAACTCACCAAACTCCACACCCGAAAAACAAATAATCCAGCCAAGAAATGGGCAGAAAATATGAATAGACACTTCTATAAATAAGACATCCAGATGGCCAACAGGCACATGAAAAGATGCTCAATGTCCTTCCTCATCAGGGAAATACAAATCAAAACCACACTCAGTTATCACCTCATGCCTTCCAGAGTGGCTAAAATGAACAAATCAGGGACTATAGATGCTGGAGAGGATGTGGAGAAATGGGAACCCTCTTGCACTGTTGGTGGGAATGCAAACTGGTGCAGCCACTGTGGAAAACAGTGTGGAGGTTCCTCAAAAAATTAAAAATAAACCTACCCTATGACCCAGCAATAGCACTGCTAGGAATTTACCCAAGGGATACAAGAGTACTGATGCATAAGGGCACTTGTACCCCAATGTTTATAGCAGCACTCTCAACAATAGCCAGATTATGGAAAGAGCCTAAATGTCCATCAACTGATGAATGGAAAAAGGAATTATGGTTTATATATACAATGGAGTACTACGTGGCAATGAGAAAGAATGAAATATGGCCTTTTGTAGTAATATGGATGGAACTGGAGAGTGTTATGCTAAGTGAAATAAGCCATACAGAGAAAGACAGATACCATATGTTTTCACTCTTATGTGGATTTTGAGAAACTTAACAGAAGACCATGGGGGAAGGGAAGGAAAAAAAATGTTAGAGAGGGAGGGAGCCAAACTATAAGAGACTCTTGAAAACTGAGAACAAACTGAGGGTTGATGGGGGGTGGGAGGGAGGGAAGGGTGGGTGATGGGTATTGAGGAGGGCACCTTTTGGGATGAGCACTGGGTGTTGTATGGAAACCAACTTGACAATAAATTTCATTAAAAAAAAATAAGTCTAGTTGTACTTTCACTCTTTGAGAGTGAATGGCAGTACTGAGCGTGATGCTAAAATCTGCAAATTTTCTTATGGCACTTGCTTACTCAGATAAGGAAGTTGAAATTATTTACCTGTGATTAATCTAAGAGGAAAACAAGTTTGAATTCAAGCAAGCAAATAGTCGCTAATTCAGTCTTCTCGTTACAAAACGTGGCATCCGCTGGAAATTCCTCTCCAGCCCGGTACAAGCAGAAGGCCCCATCTCTCCTGTTTCTCCTTTCCCTTCTCTCTACTGGAACTCCCCCATCCCATGATGAGGGAGGCTCCTCATCCCCTTCTGTTTCCTTCCTTCTCCGTGGCTTGGCACTCAGATCCTCTGTCTGCTGCTGTGGCCGCACTGCAATCCCTGTGTCTTCTCCTCCCTAGCCCTGTCTCCCACATTATCACTGTAGCTTTTCTCCCCTTCCCTGCTGTCATATGCATCCTCGGGCATTCTTACCCTCCTGCTGGTGTGGAGTGGCTTCTTTCCTTCTCTCCTTCTATTTATATCACTGTGGAATGAGAGGCTCGATTTGAAATCATAAACTCTGATAAAGTCTGGAAAGAAAGCACACACAGGCATTAAAAAGAGACTTTCCTATTTCTTAATTAAAAAAATAAGTCCATCACTGAGAATTTGAGAAAATTAAGTGTGCTGTTGCAGAAACACACACACACACACACACACACACATATACACAAAAAATATACACAAAATGATGGTCTGCAGGCTTCTTGCTCTTCTCATAGTTTCTGAACAATAGTTAACAAATGAATCTCCCTCATCAGTGTTGACCTCGCCAGTGATTCTAGTAAGACGAACAAGGAGAAGGCATTTAATTTGAGGTCCATAAGGAAAAAAACCCCACGAAAACATGAATGTGTGCCAAATAGACACAATCAGAAGGAACAAGATTGGAAGAAGTATAAAGCCTGGAGAGTAAACATGAGAACTAGAGGAAAAAGAGCTCTTTTAATCCTAGCTTTGGGTGTTACTGCAAAAGATTCTAATCATCAAGTTATCATTATTAGTATTATTATTGTTATTACCGATAATAAACATGTGTTGGCTGCCAACAGGATGCCAGGCGCTGCACAAGAGAGAATTAGAGTCTGTCCCTGCAGTGCAGGCTTACAACAGATTATAATTGCAATAGAAAAGCATATTAATAGAAACTCAATATTTTATTAGAAAAATAGCATTGTTTCTCTCCTCTCTCTGGGCTTCCTACCACCAAATAGAATACTGACTCTAAGCATGATGGTTCCTGGTCATAAAACCAATAAATCTCCCACCAAGAATTCACCCTCTGCAGTTTCCCAACATTGAACACTTTGCTTCTGTTTTTATATGATCCAGTGGAGTCATCCTACATCTGTTCAGTTTGCTACCCTCTGGACCAAGTAGGTTCTCTGATTTAGGTCAAGTTAACGGATTTTACAACCGTCATCTCAAGCAGTGGTTTTCAGACCACCGCTTCCAGCTCGTTAGTGGGTCTTGGAACCCATTTAGAGGCTCACATCACATTTCTAATAAACGTGAAAGAATGTAAAAGAATAGAACAGGGCGGGGGGGAAGCCAAATGTAAAATATTTAGTAAGAGTGGTTTTTTTTCCTGAAACTTATGTTTCACTTTTATATGTGTATGTGCGTCTATTTAATGGGTTGTAAAATTAAATTATTTATTGCCATTGCTCACAATCAAAAAGGTTGAAAAAGCACAAAAGGTATGGAGATATACTTTTCACTTAATCCGAAGTTCAGGTTACCACCCAAACTGTGAACATGGCAGACCATGAACATAATTTTCAAGAGAATACAATCATTTGTTGTACCTTAAAATCAGCTAATATTTATTGTGGTTACAATAACCTCACATCTCAGAATTAATGCTAATCTCAACTATTCCTTTCCATTACCATGATAAATACATCCAGACTTGTTAGACCCCAAGTCCTGACTATTGGTTTATAAAAGATACTTACTATAGGATGTCATTTATAAAGCAGTCCATTTATTCTGTATTTTCCCTGGATGTCCTAGGCTCTTCTCTCCCATACCACTTGTTGATGACTCCACTGGAATGACCGTTTCCTCCTAATGTATACCTTGCTAAACCTACAGTAGAGCTTACTTCTCCCCACCCCTACCCCCTGCAAAAGAGAAAGCTTTCCAAACTCAGTTCTAAAAGTTAGCCATGTGATTAATATATTACAGTTCGCACCTGCCTCCAGCAGATAAGTGACATCATTTATCATATCTTCTTGTTAAGCGTGTTTTCCCTTTGCTTTTATTCTAGCTAGACTTCCTATGCTTTTCCTGTACTTATATTATTGCATCTTTTTAAGTCTGTAGAAGCTAAAGACTAGGTTATATGCTTTCACACACTTTCCTCTGATTTTAAATTGAAGCCAAGCAAAAATATTTGAACTGGAGGTGGGGAGGAGGCATGACTGAATTATCAAGACTATCTTGCAGTGAAGACTCTGTGGGAGACTGAAGGAGCTGGGATAGCAAAATATGTAGCAAGTACCATTAACATGGAGAGGCTTGCCCGGTGATGTTTCAAACAAAGACAAACACTGCTTTGGGAGAGCTTTTACAGATCCACAATTCCAGGGATGCTTCTAATTGTTCTGTTCATACTAACGAGACATTTTCTACTGCTCATGGAACATACTCTGACAGTTTTATATTCCAAGCTCCTTCCAACGTTGACCATAAATACAAAATATAGAATTATATTCCTGCTTAGAAGAAAGCTTATCATTGATAAATTTATTTGCTTGTAATTTTTACTCTCACCAACAGTCAAAAGGACATGAGGGTGGATGTAAGGGCAGTTTAAAATGCAACACAAGATAAGGTATTGAAGGGTAAAAAGAGAACAAAGTTCTTCTCATACAAGAAGGGGGAAGAGATGCCCTTAGTGACTCGAGTTGAGCCAATTACAACACTTAGAATAATACATTTGGATGTAAATTTTCTGGAAGCTATGATAAAAAAAGGAAAATATAAAAGTCATCTGAATGGATATAATCTTTCTTGGAATTGAACCCAAATAGAAATATACCATATTTTCCTTGTTTAAAAACATTGAATGTGGCCTAGGTTTCCCCTGCATCTGGTTATGGCCCTGCCTCCAACTTTCGTATTGCCCTGGACAAGTCATTTCACCTTTAAATTCTCTCTATGGTAAGGGGCCATAGAGATGGGAGCTTGGAACTAGAGAATTGGTAGGATCCTTTTAAGAATTAAAATCCAAATTCTATGACATGGATAGATTTGAACAAATAGGGAGCTTTTAAGCCAAGAGTGGTATTAACCACTAAACAATACAGAAGTTGAAAAATAGCGTTTTTTGTAAAATTAGCCAATTGTTATTTTTCCTTATGGAAATAGCAGAGTCATCCATCCTTTCATGTGCGATTCCAAAACCCGTTGTTTAATTTCAACATCTGTCCCTCCCTTGCATTTACCCACATGTTTCTCTTCCCACCGCCACTAAGCTTTGCACAGCCCCTATCTTTTGTCTCCGTGCCTCCAGCTTTAGCCCCCTCACTCGCTGTCACACTGCCACAACAGGGATTTCTATAAGGTGAATACTTTTCATAGTACTCCTCAGTGACTACTCAGCATCTGCAAGATAGAGTCCAAACTCCTTAACTCCCCATGCAGAGCCCCCATGACTTTGACCCTGCTCATGTGTCTAGGTTTACATGTCTGCACATCCCCTTGAGTTCTAATGCTTTATCCAGCCATTCAAAACTACTCACTGATCCCCCAAGGACCCCGTCTTCATGCCTTTGCATATCCTGTTTCCTCCCCTAAATATTTTTATTTTCCTATCTCACTTCCTCAGTTCACTTGGCAAAAGCTTCTGTAAATTTTAAGATCCTATTAAATTGTCCCTTTAGGAAATCCTAACTGGCATTCTCTTCTCTAGGATTTAACAACTCTTTTCCTCCACAAGTTCTATCATAACACTTATGACATCTTATTGCTTAGATGTCTGTTTTTCCCTCCTAGATCTTTACCACCGGGAAGCAGGAAACATTGCCTGTTTTTATCCCTGGCATTCAAGGAATGTTTATGGAATGTTGGGTCCTCTCCCTAATGTCTAATTCCTGGAACACTGAACAAAACCCTTCTTTGTCTCTTTTCCATGATTCCTCATTTCAGTCTATTCCCATATTAACTCCTCTCAAAATGACGTCTTTTGTTCTCCTTCCCCTACTCAGTGGTGCTGTTAGCCAGGACAGCCTGGGTAATTTAATAGCTTACTTCACTTCATCTTCTTTACACTTATTTCTTTAACTGACTCATCCATATTCTGTCCTACTCCATATATTTCTCATTGCCAGATTCCTCTTAGCGGTTTTTTGTGTGTGTGTCTATTAAATCCTTTGCTCATTTCTGGCACTCCATAAATACTAAATGTGCTTGTTGAAAAGCGGTAATGTTTGCTGAATTGATTTTTGCTGTCAGGTCAAATCTAGAAGTATCTTCTTAAAAAACAGAACGGAGGCAGGGTAGCACAGTAGATATCAAAGGCAGCAGAGGAGAGCAGAGTGGTTAATTGTCTTGGATCCATAGACCGGTGGTCCTTGTTGGAGCCCTGCCTCCAGTCCTAACCCTCTGGATGACCTTGGGCAAGCAGCTTAACTTCTGAATTGGCTTGCTCCTTCGTGAAAGGGAAAAATCACACCTACATGTTTGCATTATTGTGAGGACTAAATAAGATAACTCAGCAGAATGTATAGCCAACAGCAAACAATAAACAAATGACAGTTGTTACAATTACTAGTGATTACTTATTACTATCAACTATTATTACTATTATTATTATTGATTCCACACACTTCTGGCGCAACATTGAAGAATAAATATCCGGGGACTATTCCTTCCCCTTTGGGTTTGAGGTGTGGTTCAAAGTGTGTTTGCAAAACTGGTTTTTATTTTTAATATTAAAAGCTTCACTGAAGATCTTTGCTGTCCATTTGTTTTTTAACCAGGGCTCATCCTAGTAGATTATTATTCCACAGTGATTCCATCTGGAGTGGATGTTGAGCCCAACCCAGCATCAGAAGCTCCTGTGTGATCCTGAGACCGAAAAGCTACCCTCTGGAGACACTGTGACAAACCGGAAAGTGGCGGCAGATTTTCTGACTGGCTTTTCCAGGGTCGTTCCATTATTGTTGTGGTTGTTGTTTTTATGATTATTCCCCTTTTCTCCTTTTCAACAAAGAGCTGAGAACCACTGAAAAACAAGAAAAGGACCCAGTAGCTTCAATAATGTGATAAAGTGTCACTGGCAGCAGGAATTTGCACAAACTCACTGCCGACCCAGGTAACAGCTCATGACTTCATTTTGGACAAAGGAAATCACTCTCTTTGATGAACACTTTGGGATGATTTTCAGCTTCTGATATTCTCTTCCTTTTTAGACAGCTACTGTCACAAAAGCCTGTAGGGAGAGCTAAAGCTTCGCCTATTTACAATAACCACATGCTGACTCTCTATTTAATTTTAAAAAACAAAACCAGAGCTCCAAATCACTCTCATATTTAATATTTTGTCTTAAAATAGCTCTCTATTTTATTTTGCTTTTAAAAATTAAAACATAGCTTTATATAACGGGTAGTAGGCAAAAAAGGAGAGATAGAGAAGAGAGAGAAAGAGAGAGAAAGACAACGGCAGTGGCTTTAACAGAAGCTCATTTCTTCCTCTTTGGAGGCAAAGAAGGTGGCAACAGTTATGGTTTTATTTCTTGCATCCCAGCTAGAGCCCAAAACGATGACATGCCATCAATTTCAATAATGCCTGTGTGTTCTTGAGGAAACACACACACATATGCACACACACACACACACACACACACACACACACACACACTTTAAATAAATTCTACAATGAGCCACCTGTCCATTAAATATGATTCCACAAATGTGTTTTAAGACACCTTCTGATTGTTCCTTTCCGTTCCCTTTTTATAGACACATTGGAAGCCACCTGTGGATTCCAGACCACGTTATGACCCCCTTCCTGGCTTCTTTCCAAACTCAAAAACCAGTGGCATAATTGCCAGTCTGGGTTCAAGCCTTTCCCACCTCCTGAATGAGTTACCGACCAGTGAAACGGTACACAAAAGCACCTGCAAATCATATAACTTGGTCAATCACTTCAAAACCTCTCTCTGGCTTTTTGCAGGCTAGGCTTCACGCTGCCCACCACAGCATGCTGCTTGTGTTTAGCCATTATGCAATGATGTTCTACGTTGCCAGTAAACCATGGCTTTATGCCACGGTTCGGTATAGCAGCTCAATATAGCTTTATTTATTGGATTTTTAAATCCTCTTGTATAGTAGGTGTTGATCTCTCCTGAAGTTGTGATTATAGCTTTAACTATTGACACTTTTATCACAGCCAATCCCTCCAATCTTTGCTCTCATGCTGACATGAAATGGCAGTTCTTCCAACACTGCAGTGTCTGAGTCCTCGAGCCCCAGCCCCGCACGCTCTGCCACATGAACATAATAGAGGTACATGCATGCTGATTAGCAATTTGGAGTCTTCAAGTTGCTTTTTCTTGCTGTACTGCTTCTTCCAGGAGTCCTGGACTGGAGACCTGACTCTCACCGGAAGCATTGCAACTGCTCTGGAACCCATCCGCACCTAAAAAGCTGCCTCTTTCCAGTTAAAAAATTTGGTGTCTGCCATTAACCCCCTAGAACATTGTCTATTGAGTTATTAAAATAATTGACAGTGAGCATTTGCCCAGAAGAAATTCTAACTTTCTGTTTGTTGTCTAAAGTCAAGGATATACTTTGTAAACTATAGCAGTTTGGAATAGTCAGGAAGAAGCTTCATTGAAAATCAAAACATCCTAGTATGAATATCAACTCAGCCATTAACTGGTTGTGTGACCTTGAGCAAGTAACTCCTCTGAGCCTCAGCTACCTCATCTGTAAGATGAGAAGAATTTAAGCTTCCTCCCATCTTTATTGTGAAACTCACATGAGGAAATGTGTGGACTGCCACACACACTGACACACGATGGATTGTCAGTCAGTCTTCCTTTCATTTCTAATTTTGGCCTTTGCTCTATCAGGTTCACAAGTTCAATTGTTGCTTGTGAAAGACTAGACAATCATTTGTCATAGATCTTCACCGTACTGGAGGTCAGATAAAGGAGTTTGATCTTATCATTTGAGCTTGTCCAACTTGTGTTACCCTTATGGCCCTGCCTTGGTGCTTGAGAGTCTTCCAGTGTGTACTCCTTTTGGTAGAAGAAATGATACAATGATACAGTGACGCAATGAGCCTTGATGAGTTTTTCCCCTCTTACTTAGTTGATCAAGTTAACTTTCAGTTTGGACATTTGCTAACGTTAGCTTTGAAATCGACTGCTCCAAGTAGGTCCAGAATTTTTGTAAAACATTCCCACAGAATTCTTTTTTTTTTTTTAATATATGAAATTTATTGTCAAATTGGTTTCCATCCCACAGAATTCTTATCAGAGAAATATAGGAGCCTTGTATAAAACCTTCCATGCCTTTGGAAGGAATTTTTATTCGATGTAACACAATTTCAAGGAGGAAATACCTAGAAGACTGATGGGAGGTGTGATAGCATTATTCCAGTTTTTCAGTTGATTATCCTCTCTTAGTCTGAGAGGGTCACCTTAGTGGAGGACAGTTTGTATACTGGTTGTAGAAAGGCCTCAAGTTGCTGCCTCTTTCTTCTTGCTTTTGAAATGTGGAAAAGAAAGGACAAGGAACTATTTAGAAAGCAAGGGAGAATGTACAAGAAATTAGTTAGATAAGATTGCCAAAGTCACTTCCTGTGACTTTCCTAAACACCACAAAAGGTTGAAGTTTCTAGAACCTAGATGACGGTCAAGCACCCTTCCAGTTTATCACTCAGAGACTCCTACATCTCGGAGTTGGGAGGCACCTTAGAAACCATCCCAGTTACAAATACTTGTTATTGTCCCAGAAAGGCAAACACCAGCTTTTATTTGGACATTCCAGAGCAGAGAACGCACCTCCTTGCAAGAAACTCCATTCCACTTTGAACAGATCTAACTGTAGGAAATTAGATCTGTTACTTATTTTGAATCAAACCTCTCTCTCCATGATTTCCTTGCATTTGTCCTTATTTTACCATCTGGAGTCACAAAGATAAATCTGAACCTTCAAAAATAATAAGGCAGCTGTCATCTCCCACAGGTGTGTTATTCTCTCACATAAATATTCCTAGTTTCTTCAACCATTCTTCTAATAACAAAGTGTGGTTTTCCTCAACACTGTGATTACTGAATTTTGAATATGTAATAGTTTTCCAATGTGTATATAAATTATAGCACCCAACAATGAACACAATGTTAGGCATGTGTTTTTCGTGGCCAATTGAAAGAGAGCAATGCTCTCCCTTCTGTTTCTCAACACTACATACATATTAAGATATGTTTTGCATTTGCTATAGATATCAGGCACTGTTCAATGTGCTCTACATACATTAACACATTTAATCTCACCACAACCTGTGAAGTAGGTACTTTGATTATTCTCATTGTTTTATGAGGAAACTACAGTGTAGCTACATCAGTGCTCCTCCAACTTTAATGTGCATAAAAACCATATGGGGTTTTTATTGAAATGCAGGTTCTGGGGCACCTGGGTGGCTCAGTTGGTTGAGCATCTGACTTCAGCCCAGGTCAAGATCTCACGGTTCGTGGGTTCAAGCCCCGCCTCAGGCTCTGTGCTGACAGCTCAGAGCCTTGAGCCTGCTTCGGATTCTGTGTCTCCCTCTCTCTTTCTGTGCCTTCTCTCCTCACGCAGTCGTGCTTTCTGTCTCTGTCTCTGTCTCTCTTAAAAATAAACATTAAAAAGTAATAATAATAAAACAAAATGCAGGTTCTAATTTAGTATGATTTCTGTGGGTCCTAAAATTCTGCACGTCTAACAAGCACCCAGGTAATATTGGCACTGCTGGTCCAGGGAACATAATTAAAGTAAGAAGCGTCTATGTAACATGATAAAATGATATGAAATGACAAATCAGAAAAATCCTAAGCTGCAGCTGCAAGAGGTATCTTTAATGGCATTATAGGACGTTTCATAGAATTTATGTTTATTTAGTTGGAGGACTGTTTTTAGCTTGCTACCTAATTTGAAGGATGTTCTTCCTACCGACAAGAACTGGTTTGTAAAACCCCTTCTACCACTGAAGGATGAAATAACCACAATTACTAACATTTACTAAGCACTCGCCATGTGTCAGGCCCTCCTCTAAGCAACTTACACTTCCTTTTTTTTAAATTTTTTTAAATGTCTTTTCTTATTTATTTTTTGAGGGAGGGAGAGAGAGAGAGTGAGAGAGAGAGTGAGCAGCAGAGGGGCAGAGAGAGAGGGATGCACAGAATCAGAAGCAGGCTCCAGGCTCTGAGCTATCAGCACAGAGCCCAATGCGGGGCTCGAAACCACGAACCGTGAGATCTTGACCTGAGCCAAAGTCGGATGCTTAACTGACTAAGCCACCCAGGTACCCCAAGAAACTTACACTTCTTATCATGTAATGTTTCCAACAGTGCTAGGAGGTAAATCCCATGATTATCTTGTTTTGAAGATGAGAAAACTCAAGCAAATAGGAGAGCAGAACTAACACCTCTAAGTTTCTATTTAATGGAAACACAAAGATCCAGTAACTAGACCAAGATCACACAGCTAGTAAGTGGCAGGGTTGGAAGGCAAGTCCACCTGACTCCAGAGTCCAGGTGCCTACCTATGGTGCTACGTCAGCTGCTTACACTCACTTCACAGAGAATAAAGGCAGCAGTCTGGGAGACTCGGGCAGAGAAATTGCAGAGGCCAGCAAGTGGAAAGTGGTCACTTGCCAGGTAAGACAGTTGTTAATGGAGCAAGCATTTCTTTAAATCAACCTGTGTTAAATCCCACGTTAAAGACTATAAAAGTGAACATTGATCAAGTACATAAACAGAGACCACAGATTTTCTGTAGTTAATAATAAGGATCTTAATGTTTAACATACCAGATCTGGCTCAGATCCAGTGCTAGGTGCAAATGTATACATGCAAGTCCTTCCTGCTGTGAGTTCATAATCTAGCTGGGGAACCATTTTTAAACAAATGATTCCCTAATAGAATATAATAGATGCTGTAGTAATAATGGAGTAGGGTGAGGTGGTTAAGGGAGAGCAACAGTGAAGATACTCATCAGATAGATTGATGCTAAACAGCATCCTGGAAGAGAAAACCAGAAGAGCAAAGGGAGGCAAAACCTAATCTTACTATTTCCTAGGTAGTTGTAATGTACACAGAATGGTTTTTTATTTAAATATTTGTTCCAAAAGGGTGATTCATTTTCATGGTTCTCAAATTATTCTCCTAAGGAAAGCTTATCTTGTATAAAAATAACAGAATCTCTCAATTGTAAGTTTGATTTCCTTATGTTTTTCTCCTTAAACCCGTTGGCAACTACTTTTGCTGGCTATTAAGAAATATCAAGCAGATATTAAGGAAACCATTAAAAGCAGATGTTTGAGCCTGGTTTAATAGCTTGGAGAGTAAAATTATTCCTAGATTCTTTTCATCAATGAATTAATATAAATCAGTTTCCATGGTATTGTCAAACATTATAGTTTTCAGGGCTTATGCTGTGTGAAATTAAAAATTGTCCAATTCATCGGTTTGGGTCAGGTTTATATTTATGTTTTAAAAGTTTACTGCGTACCTTGGGCCAGCACACACAATGCAACAAAGGGCGACTTGCCCTATATGTCAGTAATGCAAGCAAGTTCAAGTCCTCTGGCTTTTTATGGGACCCAGGAGAGTATAAATAATACAAAGAAAATAAATAGTTTGAGTTGGAGAATTTACCCGTGAAAGTATATAAAAGAAGGATTGATCAAGAAACCCCATGTGGATTACAGACACAGCATATGGCTTGTGGTTTGGACACTGTGACCAAGACATTTACCACCAGCTGGTACCAGTATAACTAGTTGCAAGAAAATATCCAGGAGTAGCAGAGACACTTCTAGTGCTGAAAGCTCTACAATCCTTATTTTGCTAACATATAGCAAATGTCATTTGTATAGAAATTCTATACCTATTTAGGAAGGAGACTACCATGAAAGAAGAAGCATAAAAGGAGGTTAGCCAATATTGCCCACCTCATCACTTTTCGGGAACAGCATCCCGTAACCTCTTTTAAGGTATGCTACTTCAGCACTATCCTACCTCTGGGCCTTGGGACATTTCTTTGCTGTTGAAGATGTCTGTTTATTCATCCAGTAGGATTCCCTGAATTCACTGATTGTCGCTACTAAGGACTGGGGAGGTCCATGCCTCATGCCTCCTATCAAAGCAGTGGACAATGTCAGAGAGAGACAGACATGCAAAGAAAGATAATTAGCAAAGCGTTAGGTGCTGCACTGGGTACAGTGGGGACAAAGGAGCATAGCCATTTTTACCTAAACCAAGTGAAGAGAGGAAGGAAGGTAAAAGGGGGTGGGGGAATGCTTCATTTGAAAGAGAACTGACCCTTGACTAGAATATGGAAAATGAATGTAGAACTTTAGGAGGACTAAACAGAAAGAGCTTTATAGAAAGAAAAAGAACTGGATATGGGGATCTGACAGAATAGGGCCCATGTAAGCAACTGCAAACAATTTGGTATGGCTGGAGCTCAGCATGGTACCCCTCACAGCACACCTATCTGTTGTGGTGGATCTTGGAGACAAGGAGACGAAATTTAGTTCTATTGTAATAACTCAAACACAAGATGCAAGTCTGCCTGGAGTAGAGAGATAGCAAGGACAATTACACGGGTCTGACCATAAATGAACCAATTTAGTCACCAATTGCCAACTGGGAGTGAGGGGAAGGGCACAATGAGAATGATTCTCTGGATTCAGGTGGGGGGTGCGTATTGGAAAAACCTACAGTTCTCCTGTATCTTTCCGTTTTACTTTCTCATAGAACATTTCACTTTTGACACTTTGGTCACCAAAGCAATTCTCTGACACAGCTGACTGTCCTCCAATTTAACTCAATTCTGACACTCTCTACCTGGAGATAGCATCAGATCCCACAAATTAAAGGCTCAGTCTCAAGAGACTGCCCCCCACTTCAGATGCCAACCACAAGTAGGAGGTCCCCAGGTTACTCCCAACTCTGTCCAACTTGGCTACAAATCCCATGTTCCTACCACCCCCTCCCCCTCAGAGTTGATTATTTACCAGAGTGGCTCCAGAATTTAAGGACACAGTTACTTACGTTTCGCCAGTTTGTTCAAAGGTATATTAACAGACACAGGTAAGAAACTAGACGAAGAGACACATAGGGTGAGGGAAGGTCCCAAGCGTAGGAGATTTTGTCCCCATTGAGTTGGGGTGCATTACCCTCCTGGTACATGGATGTGCTCACCCACCTGGAAGCTCTCCAAACCCCATACTATTGGAACTTTAGGGGAGCTTCCTCATGTAGGCATGATCAGTTATTAACTCCATTTCCAGCTGCTCTCCCCTCTCTGGAGAGTGGACTGGAGGTGGGGAAGGAGAGGTGAAAAGTCCAAGCTTCTAATCATGGTGTGGTCTTTCTGGGGACCAGCCTCCATCTAGGTGCCCACCCAAAGTCACCTGATTAGAACAAAAGATGCTCCTGGTGGTCTTATTACTTAGAAAGTTACAAGGATTTTAGGAGTCAGGGATGTCAGGGATGGGGTCAAAGGCCAAATATTAGAATAAGAGATGCTCTTATCACTTAGGAAATTACAAGTGTTTTAGGAACTCTGTGCCAGGAACTGGGGGCAGAGACCAATATATACATCTTCTATTGTCTCACCAGTAGTACGAATGGTGACGCCGTTTAATACATACAAGGAATATGTATAAAATTTTGGAAATTTCTCTTATAGAGATTTTGATGAGTTTCCTTCAGATTAAAGAAAGGGATTAGGAAAGGATTCATTATATTGTTTTATCTAAGTAAGTTCTATGAATATTCGAATGATCCCACATAGTCTTTGAGCTAGAATGAGACACTATATGTTGTTTTATTGTACCACATTATTATAATATTTCTTTTCACTTGGGACATGGCAATCCCTTTGGAAACAGCCTGGAAAAATGAATCACAAGGAGTTAAAAATGTAACCGAGAAGCATCAAATTATTAGGCAAGGCTTTGAAAAGATAAATGGTTTGTGAAGGAAAATGTAATTAACAGGTTACACTGTATATGTTTGCAAAATGCCTATGATGCATGAAAATGTTTTTGTCTACTTAATTTTCCTAACATTGTGTGTATATTTAAATTAATTAAAGGCAAACAGCCTTGTGTTCTTAAATAACTCTGTAGTACCTGATACGTGCAGTAGTCAAATTGATGGCATGTAATTAAAAATAACCAAAAAGCTTGTGGTCCAAGATGCCATGCTCAATGATGGAAGCCTGAGGACAGTTGTTCTCCAGAGTCAGCTACTGTCCTTAAGGGGAAAGAACCTTAAAGCCTGCAGCATAAGGGGCCTTCCCGCATAAAGGGAGATTTTCAACACTTTAAAGGAGAACCGAAAACATAAGCACCTTCAGAGCAGACATCTTCATCTAATTTGCACATTGACATACCCTAAGTGCTTAGAACAGCCTAGGTGTTCAGTAGTTTTTTCTTAATTAATGAGTTGATTAATTCTTTAATTTCCTCAGCCACTTGGTCACATGATATGAGAACAAAAATTTGGCATCAGAAGTCCTGGCTTTTAACCCTTATTGGTAGTATGATCCTAAGTAATTCACTTAATTTTGAGCTTTAGTTTCCTCATCAGTAAAATGGAGACAATAGTTATGAAAATGAGGTTGCAAGAGACAGTTTATGTGAAAGCACATCATAAGCATTAAAGAACTGATGTGTCCATTTATCCCTTTGGCGGCAGAGTCTGCTTATGCATCACTAAGTAATTTCCAATCCCCACGTATTACTTATTTTTCAATCCCCTGACACGATCAGTCTAGGATGAATATTTATTAGGAGGCCTTGAATACACCATGGCTGTTACGTTTTACATTGGAAGTGGGGGAGAAAATGGTTGATATGAATGAGAAGACCTCATTTCCAGAAAGTGTCCTAAGTTGGTCCACTGGGGTTTCTAGCATCTGTTTGTTTTGTTTCGTTTTGTTTCCCTCAGTCTGGAGGCTCTCTCAGGCTGATTTCTAGGATCACTTTGGTCACGACAATTAATCCTATACTTCCACTTAGAATTACTACATTACATGACAGAATGAGCTCTATTGGCTCTCTGCAGTGTGAATCTATTCCTGACAATGGCACCTCTTTTGAAAATGTCCAAGTCTACAAATACCATATATAGATATGGCAATATGTATGGTTCCATGCCCAGGAAAACTTTCTCAGAGTACATGTATATTTAAATGAATTCTTGTCTCATGGACAGATTAGGTTTCAAATTTTCACTTGTAAGAACTTTATTCAAGAATTTGTTAAACAAACATTAGATCCTTTTTGTTCAGGTCTCTATGTTAAGCACTGCAAAATGAAGATGCCTAATATGTTATCCTTACCATTTCTGGTGACTCTCCTTTTCTGGAAGCTTAGAGAACAAGGAAAGAGCTGTATGGTAAACATGAGCAAAAGATGCGTTGGTGGCAATGCATATTTGGAAGAGGGCTTGGAAGAGTGAGATATTTATAAGGTAGAACTGATCGGGCTGGGTGATTGTTTGGATATGGGAATTGATGGAGTAGATACAATCTAAGATGGCTTTCTGGAGTTATGGCTTCAGTGATTGGATGAGTGGTTTTACAGTTGCCAAAAGAGAGACCCCTGAAGAATAAGCTGTTTTCAGGCAGGAAATAATGACGCTAATTATGCTTAGTACTTAGCATGGAGTTCAGCAGATAGTACCTCACCAGGGTCTTGCACACACTAGGCACTTAATATATATTATATCAACCAATCAATGAAATCCTGCTCTACCACTTACGAACTGTGTGACTTTGGGCCAGTCACTTAACCTAAGTCTCATTTCTTTCAACTGTAGAGATAATATTACCTACTGCATAAGGTAATTAATTGTATTAAAAAATAGAATGACAAACTATATAAAGTAGATAGGGTCATGTCAGGTACATAATAAGCTTTCAATAAATGGTGACCACTTTATCTATCCCTGTCCTTGAGGAATTTTGTCTCTCGGGACAGAAAAAGAAAACAGACATCAACAATCATTAATTTTATTAACAGTATTAGTACATTTTTTAAATAATTGTTGACAGAGCCTCTCTTTAACACAGAAAACACAGCCTTATATGGTTTTGTGGGAAGATGGCACTCTGATCAACTAGGTCTAGTGCCCTCCAATCTAGGGTGTGGCTCAAATCCCTATCAACACTCTACCCTCTGCTGGCCAGGTCCCTATGCATCTTGCCTTCACCTTTCCCACAAGATGGCTAGATCAATGACAGAAGATGAGTGAAAAAGAAGAAGGCAAGAAAAAGTAAGAACTGACTCCCTCCAGCCTACTAACGGAAAGTTTAATATTGTGCATAAGGGCAGACCTTACTGTCGACATAATTATATGCATAGTACGTGTGGATATGCAAAAACATGTAAATCATACCACTTTAAATGCAAATATATACATGGTCTTTTTGATTATCTGTGCCACTTGGATATGACCCTCAGGATAACCTTAGTGGAAACTACTGCCCTAGGTACCATTTTTTAACCGAATCACTGATCTGAGATGTTTTTTAAAAAGGAACTCAGGAATGAAAAAGAAATACATTTTACAGTTCACATCTGCGTGGGTTAAACCACCTGCTATGATTCTGTAGATTGTATTCCTTTTACTGCCTTGTTCTATTAGTTAGTTTTTATATGTACATGTTTTCTCTCCCACCGCCCCCAACTCCAGATTGTCAATTCCTTGAAAGAAGGCACTGTGTATTATAATCCATTATGTCCCACTATCACTCTGGCAAATAAAGTCTTTAAAAATGGAGGGAGTCCCCTGACACATGACTGATACCATCCTATCTGTTCCTCACTTTTTACTCCATTGTCTTTACCCCTAGCTTCCACACTTTTATCCCTTTCTCCCCTTGCCAGTCCTCCTTGCCCTCCTCCCCTCCCTTCTCTTGGAACTTAGCTTTTGACTCCCCTCCTTAGCTCACCATATTCATGGATGGCCTGCCTAGTAGCAATCCCCTCACTTTACCTGGATCCCCCAAACTCCCCCCCCTTAAAGCAGTCTCCCACCGCTTTTCTCTCATCTCGTGTTGGAACACCCTCATCCACAATTTTTAATTCTCTTTCAGGTCCCACATGAATCTCTACATCTGGTTTGAAGCCATCCAGGCACCTAGAATGTTTAGGGTTGCTAAAAGACAAAATTCAACTGGGTAAATTTTAAAGATCTTACTGGTACTATTCAAGATTCATGAATCGGACAGCATCCAATCTAGCAGATAGAAAGGAGATCTGGGGAGCGGAACAAAATGAGACTTTTATAAGCAAAAGGGAGCAGGGGCAAGCAAGTTATACCAGACAAAAGGGCAGATTAGTTATTGCAAGGTCACTTTCCTTTAGCGGATGTCAGGGGTCTATCAGACAGATGACTGAACTAGTGCTGATCAGGCATTTCCCAATTGACTGCTTTAAGCTTCCATTTCTGAGAGAGCTGAAAATGTAATTAAGCCTTGCTTTGGTGATGTGGGGCTTAGCATAAGTAACTCCACTTGGGGCCTGTTGTCTTATTTTTAACAGAGTTTAGATAATATCATGTCCCTACAGGGATTTTATTGTTTTCTCCCATAGTGAGACAAAATTGCCTGCTGACTCTCGAGTGTACCCTAACAAAAAAGACCTTCACAAACCTTTCCCACAGCCAGGTCTCACACTGTAGAAGTGTGGGTGTCGGCCTACAAGTAACAAGAAATTGCTGAGAGTAATGTCCTGTCCAGGGGCTCCTTTAGTTACTTCACGTGCAAACATCCTTATTTCGCCGTTCCCTTAGTGTTCTGAAATTTCCATTTCATCTAGGAATTCTCCATACCCAAGTTCATGCTTGTTGGCTGCTAGTCTTTTCTCATTCCCATGAACTGGCCCAAGTCCCAAGTCTGTCTGCACTGGGCTTGTCAACAGTTTTCACTGGGTTTAGGCATATATTACCTGCTCAAATAGCTTCCAGAGTCCATGGGGAAATGAACAACTCATTGTTACTCTGTCAGTGCAACCCCACAGAAGGTAGCTCAAGACTGTGTCTCTTCTTTTTAAGGAAATAGCTTTTTAAAAGAACAGTTCTGCTATGTATGCCAGGGAGGTCCAATGTCTTTGAGATTTTGTTCCTGCAAAAAGTAAAAATCAGGATAAGTGGAAGCAATTAAAAACCCATGCTGCAGGGCACCTGGGTGGCTCAGTTGGTTAAGCATCTGACTTTGCTCAGGTCATGATCTCACAGTTCATGAGTTCAAGCCCCGTGTAGGGCTCTGTGCTGAGTTTAGAGCCTGGAGCCTGCTTCAGATTCTGTGTCTCCCTCTCTCTCTTCTCCTCCCCCACTCACACTAGCTCTCTCTCAAAAATAAATAAACATTTTAAAAAAAACAACAAAAACCATGCTACAAGCCTGCTCATTTCTGTTTTGGTGATCCCTTCCTATACAGCAGGGGTCAACAACTTTTTTGGCAAAGGGTCAGATGGTCAATATTGTAGACTTTACTGACCTTACAACTATTTAGCTCTGCCACTGTAATGCAAAGGTAGCCAGAAATGAATGGGGTGTAGCTGTGTTAGTTACAAGATGGGAAGGGACAGCGAGGGAAGGAAAAAGGAAAACTGTAGAGTTTAAGGGGGAAGGTAAAGGGCTCGCTTTCTTATCCAGTCTGATGGAGAGCACATGATATACCCAATATTTAAATCCCAGCGGTGATCCATTCTTCCTGTCTGTATTCAAGTCAATATCATGGAGCAGAAGAGTAGTAAGGGGTAGGATTCAAATACCCACTCCTTATATTATTGATAATGATCTGGTTTCTCAGAAAACAGAAAATGGAATCTGTTTTCTGACCTAAATAATGAAATTACATTAACACATTACTGCTGTTAAATTAATTGAACAAGGAGACCACCGAATTGAGGTGGTTCTCATGCCTGGGTGACCCACGTGAGCAAACCAGAATCTAAACCTTTAAATGCCTCAAAGTTACAAAATTGAAACCTAAAGACAACCAATCACAAACAGGCAACTAGGCTTAAGCTATAGCTAATGAAATAATTTCCTTTCTTTGCTTCTGGACCATCTCTGGAGAAGTCTCGCCCCTGGTTTCCAAAGGCTGAGGCACACCTGACTACTTCCAGTTTGGTGCTGCCTGATTTCAATCAATTTTTATTCAAATAAATTCTTAAAATTGTAATATGCCTCAGTTTATCTTTTATTTTATTTTAAATTTATTTATTTATTTTGTGAAAGACAGAGACAGTGTGAGTCAGAGGGGGCAAAGAGAGAGGGAGAGAGAGAATCCCAAACAGCCTCTGCACTGTCAGCACAGAGCCCGATGAGGGGCTCGAACTCACAAACCATGAGATCACGACCTGAGCTGAAACCAAGAGTCAGATGCTCAACCAGCTCAACCAGCCAGGCACCCCTCAGTTTATCTTTTGATAATGGTTTGTTACAGAATACAGCACTTTCTGTAACACAGCTGATCTATATCGAACGCTTCAAATGTGAGCTTTTTCGTTGTTCTCATTTGGGTATTTAAAATCTCCAAGAAAATAATCAGCCTAATAAAAGCATTATCCCATCACTGCAAATATACCATTTGGCCCATCACTGCAATTTAAGAAAATTATTTGCTGACATATTTATTATAGTAAATAGACATATTCATATTTACTATGAATCACATAGTAACTGGTGTAAAGCCCTCCAGAAACTCTTTTTCACTAACTCAAAACCGGTATCTATAATGGCCCACTGTCTAGCCAACAAGACTTTGTCATTCTATGTATACCATAACAAAAGGAATAGCTCCTTTTAAGCTTAAATTTTTCCTCTGATTATAAAAGTTTTCACTTAAGACCATGTTTATAGTAATTACCCAGAGATAAAAATTTTTAATATTTTGGCATTTTTATTTTGTTCTTTTTTTGAAAATATAGACACCCCCCTTTATATTTAATCGAACTTCTACTTAACATGTTAAAATCCTAGGAACTATTCTTTCCCTTTAACCAAAAGCAAGGTAAGGATTTCTTGTCTTTTATTAAATATTATGTGAAAAGACTTTATATGCCTTTCTAGTATGCAATCGTATAGATGTGCCCTACTTTAATTAATTACCAATTTAGAATATTTTGATTATTTTCAATTTTTTAAGTTAATATTTTTAAATTTACATCTAAGTTAGTTAGCATATGGTACAACAACGATTTCAGGAGTAGATTCCTTAATGCCCCTTACCCATTTAGCCCATCCCCCCTCCCACAATCCCTCCAGTAACCCTCTGTTCTCCATATTTAAGAGTCTCTTATGTTTTGTCCCCCTCCCTGTTTTTATATTATTTTTGCTTCCCTTCCCTATGTTCATCTGTTTTGTATCTTAAAGTCCTCATATGAGTGAAGCCATATAATTGTTGTCTTTCTCTGACTAACTAATTTCTCTTAGCATAATACCCTCTAGTTCCATCCACATAGCTGAAAATCACAAGATTTCATTATTTTTGATTTCCAAGTAATACTCCATTGTGTGTGTGTATATACCACATCTTCTTTATCCATTCATCCATCGATGGACATTTGGGCTCTTTCCATACTTTGGCTATTGTCGATAGCGCTGCTACAAACATAGGGGTGCATGTGCCCCTTCGAAACAGCATACCTGTATCCCTTGGATAAATATCTAGTAGTACAATTGCTGGGTCATAGGGTAGTTTTATCTTTAAGTTTCTGAGGAACCTCCATACTGTTTTTCAGAGTGGCTGCACTGGTTTGCATTCCCATTATTTTAAAGTTTTTAATATCACGATAAACTTGCTTTTACATATATTTTGACTTTGATTCTGCTTATTTTCATAGAAAAAAATTACACAGAAAGTTAAAGTTTAAATGCATGTGTGTATGTACATTGGGTCCAAAAAAGTTTTTAGGTTGGGGCTGCCTGGGTGGCTCAGTCAGTTAAGTGTCCAACTCCCAGTTTCTGGCTCAGGTCATGATCTCACAGTCGTGAGATTGAGCCCTGTCTCAGGCTCTGCACTGACAGTGTGGAGCCTGCTTGGGATTCTCTTTCTCCCTCTCTCTTTCTGCCCCTCTCTCCCTTCTTCCGTGTCTCTCTCTTTCTCTCTCCCTCCTTCAAAATAAATAAATAAACTTAAAAAAAAGTTTTAGTGTGCCTGGCTGGCTCAGTCAGTAGAGCTTGAGACTCTTGATTTTGGGGTTGTAAGTTCAAGCCTCACTTTGGGCTGAGAGCTTACTTAAAGAAAAAAAAGTCCATTAACAAAAAAGTTTTAATAATTTATACCTCTATTTTTCAAAAACTGTCAGCACCAGTTTTATTTTTTTATTAAATTAATAAGTGAAAGTAGCCTCATAGTATCTTAATTTACATTCATTTTAGTACTGGTGCGGTAAAATAAATATTTTGAAAAAGCTACTTATTTAATTTTCTACCAGTCATTTATTGCAAATGTATTTTTCTTACTTGACATTTGTCTTTTAAATTTGTTTTTAACATTTAACACGTTAACAGTTTATTTTTACATATTTTATGCCATCAAATTGATTAGCCTCTGTCTTTGTAGGTCTATCTTTATTTTTATACTTATCTTTCCCAACCAGATTTCAAATTAATGTTTAGTCAACTTCCTCTTTTCTCCTCCTTCTTCCTTTCTTTCTTTCTACATTTCACTGTTTCATCCACCTTGAATTTAATTCTGAGTGTGACATAAGAATTTAACTTTTTAGTTACAAAGTAATTAACCAATACACTCAAACCATTGAAATATTACCTTTATTCACATATATACATGCATAAAAAAAACCCAAACACATAGAGCTGTATTGCAGCACTTTCTCATAGTTTGTCTATCCTTGTACTTTGGGCGTTTAAAAAAAATTTTTTTTTAATGTTTTAATGTTTATTTATTTTTGAGGGGGGTGGGCAGAGAGAGGGAGACACAGAATCTGAAGCAGACTCCAGGCTCTGAGCTGTTAGCACAGAGCCCAACACAGGACTTGAGCTTGTGAGATCATGACCTGAGCCCAAGCTGGAAGCTTAACCGGCTGAGCCACCCAGGCACACCTATCCTTGTGCTTTAATTACTGTGGTTTTGAATACATTTAAATTTATTTACAGCACAAGTCACTCCTTGTTAATCTTTTCAAAATTTTCGTGGTTGTTCTTATGCAGCCCTGAATCATCATCTTTGGTTCAGTTACAAAGAGGAGTCATTATCACTTTTAGGCTTAAAGTTGCAAAGAGCTGTGTTGACATTTACCTGACAATAGAAGGCTCATTCAACCCAAGGTGATCCTACAAGGAGGCAGGAGATGGAATAAATACTACCACCCTCCCCCAAATAACCCTGCTCCTGCCCTTCGATCTACTGCAGGGCAAACTAGACCTGAAACCAGAAGATAAGAAAGCCCTCTGATACAGTCCTTCCAGGTCAGCCTTGTAGGACACAAAGCATGGTGGAAAAGAGAAAGGAGGTAAAAAAGGAAGGCATCTAGCACTGAATCACCTTGTTTAGTAATAAAAGCAATCTCCCATAAATTTTTAATGAAACTAAATTACATTTATGGCTACATTTTCTGAAAATTGGCATTGTTGTAATTCTGAACTTTGAAATCTGAGAACATGGCATGCATTTTCTTTTAATCAAGCCTTCTTTTTAGTCCTTCAAAAATATCCTACTAACATCTTAAGTTTACTGTCTTTTTCTTTTCCTTCTCTCCTTTCCGCCTGCTTCCTTCCTTCCCTCTCCTTTCTTTTTTTCTTTTATGCTACCTTGCAAGGCTCTTTTATTTATTTATTCATTCACTTGGAACCCTAGCTCCCATTTCCATTTCCTTCCTTACCCTCAAATGTTACAATTTTCATTTGTTTTTATCTTTTTCAAGTCTTCATATGTGTTTCTGTGAAATGTGTATTCATTTGTGTGCATGAATTGTTAATTTACACAAATGCTATTGTGTGTTGTAAACTTCATTCTTTCTTGCTTTTCTCATTCCACCCAAGGTTTTAAAAACTTATCCACGTTGCTGTTAGTGCACATCTACACATTGCTCATTGGGCCTAACTAGTATGTTTTTCCATTGCATGCATTCACAATATTTATATAGCCATTCCTCCAGTGAAGGATAACTGGATTGCCTCCAACTTCCTGCCACCACAAACAATGTTTCAAGGAACATCCTCATTCGTTTCCACTTAGTGGTTCTATGAAGAGTGGAATCGCTGGTCATAGGGCATATCCTTATTTAGTTTCAGTAGGTACTGCCACTTTGTTACAGGTGGTCTATGTTCTACACTCCAAAGAGCAGCGCCTGAGTATTTCTATAGCTCTCTTCCCACCAACACTTAGCAGCATCAGCTAATGTTTCATCTACCTGACAGTTCTTAAGGGATATGTCATTGTTATTTTAATTTGCTTCCATCTAATTACTAATGGTTTTAAGCATCTCTTTGTAAGTGTATTAGTCCCTAGGGTTTTCTCTTCTATGAATTGCCTGTACATGTATTCCTGGACCATTTTTCTATTGGGGTTCATATCTGTTCCTTGTTCATTCTTATGAAGCTCATGTATATTCCAGATATTAGTCCCCATGGTATCCGACATTGAGTAAAAATCTTCAGTGTAACGTAATCAAATTCAACAATTTTCCACCTCATGATTCTGAAGTGTTGTACTTTTCCACAATTCAGTTACTAAAATATTCTTCAATATTTTCTTTTTAAAAATTTATTTATTTATTTTGAGAGAGAGAGAGAGAGAGGGAGAGAGAGTGCTCACAAGGGAGGGGCAGAGAGAGAGGGAGAGAGAGAATCCCAAGCAGGTTCTGCACTGTCAACACAAAGCCTGACATGGGGTTCAAACCCACAAACCATGAGATCATGGCCTGAGCCGAAATCAAGAGTCTGACGCTTAACCAATTGAGCCACCCAGGCACCCTCCCTCTTTTTTTTTAAGTTTACTTCTGCATTATTTTCTTAGCTTTATAGTTTTACCTTCATGTTTAGACCTTTAACTTATATGGAATCTTTCTCTATACAGCGTGTTTTACTTTTGTTTGTACTGTAAGACGTTTTTCCCAATACCATCTACTAAACAATCTGTCTCTTTTCTATTAATATTTTGGGCCCCCTGTATTGTATACTAATTTTCCACATAAACTTGAGTCTCCTGAGATCTCTAGACTGTTCTATGATCTATTTTCCTTTGCAATAGATTCTATAACTATACCTTTATAATATAATATATGACAACATCTAATAAGACAAATCTTCTTTGAGTTTTCTTTTTTCAAAATAGATTTAGTTCACTGTAGACATTGATTCTTCCATATAAATTTTAAAATAACTTTACTGAGTTCCTTTCTTGTTATTACTTACATATAGATTTTATGTTTCTAAAGTGACTGGTGCTTCATTTAATTTTCATTCTGATTATTAATAATATATAGGAACATTAATTGTATATTTCATTTACATTTGACATTTTCATTGAGCTAAATTTTATCAGTTTTTCTGTTGACTTTGTTGGAGTTTCCACATAATTCATATCATATGCAACAGGTTCTTTTATAATTATTATCTGAATTATTTTCTTAACATGTTGCATTGGCTAGAATTTCCTGAAGAATGTTAAATGATAACAATAAATGACATCCTTGTCTTATTCCTTATTTAATAGGAGTGATTTATGAATATTCCATTAAGTATGATAGCCATGCCCTACCATCATAAAGGAGTATTCATTAGCCAACAGATTGTACAACTAAACTTTGAATATTACCAAATGTTTTTTATCGTTTATGGATCAAAGTACAGTAAAACCTTGGATTGCGAGTAACTTATTCTGTGAGTGTTCTTCAAGATGAGCAAACATTTCTAATAAATTTTAACTTGATAAACGAGCTATGTCTTGCAATACAAGTAGTATGGGATGCCGAATGTCACATGATCACAACTAAGCCAATGGTTCTTGAAATTCACTTTGATATACAGAGTACTTTGGAGTATAAGCATGTTTCTGGAATGAATGATGCTTGCAAACCAAGGTTTTACTGTACAGCGTTTCTCATTTTATTTCTTAATCTGATTGCTGTTCTAATGAGTTTCCTAAGTAAATCAATAAGGCATATTGATTTTGTCTATGATTATGACTTTGACTGGATCCCTGATGTTGTGATACATGTTCTCAGTATCCCTATTTTCTAACTATTAAAGCCACAGTTTTGATTCCTGTTTTAATCCAACAATTATTAAGGGAAATTGTGGTAGTAGTTTAATTCCCAAACAGCAAGAAAAAGGGAGTTCTTTTATATGCTTATAATTAACTTCTTACACTGTGGTCAGAAATGATGAGTCCTGCACACTTGTTGTGACTTGGCATTTATTTAAGGGGTTCTTTGGTCTAATATACTTCGAAATTTTTAAAAATATTAATTGCCTCCCTGAACAAAATATATTATCTGTGATTTAGGAAACAGTATTAGTTAGATCTGTTAAATCATCTGTTTCAAAACCATTTAAATCTTTTACATCCTCATTTGTGCTTCAGCCATTAATCTTTGAAATATAGAGAGATATTTCTGTCTCCCACAATGATGGTATACTGCCCAGCTTTAGGGCATTGCTACCTGTTTCAGTATGAAATTGACGTCTTTATTAAACGTACATTTAAAATTCTTTTGCATTAAAATCTACCTTGAAAATAGCATTTGCCTTTCTTTATGTTTATTTTCATTTGCTTGAAATGTTCTTGCCTATTTGTTATTTTTAAACTTTCAGAGTTACTTGAGGCAAAGGGGAAGGTTGTTCTTGTAGAGAGCATAGAATTGGGTTTGCTTTTGGTTTTATTTCATTTGTTCACTCAATGTGAGCCTTTTTTTTAAGATAGGGGGATTTCACTTAATTGTTTTTATTGTCTTAATTAGTATGGCTAGTATTTTTTTAATTAATTTATTTATTTTGAGAGAGAGAGCGTGCGCGCACGTGAGTGCCAGCAGGGGAGGGGCAGAGGGCAAGGGAGGGAGAGACAATCCCAGGCAGATTGCACAGAACTGGGGCTGGAGTCCAAAGTGAAGCTCCAACTCACACATGTGAGATCATGACCTGAGCCAAAATCAAGAGTTGGATGCTCAACCTATTGAGTCACCTAGGCACCCCAACATGGCTAGTCTTAATTATGTCTGTCGTATTTTTTGTATGCTTTATGATTCATTGCTCTTTCCTTTGTATTTTCTTGTTATTTTTCAATTTTATTTAGCTATGTTGAAAATATTATTTTATGAAATGAGGAGAATATAAGCACTTATATAAAAATTTGTTGGGAGATTTCAGTTACCTATGTAAAGGTATATTGCTTAGTACCTGATGCATCAAAATGCTCAGGAAGTGTTTGTTATTATTTTCATTGTCATTCATCATCAGCAGCAGAATTATTTGGTCAATGAAATGACCAAAGAAAATCAGAGACCTGCTTGACTTTTACTGCTAAGTGTCTGACAGGATGATGATGGAAATCATTTTTGAATCTTTGAAATTCATAAATTTCTCAATAAGATGTCGAGATGTTGTTCTGTTTTGAAATCTCAAAAAGTTATTTCCATTTTAAACATTGATTGCTGCTTTGTTTTCTTTTCTTTCTCTTTTCTTCAAGAACGTAAGGTATCTACGGGTTGGATTTCCTCACTGAGTTCTACACATCCATGATTTTTTGCCAGCCCTTCTAAGTTTTGTAAGCTCCCCTCAGTTCACTACCTGACATGATTTTCTCAGTGTTTATTCTGCTTACTTCTAGGGCACATTTTGATTCTTCTATTACAGTACTGTTATATTACTTCCTTATCTTGTTATTTATGCACAAAAGACAATTCCTCTCTTCTCTCGTCTCTCATTTCATTTTTCATCTCTTCTTTGCTTAAAGTCCGCATATTCTAAACTGCTACATGGTGCACAAAATAAACGTTATAAATCTACTAGTGCTTTATTTCAAAAATTTGGTTTAAAAAAATCTCCCTTAGCTTTTAAGCACTATATTTTCCTCGTAATTTTAGGTTGAAAAACCTTTTTTGTTGTTGTTGCCCCTTATTATTTATCTTTGAATGAAAATTCGGCTCTCCCGACCTCATTATTTGCCTAGGAGCAGAAGAATGGATTATCTCTCAATCTCCGTTTTATCTTCGTGGTGATAAATCTTTCTCCAGACCTCATGCTGGAGGACGGCAGAAGCAGGATATATTGAGACGTAACCACCTGAGTGATGGGAAAGTGCCCAAGCCCTGGGAAGTCCATGTCAGTCTCTAAGCAGTTGTTTAGGGGAGCTGCCACACTTGGCTATACTCAGCGTTCTGTTGTCACATTCTCCATACTATTTACCTTGCGTGGCTGTCTAGGCCCCCTTTCTGGGGCTGCCCTTAGACTGGGGAAAGTAGGCACAAGGAATTCAGCTAGAATTCAGTCTGCAGTGTGCCTAGTTGCAAAACCTCCACGACCTCCCATTGCAGACACACCTACACGTTATCCTTCAAAGAGAGAGAAATTCTAAAAAAATGTTCCCATTTGTTCCACGGTCCACTACATTTAAAAGCATTAATTGGGTTCTACCAGGTATTTCCCAGCTTTCTAGAACGCTTTACTGCTTTGCCAGAGAAGAGAGTTGTACAACAACCTGCAATGACTTCTTTTGACTTCATTCCATCTATACTATATTAGTTCAGTCAAAGTACCTGGCAGGGAACTGATAATTCTCCCTGGTTTCCTGCATTGGTGCAGGTCTTCCCCTTTTTTTTTTTTTATTATATTTTATTTTTTGGTGATTTCAATATACTTCTCAGGCAGAATGGTGAGGGCAATTAGAGAATAAATTCCTTGCATGTACTCAAGTTGTCATGGAGCCTGAGAGTAACAGCAAAGCAAGTATATAGTGTCCATATTGCGAAAGTCTAGATGTTCTTGACAACCATCTATGAATTCTACCATTAACTGAATGCATGCCATTGAAATCTACACTGACATTCATACACATCAACCATGTTCAGAATGTGAAGGGTTGCCCCATCTTAAAAGGGTATCCAGAAAAGTTCAAAAGAAATCTCATGAAAGGTCATGGCAAGTCATATCATCTGGCGTTGAAGCATTTACCTTGCAGTCATGACAAACAAGCCTGGGAATTCATGAGAAGGTTCAGAGGTTCATGGGAAGATATTTGAGAAAACTGCAGGCTTTTGCACAGAATTAGAAAATGACCAGAGTGCCAGATGGGAGTCAATACCAGCTCTGCTGTGTCAGTCAGTAAAAATACCAACAATGAGGCTTTTTGCCAGTGGGTGGAGGCCATAATGCACTTCTCAAGATTGTAATCGTTATACAGATGGTATCCCTAGAAGCTACAAGCTGAATATGCTGCATAGCTTCTTTAGAGAGAAATCTTCCATCAACTCTGAAAGGGACATTAGAAGCCTCTTAATAAGGAACTAGGTTCTACCACAAGAATCTGTAACCATGACATTTATACCACTAGAACAGCCTGATCACAGGAATTGGTCAACAGACTCCCTGAGGCATCCTCCATGGATTCTAACCTAAAAACATTCACTTTAAATAATTTTTTGCTCTAAAGAAATATTTTAATGGTTTAAGTCTATAATCCAAAAGGAGTTTCTTGAGACAATTACAGGTAGATTCTTTGAATAGAGCATAAAAGCTTTTGACTAGCTTAGGCAAAGAAACTGGTAACACAGTCAAGACTTAGGGGCGCCTGGGTGGCTCAGTTGGTTGAATGTCCGACTTTGGCTCAGGTCATGATCTCACGGCTCATGGGTTCGAGCCCCACATCGGGCTCTGCGCTGACAGATTAGAGCCTGGAGCCTGCTTTGGATTCTGTGTCTCTGTTTCTCTCTCTGCCCCTCCCCCCTCACACTTTGTCTCTCTCTCTCTCTCTCTCTCTCAAAAATTAATATTTAAAAATATAAATAAATTAATTAAAAGATTAACACCCCTTCCCAACCGTGCCTGATCCATAGTAGGAGGTAATTTTTTTTTTGTTCGATCGAAGCCAACCTAACCATTTTGGACAAGTTTAGCACCTGGTCAAAATGCTGAATTGGTGGTGTCCAACAATTCTTTGGCCTCATCTCCTATAAAATGCTTTAGAATTGTGAAGGGAACAAGCTAAATGATATACGACAATCTTATAAATAGATCCATAACTGTAAAATATATCAAAGGCTGGGGCGCCTGGGTGGCTCAGTTGGTTGAGCACTGACTTTGGCTCAGGTCATGATCTCGCCGTCTGTGAGTTCAAGCCCCACATCTGGCGTTGTGCTGACAGCTTGGAGCCTGGAGCCTTCTTCGGATTCTGTGTCTCCCTCTGTCTCTGACCCTCCCCCATTCATGCTCTGTCTTTGTCTCAAAAATAAATAAACATTAAATTTTTTTTTAAATATGTATCGAAGGCTGAATATCTCAAATGGCATAGCTCCTGCTGGTCAATCACCTTAGCACCTCAAGTGTTATTACAGCCTCCCAATTCTTTCAGCACCATCTATTTTCTTACTTATCATTGACATGAAATCACCTTTACAGAATTCAACACATGAACATTCTGGTTTATTTTCAAGTGGAATATATTTGCTGGATGTGTTATTAAATGCGATGTGTAGTTTAAAGCCTTTCAGAATTTGCTGTATTCAACAACACAGGTTAAATAAGTGGCAAAATAACATGTGAAGACCTTGACTAATTCTGCTGTTTGGGTCTCCAAAAAAATCAAATAATACAAGTTCAAAGGCTTAGCTGGACTGTTACCTGCCTCTTGGGAGGGAAATAATTCCCTTGCATCCTGCCATGAAACAGGCTGCCGCGTACCCTCCACTCCCAAGCCAAGGGTTGAATGCAAACAAAATGCTCCTCTAGTTACATTCCCCATTAGTTGCTGTTGGTCTCTCTTTAGTTATCTGCTGACACATCCAGAGGAGAATAAAGGCAGGGAAACATACCCTACTTTCCTTTCTTGACAGGCTGTCTTTCTCATGTTAATAGAAACCTTTAATAGTATTAGGAACCTTATCTCATTTAATCTGCACAGAAGCTCAGAGAAGTAGATTCCATTACCATTGCTATTTCACAGATGAAGAAACTAAGGTATGTAGAGATTAAATAACCTGTCCGAGGTTACATAGCTCATAAAAAATAGAGCCTAGGATTCAAACCAAAGCTTAGTGACTTAACCCCTCTGCTCAGCTCTACTGCCATCTATTGTAATTTACATACAGTTGATGCAAGTTTCCTACTGTATGAAGGACACTTGAGGCACAAAGCAGTAAAGAGTAAGAGCCAGCTACAAACATGGGCTTCCATTTCTTAGTTGTTCCAGCATGAGCTTGATTCCAATGGTTTGTTCCTGCTGTGTGCTCAGATTCCTTCTCTCTTTCTCACCCATCAACCCCTCCTAAGACCTGGTGTTGGTTTTTTCCTAAGACTTCCTTGGGATCTCTGCCAGGCATTAGTCAAGATCTCTCCTCAAATCCTTAGGTCTATGAATAAAGATATCTTTTTCTGTTTGGGCCCAAACCCTTTTGGCTTTAAGAAAGCCTGTGATAGTTAGTGATGGTCTGCTTCCCAAACTTAACTGGAGACCCTGCTGGTTCAGCCCATTAAACATTTTCTTCAACTCTGAGGACTACCTGTTATTCACTCTCCCTAAAACTGAATTCTGATATAATTAGCTTTTCCTGGTTTCTGTTGTCTCTCTCTTCTTCCTGCACCCCACTCTCCTTCCCTCACTGTCCCCATCTAATCTTGTTTCTTTTCTATTTGGTCTCTCCTACACTTCCCCCTAATCCTTTTCCAATTGCTGTTTCCTCAGGCACTTAACCTGGGCTCAGCTCCTCCCTGTTCCTCTAAGCCTCCTTCTCCCTTCTCTCCGTAAACACATAGGTTCACTAAAAGCGCTCTTTCCTTTCTAACTGCTTCTGCAAGCCCCTGGCCAGGGCATTCCATCCCTTTCTCCTGTCCCCCAGCAGGAATGTGTGCATCTTTCTTTCAAGGTGTCCTGTCACTTAATAAATATCCCTTGGCATGTTGAGAGACAGCCACCATCTGGCTCTGATAAGGTCCATCAACAAACATCCTTAGAAATATTAAAATAAAAAAAAGAAATATTAAAATCATTTATATTGTACATAACATGTACTTCACCTTTCCAGAACTTTTAATCACACTCACGTTTTGGATTTGGGTGCTCTCCTACTCTATTTTTTCATTTGTTCCTACAGGACAATTATCTCACAAGCTAGAACTTTTTATACAAATATTCTCAATGATACAATGTGTGATAAGCAATATATTTCATGCACAGGGCGTGGTAGGGGATAGGAAACTAAACTCATGCTTGGTTTTTGAAAGTTTTGCCTATTTGTTGTTAGAAAATTATGTTTCAACCACAGTTACAGATACAGAGGGCAGGACACATTCCCAGCAGCAAAAAATCGGCAGGAGAAAGTCCAGGCAGATGGCAAATGTGCATCAGGGGAGAGTCAGCAGTGAGCAACAGGTGTGCTGGCAGAGAAGGCAAATGCAGCATCAGGAGCTGGGCTGGCAGCAGACAGAGTCGATATCAGGGAAATCTGGCAACAGGTAAAAGGCGCCAACCGTAAGCAGTAAAGTTTAGGTCCATAAAATGACTCAGGTGGTAGGACAGGAGCATAGCAGTGGAGGGGAATAGGATACTGGGCAGAGGCTGACAGTAAACACAGAAGCACCAAGGGTTTACCTCAGTTACTGGAAGTGAGATTCGAGATACAGTTTTACTCACAAGGGAGGTGAGAGGTAGGGTAGAAAGTCAACAAGACTGGAGACTGAGCCATTGAGCAATTGCCTTCCACTCATTTCCACCTGTGTGGGACCAAGATTGACCTGAAGGTTGGAAATGGAATCAAACTTCTGGTGGGAATCAAGCAGTCTAGCTCTCCAGTTCAAGGCAAATGAGCCTATCAGATAGTTACTGGGTGAATCACAGGTGGTTAAAGGGTTATGAAGGGGGAAATAGCAGCATGGACAGCTTCTGGGTCTCCTGGGTTGACAAAAAGTCCTTATCCCTTATAGGAATTTGTCTGGCACAGATTCTAGCCTCCTAATGGAGACCTGCCTGCCTGACCCTGGGCAGGTCCCAGAGACACCCGCTCTACAAATCTGTAAGTCCAAGGCATAGGGTAATGATGTCCGTTATATACACTAGAAACAAACAAAACTTTCCCTGTTAGTATCATCTCACATGCATTTGACAGATTACATGTTAAGATTACAGAATGCTTTAGATGTGCAGGCCAGAGAAGGCAACATGACTTCCAGAATACCTTTTGGTCAGAGCGGGCATTACATAAATATTTGGAGAACTGATTAATTTTTGCCCTTATGTTAAGGTTTCCAGACAAGTAGAAGCTTGATTCTAACCAAGTCCCTGGCCACTCTCGTTTATCCAGGAGCCAAATTATGAGTACTCTTGACCTCAGTGTATGTTTGGTGATGATCAAGTGTTGAGTATTGCATAAAGGAATAGTTCTCTGAATGCTGGGAGAACTGCCATAGAGATTTCCTGACATAATGTCTATAACTTGAAATGCAAAATATCTACTGTCTGGGAAACTGTCCAGAGTTTCAGAGCTGGCAAGATGCTGAGTTGCCCAGGTAAATACTTTTGTTTAAATACAAAGAATGGTATGTATAGGTGTGTTGCAATTATCTGAATGCTAATTGTTTCAGAACTAAGGCACCTTTAGTAACTATTATTTGTACATTTCTCAATGAAGTCACTGTTGCCAAATAAATCATACCCTAATTGAGCGTGGCAGAAACTTGTACTTTTTGCTGTCATGAGCAGTTTCGGAGACCCTCATTTCCCCTGCCACAGAGCAAATACTGATACCACTCTGCCATTCGGGCATGTACAGGGTGACCAATAAATGCCAGAAATGGCTCTACTTTGACTGTCCAAGCAGGAGGTGGAAAGAAGTAATCCATTTCATTTAGAGTTGTGAGTATCATCTTGGCATCAAAATGACAAATGGTCCTTCTCCATGTGTGAAGCATGCTGGAGTTAGTGGGCTATGTACCAGGGCTATAAAAACTTGGAAATGTCAACGGCATTTCCGAGCATCTGCTCTCTCTAGCCCACATTTCTGGGCAAGTGTAAAAATTCTTCAGGATGATGCATTCAAGCCCCAGTTTCCAGCATAAACTGTCAGGAGAAATTTTAAATTTACATCAAAGAAATTAGGTGAATCATCCTATTCTCCCCTGTTACTGCTCCGTGGGGGTCTCTGGGATGAGATGAAATTGTGGTTACATTTCCAAATGGGTTATAAACCCAGCACAACTATCCTTAGAGACTCACAACTTACACTTCTCCATTTTCTGATACACTAGTGAGTTTCCATACACTCTTGATGTAGCAGTGAGCCTTAAAGAAAAGGCAAAAATAAGGAAGAAAATGGATAGTTGAAAGCTTTGTGGACCTGATTAAATGTGTGTGTGCGTGCACGTGCGTGCACGGGCGCGCGAGCACACATACACACACATACACACACACACACAATCTCTAGCCCTACATCACTGTTTCCTGGATAACTCCGTCCCATTATATTCTGGTATAATGGCATACTAGCAAATAGCTAAATAACAACTCTCCATCCCGACAGAGAATTTTCACCCTGTGAAGTCCCCTTTATTTTTGTGACTACTGAGCTTTTAATGGAGCTTCACTTCAAAGCTCTCAAAGGCAGAATGTTGGGGAGTAGTGACACCCTAAATCTAACTAGACTTTTTAACTAAAGTTTTTGGGTAGATGATTATGTTTGCCAGAGGAGGATTTCCATTTGGAGGCAGAGTCATTTTATTTTGAGAAGATCTATCTCTCGCCTTAGCCCAGAAACAACAGTAAGAACCCCCAAATGGCAAACTCAGGCAGCCTTCATCCTTCTCTGTCTCAGCTTCTAGGGAATTACCAAGATACTCATAGCTTTCTCTAGGTATTTTTAGAAAACAGACAATAACCAAGAAATAAACACATTGACTAAGTGCACACGTCACTGAGATGATTGCTAATTTAGAAATACACTTCTAGCAACTCATTTTCTCCTACTGTTTCCAGGCACAGTACCAGCAAGAAATTAATTGCTCCAGAGAAGGAGGGGGGAGTCAAATAAAATCAAATAAACCTCTCTTTAAAAAATAGCACATATGGAATTTTAAGAACATTCTAAAGTTGCCCAGTAAACTGAATAGTCAGGCTCTGCTTCAGCAGGCTGAGGCCAAAGTTGGTGCACAAACACACGCTTCCCAGTCTGTGGTGGTGGTACCTCTCTGGCAGTTTCTGTGATATATGCACACTTGTACTCATCTTGAAGTTTTTGATTAATGTGCAGTTAATCTTTCTTCTTGCTAATAGACCAAAATATTTCTCATCAAGGAATAAATGATCGGACTACTGATACACGCGGCTTTTGAGAAGTCCATTTATAATGCAGCACCTTCAGCAAAAAACTCTTGATTTAAAAAAAGAAGAAAAACTAAAATTGATGTCTTCAGACTTTTACAACTCTCTCCCATTCCTTTTCTTGGACAGGGGCTTTTCAGTAGTAGAAATGAAGGGGGAAAGAGAAAAAGAAAGAAAAGGAGCCTTTATTGGGGACTTATAGTGTGCCAGGCCCCATACCGGGCACCGAGTTAGCACATCATCTCATTTAATTCCCACATCAACATTTCAGAGCAGGTATCGTTATCCCCATTTTACTAATGAGTAAACTGAGCTTCACTGATGTTAGGTTGTCCAAAGTCATGCAATTAGCAAGTGGTGAGAACTAGTTTCAAACCATTATCCCTCTGACCATAAAAGCCATGCTATTTACACCCCCATGGTATTGAACATCCACAGATTTAGCATAAAGACAAAGTGTTTAATTCTGTTCATTAGAGATGTTAATTTTGGACAAAGTCCTATAAATATATACAATGTTTCTTGAATAGCTGAATTCAGGGTGCTGACCATTCACATAGATATTAAAATAGAAAATAATGCCTAGGGTTTATCTCCTCACAAAAGTATGAGAGCCTCAAAGAGACAGAAGTCATCAGCTAGAGGGTCAGAAGAATTTTACTCACAGGACCAACACTGACACTGAAAAAGTTGCTTTAAAAACCTATCACTTAAGGGGCATGTGGGTGGCTCAGTCAGTTGAGCGCCCAACTTCAGCTCAGGTCACGATCTCACGGTTTGCGAGTTTGAGCCCCACATCGGGCTCACTGTTGTCGGAGTGGAGCCTGCTTCAGATCCTCCGTCCCCCTCTCTCTCTGCCCCTCCATGCTTGTGCTCTGTCTCTCTTTCAGAAACAAATAAACATTTTAAAAATTAAAAACAAAAAAGCCTATTGCTTAAATCCACTTCATCCCATAGTAAAGAGTAATCACTAATTCTTGGTCAAGTAATACAGGCAGCAAAAGTTCTTGGCATGAAGGCCAGACTTTGGGGCCAATTCTGGGAGGAACACAAGTTGACATAAGTACAGTGGCCAACCCAGCCTTTGAGAAGGGCATGAAACGCTGAGAGGTTGACAGGTGCAGTGACATTATATAAAACTAGTCAGGCGATCCACTGGATGTGGATTCTGGTCCTAGTTATTATTTATGGCAGGATTCTAAACAAGTCACTAAATCTCTTTGGGCTTAGTTTCCTCATCTCTTAAATAAGAGTTTGAGGTCAACTACCTTCAAGATTCCTTGCAAACCATTTTAGCTTCTTTGTTCAACACAGTGGAGTTAAGAGAGAGTTCAGAGTGGGGCACAGAGGAGGCTGTACTGACGTTCAGACTTGCCTGTAACCAAGAGCATGTACAAACTGAAAATCTCCTTGTTTCCAGCCAAGCAATGACAATGAAGAGAAAGCCAAAATCCAAGCAAAACACTGCATAACAGTGACAGGATACCAGCAGTAAGAAGGAGCTAAGGAGCAGTCCAGTAAGTTTTAATCCCAGGCTTTCTTCCACAAGAAATTTAAAAATTAATAAGACAGTTGGGAGTAGTGGGAATAGCTGGTCTGAAAGAAAAATCTCTAACCAGCTCCTACATATTGACACGTTACTTTTATTGTCTCTAAATACAATTTTGACCAGCATTTCCAAGCATTTAGTATTGGTCTCAGTTCTGTTAGTGATTCCCATATTCTTCAAGGAGCAGAACTAAAGAAATCAATAAACCACAGAGACATTTTAATAACATCCTTCTAATAAAGGAATTCGAATCCTTAGGTTTTTCCTTCAGGGAGATTCATTTAATTGACTTAGAGTAATAGCAGCTTGATTCATAAAGAATTTTTTTTTCATCTTCACTACATTTTAAATTTTTTTTTTTCAACGTTTTTTATTTATTTTTGGGACAGAGAGAGACAGAGCATGAACGGGGGAGGGGCAGAGAGAGAGGGAGACACAGAATCGGAAACAGGCTCCAGGCTCCGAGCCATCAGCCCAGAGCCTGACGCGGGGCTCGAACTCACGGACCGCGAGATCGTGACCTGGCTGAAGCCGGACGCTTAACCGACTGCGCCACCCAGGCGCCCCATCATCTTCACTACATTTTAAATCAGTTTGGCTAATAGCTACCACTCTCTTACCCAGCTTTAAATAACATAGTCCTAGCCAAGTGATTAAAAAATGTGGTTTTGTTTATTTTACAATTTTATAATTTTTTGAAAGAGATGACTAGGTAATTTGAGGACTTCTTTGGGTTTGCAAACTGCCTTCAAAGTCAGGTGGGACAGTTTCTTGACTATGGGAAGAAATACATACATCATACATATATAATACATATACCAATACATATAAATTATAATTCTTAATTTTATTATACATAATGTATTGATTATATTAACATATATGTGCATATGTATCAGATCATACACTCTGACTTTTAGGTTTGAAGACAAAACATGGAATTCTGGGTTAATAAATATAGTTAACACATAACTATATACAAGAAAGAATTTTGTAGCACTCACTTTTATAAGGAGTAACTGTTGATAACTTAAATATTAAATATTAAGTATTGATTGGTTAAATAAGTTATTGTTTAACCTTATAACAAATACTATATAGCTGTTCAAAAAAATAGATATGGATTTATATATACGGACATGAAAAGACAAGGAAAATATGTCATCCAGTGACTAAGGCACTGCAGCACAGCAGTAGATGTGTGTTCTCACGTTGGTGTACGTGTAAGAAAGTTCAGACAGTATACCATATGATTGCTAATGGTTCTCTCTGGGCAAAGGACTTTTGTTTTCTGCATGATGGATTTTCTGTTACGTGCAAATCGGATGCAACTTTATATCACTATTATAATCAGAGAAAACACTCAGAGGAAAGATGCAAGCTAATTCAAAGATTGATGCAAGCAGGCTCCCCGTAGACATATATGCTTCTGATGTCTTACTCTGAGTTAAGCAACAGGGCGGAGTTTGGCAGTGTGACAGGAAGTCATTTCAGAAGACTCATTATCTTTCAAATTTGTATATACGGTAACTCACAGGTGTCACTCAGGAATCTCTTGATGATGATGGGACTGATCTTGGCTTTCAAAAACCCATTTGAACACATTATTTCAGAGGGGAGCCAAGATAGGGAACCGTGGTTGATAAAATCTTACATGTGTTTCGGCTTTGGCAATACCAAATATTTCAGGACCTGCAACCCAAATTAACATGAAAATTTCAATTTATTAATGAATACAAATAGAAGAAGAATAGAGGAGCTGTTAGAAACCAATATGGTGTTTCGAGGTCAATAAATACAGCTACATAGCACTGTGCTAGACACTTCAAACCGAAGCTATTGCTGGTTTTGTTGCTTTTAATGTATTCCACAAATGGCAAAAGAGCACAGTGCATTAAGACAATTCTAGTCTGGGGGTGCCTGGGTGGCTCAGCTGGTTAAGCATCCAACTTCAGCTCAGGTCATGATCTCGCAGATTGTGGGTTCGAGCCCCGCATCAGGCTCTGTGCTGACAGCTCGGAGCCTGGAGCCTGCTTCAGATTCTGTGTCTCCTCCTGTCTCTGCCCCTCCCATGCTCATGCTCTGTCTCTCTCTCTCTCTCTCTGTTTCTCAATAATAAATAAACATTAAAAACATTTTTTTTTAAAAAAAGAAAAGTCTGGACTGGAAGTCGGGAGACCTGAAGTCCATACCCAGCCCCAGCAATGACAGACAAGCTGTGCGATGCAGACCAATCCACTTACCATCCATGGTCTCAATTTCCTTAAAAGGATTACACTGTCTTTTGTCTACATTTTCTTCCACTGAGTCTATTTTACGTCACAAGCAAAGAATCTGAACTGCCTGCATTGTTGACTGCTGCATCTCCTGCATCTGGGATGGTGTTTGCTACATAGACGACGCTTAACAAACACACGATGGAAGGAAAAAAGTCTTCCGTGGTGCACACTGAGGCTTTTTATGAGAGGTTTCAGCATAACCTGGAGTAAAAAATGGGAGGGCAGCAAATAAAAGATGAGGATCCATCTCTTGGACAAAAGAACTTCTTTGCCTAGAAACCGAAAACAAACAAACCTGAAAAACCCATGGCAAAGCCATCACTGAGTCCTATTGTGTATGAGAAGCCTCACTGCAGGCCCTGCAGAGTCCCTGCTGGGAAGGTTACACAAACAAAGCGGAGCCCACTTAGAGTCTCACTCAGAGCTCCAATAATTGGGCCTTCCTCTCCTCCCTCTTTGACTGTCGCTGAAACCTGCCCTATAAATCAGATTTAATTATCTATAAAATTTGGTGTAGAAAAGGATTTACTCATTAAAAATGTTCATCAACTTGCTACCCACGTTCCAGACTAATAGAAGCGGAAAAGGAACACCATGGAAACACCAGACGGGCTGGAGAGATAAGCAAGCTTTGAAATACCTGAACCTCAATTAAATGGCAAGTTCCAGTTTCTGTATTTGCCTTTTAAAATATCATGTTGGGAATAAGTAAATGTCACCAAATAAGCAGCCTATTTTCCCATCTTTTCTCTTTCGGTTACTTGCTTCAACAGGTCTTTAAAACTGGGTTTTCCTAGTTGACCTCCATTGCCTGTGTGTTACCCAAAATATTCTCCCCACTCATGTGTGTGTGCATTTGCAAAATGTCACAATCCTCTCTACAGCCAAACACAGGGCTCACGTTTAGTCACAGAGTGAGGAGCAGTTAATTAATGAGCGCCAAGGGAGGCAGCGAGGAAACTGGAGAAAAACGTCGCCAGTAGAAGATCAGAGGGGAAATGTCTGAAGTCAGTCCAAGATAAATCTACTGTCCTTAGAGATAGCCCTGGGACATATGATGCTGGCTGCCAGCTAAGTTGCATTTCACGTGTGTGTGTGTGTGTGTGTGTGTGTGTGTGTGTGTGTTTTGGGAGGAATGTTTGTTGTGTTTATTTGTGAAGGTTAGGTAGAAGCAGGAAGTGTGGGAACAGGAGACAATGTTAGAGTAACTTTAACAAAGGCAAAGCTCCCATCTAAAATTGCACATCAACTTCCATGAAACTCTTCATTTGTGAAAAAGGCAAAGATCTAAAACTTTTTCTCCTTTTCCAGCACATGACAGGATTTTTGTCGTGACTTTCCTCAATTCTCCCTGTGCCAAGAAAGTAAGTGCCCACAGGAGTGGGAGGGAAAAGACACATGGAGTGGCAGCAAAGAAACCTGCCCAGGGAGCCAGCCTTGCCTTCTGGCCCCTCGCTTCCTTCCAGAGAGAACGTCTTTCCTTGACAGTGCTTGCCTCCTGTCGTTTCTTCCCCACACTCTGCCCAACCCTGGAAATCTGGATTTTCTTTTTAAAGAAAGATGTCTAGAGAGAAAAATAGACCATGAACAGCCAAGAGAAAATACAGCCGAGCTTGTTGATATGGGCCTGTCAGATATTTCAAGTGTTAGTGGTAAGGCTCACTTATTTTCTAGAAACTTGTTTCCTTTCATTTCACTCTGTATATTCTTTTTGTTTATTTGTCTCTAGTGTATATAGTCTTCTGTTATTTGTCCCTTCAATCTATTGCTGAGTCTTCTATTCTCTGATCTATCTAATCTCATGAACATATCAAAACTGACCCAAATTAAGATTTAGGATGTCTTAACTAAGTTTTAGAAAAGCAGGTTGCTCCAATTATTATCTACTCATTAATAGAATGGGTGTATGTTCTCAGCTCACGTATGGTCCTCAGAGACTCATGTTCTTGACCACACAACTGCAAGAACATTCCACAGCCACACTCCCCAGACTGATGGTCTAATCGAGTAAGAAGGCTTGTTCTTGGTCTAGTATTTGCCCCATGAACCTGGGGGGTTAAAAAAAAAAAGGTATTGCAGATTGTACTTCATGATTCCTTCTTTTTTTCTCCTTGAACCATTTTTTTGTTGTTGTTGTTAATGTACTGCCTATATGACTCCCTAGATTATGAGCTACTCAGACCAGAATCATGTTTTATTCATTTGGTATCATTAATGTCTAAGACAGTGCCTAACATTTAGAAAAATTTTAATATTTTGAAATGAATGAATGAATGAACTAATGAACAAATCACCTTTTTTTGGGTAGTAGAGCTATAGAGCCATCTTATTCAGATACAAAAACTAAAATTTAAAAACCCGTAGCATTTTGACCTTCTGGGTTCTCCCCATTACTCAGAGTGCAAGGCACTATGAATGATGGCCCTGGTATTTTCCATGAGCACTGTGTTCTCTATTTCTTGTTGTTCCTATTTTGTCATTATCCTTGCTCTTATCCCAAATAGACATAGAAGGCATTTACTCAAATCACTGTGCTGTCAGTAAAGAAAATTTTTGGACTTTATTCAAATTAATATCTAAAACTCTGTGCTGCTCAACTTCTGCTGCCAGTATAAGTGCATTCATTGGAAGTAAGGGTAGAGCAGAGTTGCAAATGTGAGTAAGGAGAAGGGTTTGAAGAAGAGAATCAAAGAGAGTGTTGTTCATTCAACCACCATTTATCATTTTCTTACTCTAGGCCCAGTACTGTGCTATTCTCTTGCAAGAGAGTGGTAAACAAGACATAGTCCTTGTTCTCAATGAGTTAAAAATCTAGTAGAGCCTGTTGTGTGAATCTGGTAGCCTTACTGATTTCACTGCCCTGAAAATTATACCATACAAATGGTTGTGAGGCCTTAGGCTGTTCTCCTCGTGTTGAGGACAACTGATAATGGATGAAATTTCCCAGAACTTGAGCCATGAGCTTGACTATTAGTTATGCATTGTTGAGTTCTATGGTCATTCTTCCATGCCAATAGGCTTGTTGCCACTGCCCAAGTGAATACTGAATATACTCCTTAGGCAGTGGCAGAATCTGATGAAATCCAATACAGGACCAGTTAAAAACAGAAGGCAGCCATCACAGTCTTTCCAAATTTTGTAAATATAGTGGTTGGCATTCATAGACAAAAACGACAGACACCCACATCAAAAGACTGAAGGCACCTCAAAACCCCATCCTGTCCTAAAAACATGTCCCTCAAACCAGCAGTAGATTCTTAATACTCCCTCCAGGAAAGGTGCTGTCATCAGATTAAGTCATCAGGTTCTTGGAAAGAAAACTTCATGATCAGATTTTACCCACTATCAGGAATTTTCTATTTAATGAATCCATCACCCTCTCTCCTCTTAACCTCCTACGTTCATCCCCACCCATTCCCATCTCAATCTCTGCTCAAGTAGTGAGAAGTCCCAAACCTGGAGGTGGAGTGTGGGGCGAGGGGTGGGGGGGGGGGGGTCAGGGGGTGGTGATTAATCCTTAATTTGAGAAGGACATCTGCTTTTTTCAAAAGGCTTCTACATATCTCACTGGGGGTCTTACTTGGGTTGTGGGGATCTGGAAACAAAACACAGGGAAAGGGAAAGAATTACTGGAAACAAATTTCCCCATGTCACGATTTTGTGAGCTACCTGATCTGCAAGTGATAGCTCTTCTATTCAAACCTCAACCCTGGTTTAGAGCTCTCTAGAATGTCTGCTGTAGGCACAAAACCCCCATGAAGATGCTTGACAATCTCACCCATGCAGTTCCCCTCTCAGCTGCAGCTACATTAAGTGACATCCAAACGTTGGTAATGAGGAGACATCTGCATACACACTGGTTTTGAAACATAAAGCACTGGAGGAGTTATGAGCTGTCAATCATTTCAGCTGTTCTCGGCCCTGTGTTTATTCAGAAATAATTTTCAAGGCTGCAAGAAGTGTTGTTACTAACTGATGAGCAAGTTTGAACACTAAGAATGAAGAATGATTGATGTTCTTTTAGGTAAGCTGGGAAACTCTTCATCCACTAGAGGCAGCCACAGCTCAGGATGCTGATAAGGTACTGACATGGAGAGTGAGTGATGAGTGGTGTGTAATGTCTGTTGAAAATGAGAAGCTATGACAACAGTGTGATGAGGAATCCTCTGAACACAAATATTATGGCTCCACACAAGCAAGCTAATAGCTCTGAGATCTTGACTTTGTCTATGGCGAAACTCCAGTCAGGATCGCTTTTCCTTTTCTGTTAGAAGAGAATATAAAAGCAAAGACTCATTATTGGTAATGAAAATCCCCTTTCATTCATCACCAAATTGATTGGTAATTTTGGAATTTTCTCATTGGAATGTTTAATTCAGAATATTTTCCACCTTGCCATAAGTTACAGTCTTACTGGAGAAAAGGACAGGAACTTTTAGGAACGTTAAAACTATTCCAATCTAGAAAACATGAATCCTATCTTGGGATTCATGTCAGCAAGTCAATAACCCTGAAGTATCACCCGGCTAGCTTTCCTGAACCTTGATCTCGGAAATCAGAATGTGGCTCAATACGAATCCACATTTCTGACAACTGGAAAAACTTCTTTTGATCATTGGCCATTGACCAGCTGGCCCACAAGCTATGGCAATGCCCTCATCACTTTTCTCTGCAAACCCTCACCCTTACATGCAGCACCTGAACATATATATGCTCTCAATAACATTCAGTTGGGGCATCTTCTGTGCCTGGTGTGGTGCTGGCTCCAAGATACAGTTGTGGACACAACAAAAATGCTCCCTGTTTCCATGGGGTCCATAGTGCAGCACTGAAGGCAAAATATACATTTTGACAAGTGCTCTGAAAGGTAAGTTGCACAGAGTGTTGTGAAAGAGAATAATGAAAGGCATGCAAAGGACTCATGGAAGGTCTCTCTGAGGAAGTTGTATTTAAGTTGACTTGACATGTGAAGCTTGAATAGGAGAAGTCCAGGCAAAAGATAGGGGTGGGTGACTGGGGAAACGTTCCAGGCAGAGAGAACTGCATATGCTAAGACCCCACTGCAGGTTCAAGGAAGAGAACAGCACATGAATGGAACCTGTTTTCCTTAGACAACTGAAGTCATTCAAATTCAGTGAATATCTTCTCTATCGTAAAATATAAAGTCTCTGAATTTATCATAAATAGTGAGTTATTATAAATCCTGTCCCCTGTCACTTGCTCTGGATTCTCTATACTTATTAACTAGCATCTTTGGGCTTCTTCCTCTGGCCTCGTCTTCATTCCTTCAAAGATTTATAGATCTTTTCTAGTAACAGTGGGAGGGAAATAGGATCATTAGTTAGGACATTGCTCTGTGATTGGACCCTGCCACGGAAGACTTGAAGGATTAGAGATGTGGTAGAAGCAGGGAGTGTGGGAAGTTGGACAGAATGTTGGAGTAACTTGAACAAGGCAAAGCTTCCCTCTCACCCTCTCCCTTGGCGGCAAGGAGGCCAGGCCTTACCTTCTGAAGTCTTTTTTTTTTTTTTTCTATCAGCAGACAATTAACAGTTTACTTTTGTGTCAGAGCCCCCCTGAAGGTTTGTCATTGTGTAAAATGTCAGTCAAAATGCCCATCAAGAGGAAAACAGTAGAGATAGGGCTTTAAGTTGAGGAGGAGAGATTATCTGCCTTGTTGGCAACTCATTAACACTTTTTTGCCATCCTCTTACTCAGGAACCTGTAACTGGGTACCATGGTCTATAAAATTCAGTCAAAATCTCAGCTCAACAAGTACCTTCTGCTAAATTAAACCTGACATCCCTTCCCCAACTGTTCCTCTCCATGGCCGTATTCATTCTCAGTGCCAAGTTCTAGTCCATCAATTCTCTCTTCTATAGTATATCTCAAGTCTCTTTTCCTCTGTGTTATCCCCCGTATCCACTTTGCACCTCGCCTGTATTTCAATCTCTCATTTTCCTAATGTTCCGCAATACTCATTGCCTGTACTGTGCATGCTGTTGTGAATTGCGCCCTCTTATATGTAAAACAATTAAAGAGCAACGCATTCACTTTTTTCTCAACTAATTTGTAGAAACCTTGATTACAGAGATGAAGTCCTACACTTCCTTAAATCTTTTCCAATGCTAGTGCAAAGCCGGATCCATGGCAAGCTCTCAAAAAAATAAAATAAAATAATAAAATAAAATCATTTGGCATCCCGTCTGTGTAGGATGCCATGCTAGGAGCTATAAGGATTCATAAAGGACCTGTCAGCCTGGCCAACTCCTTCTCATCTCTCCAGCCTCAGTTTGTATACACTACTTTTCTCTTGGTAGCTTTCCCAAATCTAAGTACGAATTAGATGCTCCTCCAACGTGTCACTAAAGTAACCTGTACTCCCCACAGTATACCACTTTACATGGTGAGCTGCTGTATGTAAGAGTTTATTTACAAGACTTTCCTCCAGGCCGAAAGCACCATGGGGATGGGGACCACATTTGACTTATTCATCATTTAGCCCTAATACCTTGTCCCATGGTAGACAGTCTGTAAATATTTGTTGAATAAATAAATCAAAAATTTACTGACCCCAAGGCATAAATGATCTAGTTATTGAAACAGAAGAAGTGCTTAAATACATATATGATGTATATACATACTAATTATATATGTTTATATATACCAACGCATCTATTTAATCATATGCCTCGAAGACTAACTATTGTGGTTTGAATCTACTTTTGAAATGGTAAAATCTCTGCATAATGGCAGTTGATAAACTGTAAGACTGAAAACAGTAATTATTAACACAATGTACAGAATTGTAGATTTGCCATGGATAACAGCAAATTGTGAAACTTAGCCAGGTGCCCACCTCAAACCCCTATACAAGCTCTCACCCTTTCTTTGTCCTCACCTTTCTGTCCACTCTTTATTCCTCATTGGGACCCCTACCTAAGTAAAACATATTCACTCTTGAGTTAAGGACAAACACTAATGAGAATAACTTTTGTCCTGTGTTTCTGCAAGTTCAAACTTTTGTAAAAACTGAATTAAGAGGGAGGAGGTTTTTATGAGCCACCACAACCTTTTCTCTACTTTAAAACCAGACTGCATCAAAATCTGCATTCCAAAAGCATAAATTCTGAATATAGTTCAAAATACTTGTAATGACTAATATTCCAGAATAAACTCCTCCCACCATTTAACTCTAACTCAAAGACACTTCCATCTTTATACCTGGATTATAGGTGCTAATCACTATGGAACACTGCCTAAACACTTTCTAGCTGTCTACCAAAGAAGATATCATTTAAAATTTACTAATTCCCACTTAAGGTTTGTAAGAACAGATACATATTTGGGTGCCATAGCGGTTCATTCATTTATTCTTGCACTGAACAATATTTAAGGAGCATATACTGTGTACCAGACACAAGTTGCCAGGAGTTTAGCAGTGGGAAAATAAAGAAGCATTTTCTTCCTGAGGTCTCTATTCCAGAGGAGAGAGACAATCCAGTTTCTCTTTGCTTAGCATCTTTGGCACAGGTATGTAAGTTCCTCAGGATCTACATGATTATGAACGTGAACATGAGGCATAAGGGACCAAATGAAATGGTCATTTCATCATTACATTTGAATTCCTCTTGTTTTCTTTAATCAGGCTCCACGCGTATCGTGGAACTCGAGCTTACCGCCCTGAAAGCAAGAATCACAGGCTCTACCAATTGAGACAGCCAGGCATCCCTGAATTCCTCTAACTTACTTTTGATATCATTAATTTGGTATCTTACATGTTACCTGTACTGTTAGTCATAACTTATGTACCTGTTTTATCTGCCTAAAGAGATTATAAACTCCCGAGGACAGAGGCCTTGACTAAGACTTCACTGTGCCTTGCTCACAGGAGGAAAATATTACTTATTTTGTAGATTTTTCATTTTGAACTTCCTTTCAGGAGCCATTCTGAAGACACCTGCTGCAACTATAATGAATCAGCAGGAGTTCACCCTGACTGAATAAATTATTTTTTATGAACCATAAAAATAAAAATGAGGAAATCTTATTTGCAACTGATCCCATTAAATCCCACTCCTGGAATTTCAACATGTTTCAGCATTAAATGGCTGGGGGGAGCTATCCGTTTCAAAGTACCAATCAGGAATCACCTTAAAAGAAAATAGAAAATGAGGAATATTCATAACCCAATGGAAAGACTCCAGGAATATGACTGGGAAAATGTGTAAGCCAGAGATCAGACCTCAGAAAGGTAATGTGCTCCTGTAACAAGGTGTTGTGCTGGTACCAGGCTGCAAGGAAGATCAAGATGGGGTATCTGCCCTTTCAGGACTAAGTGAGTGCCATTAGGGCTACCCTGCCAACTAGTACACGTGGGCAACGGTAGGGATGGCATAGACCAAGTATCTTTACATTCAACACTGGGGACTTTTCAACCCACTGAGGAAGGGGTGTTCTTTACTGTCACCTTGTAGATCAGCAACTCCTTGATCGGGAAATGAGTGTTTTGGACTGTAAAGGAAGTGCTGAATTAATTATTAATATTGGTATATATCCAAAAGGTCAGTTTTACTCGTTGTTCTCTCTTTTAGTGAGGAAGAACTGTTAAAACGTTGTTTCAACATACGATTGTTTTAAACTGTGGTTTTAAAATGATGCTCCTGGGAGCCCTAAGATCCTGCCAACGTGCCCCAGGGCTTCTTCCCGATAGCCTTGGGAGGCGGCTAAGGCATTTTCCAGCCCAGCCACCCCTACCTCTGCTTGAAAAGCTCCGTTTAATTTTTTTTCTTAATTTTAGAGTTTAGTGGGAAGTAGGTTTCTTGAGGGTCAGGGGAAGAGAGAGTCCTGCAGCTTTATACAGTGTATAAGTTAATGACTTAAAAAATGAAAAGCTAGGGCACCTGGGTGGCTCAGTCTGTTGAGCGTCTGACTTCGGCTCAGGTCATGATCTCACAAGTCTGTGAGTTTGAGCCCCACATTGGGCTCTGTGCTGGTGGCTCAGAGCCTGGAGCCTGCTTCAGATTCTGTGTCTCCCTCTCTCTCTGCCATTTCCCTGCTCATGCTCTGTCTCTCTCTGTCTCAAAAATAAATAAAAACATTAAGAAAAAAATTTTTTTAATAAAAAAAGAAAAAAAAAGAAAAGTTGTAATATATGCACATGCTTTTTACCTATTTCTTTTTGAAAAGCATATTGAATTTCAATGATGTGCACAGAATGTAAGGGAACATTCTTTGTGGATTTTTGTTTGCTTAGCCTTTGTTTATGCAAGTTAGTGTCACGAAGATTACTTCTCTAGTAGGTCAGAGTGCAAAGTGATACCCTGGAATAAACATTTAGGAAATGCAAAGTTACTTGTCAAGGCAACTTAATATCGTTACTTAGTTTCCTCCAAGAAGTTCCAATGGAACTCGGCATCACTATCAATTCTGGTTTCCTAGCACTGGAAACTGAGCCCACGTTGAAGTGAAACACATAGCAATTTTGACAGGAAGCCTAAATATATAGAGTGTTTATGTAAGATAAAGATGTGTTCATTTCCAAAGGTAGTTTAAAATCCAACCAAACTAAAATGCCATACTATTCATTATTTGAACTCTCTCATGCATTTTCACATCCTCCCAGTGCCCACTGTGAACTATTGCTACAGGGTGTAATTCCCATTAACAATATGACAGAAACAGCAACTGTGTAACTAATTCCCCACATTGTGTGTGTCTTCTGCTCACACGACATTGAACATCCTCCCTCATGAGTCTGAAAGGAAGAAAACAGCACACCAGCCCTTTGAAGAGTGGAACAAATAGAGAAATTCCCGGGATCGTGTTCAGCACAACAGACAGAGTCGAGTCTTGGACGTGATCTGTGCTGTGTGCTGTGTATTGGAGCCATTATCTCTATGCATGCACAGGACACTAATGCCGACATCTAATTAGCATAATGAAACTGATTAACTCTCAATAAAGTCAGCACAAAGTACGGAAATATGTCTCGATGCAATCTATTAGGTCATTTATTTAATAAATTAAAATACTTAAGGAAGGAAAGTCAGTGTGGCATTTTCTCCAGCCTATTCTCTTTGGTGGATGACTGAATTGCAAAGAAAATTCAAAGAGTGGATGCAACACTACATTAAAAGCTCCATAATCAAAACAGAGAGCATAAAAACACTTGAGCATTGTCTAATGGACAATTTATCATCCAAACAGATGCATTCATTAAGGGAAAAATTACCTTCAAATATCAGTAAAATAAATTGGGTCTCTTCGGATTTCTTATTTCTGCAACAAGGGTGTTCCAAACTATGGAAGCAAGTATATAAAAGATGCTTCAGTGTGCGAGCAGGACATTTTAGGCATTTAAGTTTATTGGGCAAAGCTGTTTGAACTGCTTGAAGATGGTAAATCAAGCAAATATGGAACATTCCAACTGATAATGTCTTTCTGGGCCAATTACTTCTATATTTCAAAGACAGAGACTGTTTTGTTACTTCATGGCTATTGTTATTATTAATGCGACAAGGACTACTAATAAGAAATCATTCTTCGCTTCGCCTTAGCAGTGTGGACTCCAATCACTCCCCACAGTTTCCCCTTCTGTGGTGGAGAAACAACACATCTCTCAAGCACAGAGCAGAAAGACCAGCCCCCTCGTGTTATCTCTCCTTGTGTGAAGTCTTCTTGGCGCTGAGCTCACTGTTGGATGGCTGAGGAAGTCACTCTGTGCAGCTGGTGGCCTGAGCCTCCTGCTCCATCAGTTTGTGGCAATGCTCTGGAATTAACACTGAGAAGCCGCACTGTGGTTACCCTAAGGCTGCAATGCAGCCACTAACTGGAATAAGGAACTTTCATAAATAAACAGGCTAAGCAGTAGCTCACTGAGCTAATGGCCGTAAGGCACATGGAAAGTTCCTCTTTTCCCTATGAATGAACTTACAGAGAATGTCTCTAGAGTTCTGGGCAAATGATGACAGTTATGATGATGATGCTGATGCTGTTATTTATGAAGCACCTACTATGTGCAAGCACATGCTGGGGATTTCCCTGCATTACTCCTAATCCTTATAACCATGCTGCCCAGGGTATTATTTCCATTTTAGAGAGGAGGAAACTGAAGTTCAGCATCAGATACCAAAGTCTTTCCATTGCAGAAACTTCCTCTCCGCTTACTGATCCCAGATTGTAGAAAAAAATTTAAATGCTGATCACAGTCTATGAACATTTGGGTCATTTTATTTCTGCATATGAGAAAATAGAGATAGCAAAGGGTAAAGTGTACACCATCAGTTTTCACCCAAACAGGCTAGAATTTAGATAAAACCACATGTGGTTTTAATTCATTGAGCCAGCCTGCCCCTATCTAGTTAGAGAGTGAGGCATTGTAGTGACAAGGGCAAGAAAGGATTTTGGTGTCAGTCCAACCTATGTGATCTTCGGGAAGCTAGTTAATTTTTCTGACCTTCGTCTCTTCATTTGTGAAATATGAGTAGTAAGCAAAATTTATTGAGCACTTACTATGCATGAAATGCTTTTCTAAACCCTTCACCATACATAAACTCATTTAATCTCCAGGACACCTGTACTACTAACTCTAAATGATAAACCTGAGTTCAAAGAGGTTAAATGATTTGTCCAAGGTGATAAGGCTGGGAAATGCTACAACACACACTCTAACCCAGGTATTCTGACTCTACCTATTGGTGTGGTAACTACCTTATGCCTCCCTGCTCACATGGCTGTTTTAAGGATCAGAGAGTATATACGCTATATGAACCACATATTCATATGTAATATGCCTTATTGAGACAGTGGGCATGTTTTACAGAGTGTTAAATTCTAATATATCATACATAATGGTAACTACATTATTATAATTGTTTAGTGCAAACCGACTTTGCAAATGAGACCAGGTATGTGTTGTAGAAATTTGCCAAGTTGTGAAAGAGGCAACATACTTCCTAGATGTCCTTATTTAAAATGTATATGTAACTGCAATTAAATGGTAAGTTTTGGGAGAAGAAGCAGTGTCTTGGGCATCTTGTTAGTTTAGAAAGCTGTACTTTGCATTTAGAGAACACTCAGCAAAGTGACTCAAATTGTATTGCAACAGGAAAAAAAATAAACATAAGCATTGATGTATATTTTAGTCATAACACCAGTCAGCTATGCACCAAGCCCTGACCAAGACTCTGAGGATGCAGAGGTGCATTTGACACAGCTCCTGTCCCTGGGGAATCTGTAATCCAGAATGTCATAACTCAAAACATTCCCTGAGTTACTCTTAGGTAATGAACAACTTCAAAATCTCAAACACACACACAAATCAAATCTTAACAAATACGGAAGAGCTTCTTGCTCACACTCTGCTACATGTGCTTTGGGGAAGTCGTAGGAGACTCTGTACAACATGGTCCTTGGCACCCAGGCTAATGAAGGCTCTGTGGTTTGCAGCTGCACCATCTAGAACAAGTGGCTTCTCGTCGCCAAGACAGAGAAAGAGGGTGCTGAGGGGTTTTGCACAGGCAGCTAAATGCCTGGACCTGGAAGTGGCTGTCATTTCTTCTCACAGCCCATGCCCAGAACTAGTCACACAGTCCACTTTCCTGAAAGCAGGCTGAGAAGTGCAGCGCTTCCCTCACTCGGGAAAGGAGAACAGGGAATGATGAGAACTTGTGGTCTCTAGTATCTGAGGCAAGCAGAGGAACTATATCAGGGCATCTAGAAGAGCATCCCGTACTCCCAGCCTTTCTGATAGACTGAGAAGTAGGTGAACAATGCTAGCTAGCAAGGCAAAGTGAAAAGAATCTGTTATGTTCTCCATCTCTCCACAGTCCTTTTAAGGGAAAGAAATCCACACTCTGAAATAATTTCCACATTATCTCCTCGTATCAAGAGCAGACTCCCAATCCCCATCTGGTTTGTTTTAGAGGGCTCAATTTTCAAAACAAATAGGCACTTTCCAATGAGCAAAAAAAAATTTTGTTTGTATTGACTCCTTATACCTAAAGTCCATTTCTAAACTTGAAGCTTTTACTCAATAGGAGAGCCGAATCACATTTTAACAATAGCTACATTGCATAACAGAATGCTTTGATTTCTCCCATCTAAGTTGAAAAAGTTGTCACAAAACACCAACAAATTCAAAACAGCTCTCAAAATGACTTTTGTTAAAGGCAGATTCCTGAACTATTCATCTGTGTTAAAATGCATTTTGCCTTGAATCATATGTCATGTTTCCAGCGAAGAGTTGTTTCCATGCCAACTCGTTTGCAACACGGGGGAAAAAATCAAAGCTACTAACATCTGGAAGATGTCAGTACTGATGTAAGCCACTTGCAATGAAAAACACAGGACTGCAAGTATCTGCCAAACAGACCCAATGTACGGGGTAGCATTTTATAATGTAAGTACCTAACAGTGCATTACTATTCCTTTTTTTGGCTGTTTTCTTGATCTAAACTCTATTCTAGAAAGGGGTCGCAACAATAAATAAATAAATAAATAAATATTAATATGCTTCATCTGCAGTGTTTTTATTTTTGTTTTTATGAAGCCAGCGCATTTTTCTGACATGAGCCTTTTAACAAGCCACTTAATTTCAGGCTCCCTCTTAAAGGAGGAACAAGAAACAATTGTTTCCTTTTCTATACCTTTTCCTTTCCATCTGTGGTTCCAGGAAGTCGCTTTTTCAATAAACACTTATCAGTGAGATAAGTTTGAGACGTCGTATCTCAAAAAATGAATCTCATGACCAGCAGTTCTACATATTTAATTCTCTTTCTATATTTCTTTTTCTTTGTGTGTGTGCACACTCATGTGCACGCATGTGTATCTATGTCCTTAAATAACACGATTAGTTTATTTCTTTCCTAAGTAATAAAGAATGTCACAGACCAGACTGGCCTCTTGGAATAGTATCCTATTCCAAGTGTCAAAGATCCTCAGGACACTGGTGCTTAAAGCTGTCACAATAGCTTAGGTGTTGTACAGGTAACAAAGATTCGCTGACTATACTTAATTGATAGTAGAAAAGCACAGGTGTTTCATGTTCTGACTCAAAAATGGAACCAAAGTTTGTACTAAGCCTCAACAGATTGTAAGTACCCAGGGGGTCATGTGAACAGAAGTGGTTTGTGTGTCTCACTCCTCCTTACTCATACAAGACCTCAGGTTCTCCCCCAAATCCTCGTCTCCCCGATATTTTTGGGTTTCGGCAAGGTGTGCCTCATTCGTGATTTCAGGAAAATTCTGCTCAGCTGTACTGCCAACAATGTCCTTCTGCTGCTGCCCTGTTCGCCTTCACCCCGACACACCAGGTCTGCCACCAACACTGCGGTTAACAGGTTAAGACTTTGATGTGTCGAAGCTGTGCCAATGAATATTATAAGCTGGGAAAGAATTTCCTCGTTTAGTGTCTTCCTCCACTGGGAGTTTACTCAAACAGTAGTATTTGGGGGCCAGAATATTTGGTGAAACAACTTTTAAGGGCATTTTTAGAAAACACCCTCTGGTCAGTCAGAGAAAGACATATTATCATGTGTTCTCACTCGTATGTGGAATTTGCGAAACTTAGCCGAAGACCATGGGGGAAGGGAAGGAAAACAAATAGTTACAAACTGAGAGGGAGTCATATCAAAAAGGACTCTTAAATACAGAGAAAAAACTGAGGGTTGATGTGGGGGGGCATGGAGGAGGGGGAAATGGGTGATGGGCATTGAGGAGGGCACCTGTTTGGATAAGCACTGGGTCTTGTATGGAAGTGATCAATCACGGGAATCTACTCCCAAAGCCAAGAGCACACTGTATATACTCTGTATTAGCTAACTTGACAATAAATTATATTGAGAAAAAAAAGAAAGAAAAAGAAAACACCCTCTGCTTTCCATAGGAGTCCAGTGAGACTTGGGCCAGTGGTAATCCATGAGATAAATTTCCAGGACAGTCACTATATGGTATCTTCCCCTCCCTGCTGGCATTCAGATTCTCTTACTGGGTCAATGGGGTCTTGTTTGGCTGCTCTTCATTTGAAATGAGTTCTTTCCCCAAGAAGCTTATCAGTCCCTCTTCTAAAAAGATATCTGGCAGGTGCATCCCATCAGTTCACTAGACATGCCCCGGTCGGTCTGAAGGCCAGCTGAAATGCTGGGTGACAATCAACTACAAAGTGGTCAGAATATCTACTGCTTTTCAAAGGCCCAAGGTCCCTGAGTCATTTTCAGAGAGAACTCTTTCTTAGGAACAGCCCAGGATTGTTCCTTCAGGCCCTCCACCCTGGGCTCTCACTGCTTGCAGGGGATTGCAGGCATGGTCCTGGATGTTCTCAACACAAAGACATTTACTCTCACTGAAAAGACAGATCGGTGGCCTCTTGAGCCATTTCACACTCTTGACATTTTGGTCTTCTGGTCCCTTTTGCTCACAGCTGAATTCTAGTCAAGGTTCTAGCTGATTTGCAGGCTTACCCCTATTTTATTTTAGGCTTTGGGGCTAAACCTGCTCTGATTGTTGAGTGGAAAGAGAGCCCTAATTCAGTAATTGAAGTGACTGTTGTGCCATCTATTCTAACACTGCATCTATTTCACATCAGTTCTAGTTCATGTCTGTCTTGCTCCTCTCACTCCCTCTTCCTCTCAGGAATCTTGCTGCTAAGCATATGTGAACAGGCTTTAGAGACAGACATCTACTCCCTCCTCCCCACTACACGCACTCTGTGCCCACTGTCTGCTCTCACATTCCCACCTCTCCCATCTGTTATGTCTTGCTGAACTCCTGACATGCCCGGAATGACTCTCTGGGACATGTGCCACCCCCCCCTGCTGCTAAGTCTACGTGGACCTCCTGCTTCATCCTTGGGGCTGTGACTCATTTCTAGTTATCAGCCCTAATGTTTCGTCTGCCCCACTGCCTACTGAACTCAGAATACATGTTCAGACAATGGAGTCCCTCAGATTCCAACCCAAGTACTACAGAATCTCAATCTCAGATGATTAAGGCATTGGAGTATCTGGAGAAGCCAGACCTGGAAGAGAAATCGCACGAGCCATTGGACCACATTCAGCTGGAAAAGAGACTTTATTTCACCCATGTGGTGTCTTAAAAATATTTGTGTCAATCTTGAAAGTTGGTAAATTTCACATAAATCCCTGGATTTTCAGTTTTTCTTGAGAAATCAGAGACTGTCACAGATAGGCTCAAATTTTGTCATGGTAACAATCAGCTGGAGCTGAGCAGTGGCTCCCACAAAGGACACATGTTCCACAGAACATGACAGTACTCTGTGTTCCCTGTGATGCAAAGGTTACTTAATGTTACTCTGGCACTGATGCTTTTTTCTAACAGTAGAGATTTCTGTATCCCTGCCTCTATAAAAAGTAAGAGAATGAACAAAAGAAAGAGAAGTCCCTGTATTTGAAGAAATACACAAGAGAGAGAATATCATGCCTATGTGTGTGCATGGGTATGTGTACAGGAAGAATAATCTCACATAGTTAATAAGTGGAATGCACGTGTGTCAATATTTCTTATACACTGGCCACACTGCCCACTTAATAGCTATCTTGATCCAGCCCCTAGCCTGAAAGACTGATAGGACATCTCCAACCAGGTCTGTCTCTATAAATGCTTCAGATAAATAGCTACCTATGCCTTATGATTGAAGAACCAAACATACCTCCCCTCCCCGCAACAGCACAGGTGCAATTGCTGCTATTAATGCTATTAAACTCATTCTACCAACATGTACTAAGCTCCTCCATGTGCTTGGCAGGGAAATGTGCACTTTACGTAACTATATTTACTATCATTCGTGGCAGGCCTACTGTGTACAGGGCTCTCTACCAATCCCTTTCCAGGTACTGTATTATTTATAATCCTCCAAGGTTGCGATTATCCTCATATTACAGTAAGGAAGCTGGTACTCAGGACGCTACACAAGTGGCCTATGGACACACCTGGAGCCTTGGTGCCAAGACTCAGGCCCGGGTCAGTCTAAGTTCCAACGTTATTATCTCTCAAGAGAATAGAGTATCAGCATCTGACTACCGTTTGCTTAGATGGTGAAGTCTCTCTATATTGCTGAGGGCTGAATATCACCCACCTTGAGCAGAAGAGATGGTAGTCTGAATCTGCACACTACTTTCACTTTCCCTTGCATTAACGTGGAAGAAACTCACCTACGCAGAACAATTGTCTCCCTGGATAGGATCCAACCTGGGTGTTAAAAAGGCTTTATTTTTAATTTCTAAAATACACTCGGCACGTTACAATACTGGCAGGAAGCTGGTTTTGTTTTGTTTTGTTTTGTTTTGTTTTGTTTTATAATCTGACTTCCGACTGCCTTCTCCACCGCAGGGTGGCATTTAGCCTTCCGTAATGTTATGATCGGCATTTTACACAAACTTTAACCTCTGCATGTTAATAAATAGCAGCACAAACCCATATGTAGGAGCACAATGAAAAAAAGTAATAAAGCTGTTCATTACCCTTGACTCTTCTGCTCCTTTGCCCTTGTTTTCCCTCTGCACGTGGTCAGAAATTGAATTGATATTGAATTTGCTGCACTTGTGTAATACTATTCATACATGCTTTTGTAATTCATTCACTTCACTCACATTTCACCTCTTGTCATTTCAATCACTTTAAATCTGCTTTGGCCCCTTTCACATTCAGTCTACTAAGTTCCTGGGCATGAGCAGAAGATTTATTAACTTTACTTTCTGTGGCTCTGGTTCCAGTAGGAATAATCTCATCAGGAGACAGGTTTAGATATTGACAACAGTGTTGGCTTGAAATAAGGCCTGGAGAGTAGAGAGTCATCAGCTTCCTGTGGAGGACCCTCCAAAGCAGGCACACAATCAGGAAGGTAGGTCTGCAGCACTTTGCTGCGACAATATCACCAAGTGGCCATGTGCACAGGCTACGTAAATACATTCTGCAGTGCCGTTTTCTGGGAACTTTTACAAGTTTCTTAGCTTCGGAGTCCTAGGTTTCCTATCTGCAAAATGCATACAGTAATAGTATCAACCACCTGGGACTGGCTCGAGGATTCATTGGAAGAAATGTACATCAAGAACTGAGCTCATAATACATATTCAATAAATATGCACTATTATTATTATGGTGAGCTGAAAAAATGTAGAGCTAATGTCTGTACTTGGAAGGCACTGCTGAAAACATGAAAAAGACCTAAAAAACACACTACTTCAATGATGTAATGAACACAAAAACAACAAAACTGCTTCATTCAAAGTAATTGTTTTTTCAGACTGTCAACAGTTGTATTTAGTAAACAAACCTGGTTGCTTTTCAATATCATCTTCAAATGTTGTCAACGCTGAGTATATGATACATTTCCTATAGTGACATAAAGGATCAATTCTTCTTTAACTGATTTAGGCTTTTTTGGGATTCTCTTCTGTTTCGTGTAACTCTGGGATAATAATATTCCTTGGGCCTGCTACCTACTATGAAAGGGGCATAATTTTTACTTCTAGTTCTTAAATTTTAGAAACTTGGTGAATGAATCACAGTTTTGTAGATTTATCCATATCCCCTTTCTCTTTGCAGGGGGAAAAAAAAAAGTGCTAATATCTCCATCTTGGGTATAAAGGCAAAGCTGACCAAAGTGACCAAAGACATTAATGAACCAAAGCAGATCAAGGCCAAGGCAAATGCCATGGGAAAGACATGGTTGACTTCCTGGGATTAAAAATGACAGCGACATTGATGTGGATATAATTGACCCAGGTAATGCTTACAGTAGGAATAACAGATGAGGAAACACTGAGTCTAGATGCAGGTACATGTCAGAATTAGGCCTGGTTTAGCAAGCTGGATAGATTAAAAAATTGAATCTAGGTGGAAAATCCTAAAAGCAGCTGTTTACTCTAACAAAGATGTGGAGCAAAATAGACTTGATTATTTGGAGGCAAGCTAGGTGGGTTCCATCTTAAGTGACCACCGTCTGTTACCACAGGCCTGAGTCTTTAAAGACAGAGGTGATCTCCTCATTCATTCAGGATGACTGGCAGCTATATCTGTGATAAAGCTACACATGCCAATCAGGCTCAGGGATCCTTTGCCACCCTGTCTCAAGGATCTCTCAGGAACCCAGCCCAATAGAAGCTACCCCCTTGGAGTTTTGACTATCTATTTACCGGAATCTTCTTTCTTTATACCCTATTATAGATGTTTCCCTGGTAGCAAAGGCTTCTAAATGAGCCATGATAGTAGTCATTTTAGTTTGTTTTCATTGAAGCTGTTCCAGCACCTTTATCAACCCCAAACTGCCCATCTCTGGCCCTTTTCCAAGGTCAGTTATAGCTTTCTGGAAGTGTAGTGACTAGAACATGTTCTTCCTCAAGGGTAACATAATACTTTCTATTTTCATTCTAATACACCTCTTGGTGATGCCAAGAACACTCTGGCCTTTTTTTCCCCCTGCAGTTACATACAAAGACTTCAAGACCCGAGACTCTACGGTCCCTTAGAAGCAATTCAGTCCAACCACTATTTACTGAGCTCTTATAGAGAACAACAAAAGAAGCAAAAGACTCAGTCTTGTCCTCGAGTAGTTTTCTGACGCCATGAACACCTTAAATAACAAAGCAATATATTATTAAGTATCATAGATTAGATTGTAAATATTGTAGAAATTCAAAAGAATCCCAGCACTTTTATTTTGAAGCAAGTATATTGCTGGGGTATAGCAATAGTAATGTAATTATTCAAAATAAATGGGACATAATAAAATAAATTAGGTGATTATCTCTTCTATTAGTTGCCATTCAATGGTAAAATATTTGACCAGGATCTTATTGTTATTGCACATTCTCAAAGGACACTCAGACAAAGATAGACATCAATATTAACTAGAACCTTGGCATTATTGGCCCTGGGGAGGTGGGCTATCTCACGGTGAGCCAGAAGAATCTCTTTTACATTTCTAGGCTAAGTCAGAGATGGCAAATACAGAGCATATGTATTCCTCTGCCTCCTAAAATAAATGTCACCAGTAGATCACAGGCTTTTTCTTACTGAGCTGAGAAATGGCCACAGAATTTTTCTAAATTCATCCCTCCTGATGACCATCGCCAAGAACCAGAAATTAGCATTGAAAACTGATACCTGTTTGTCAACCTGACATCAGAGCCAAGTATGTCTACCCCAAATTACAGCCTGGATAAAGGGGCAAAGCATCTACCATGTCCTAATAAATCTTTGGGATGCCTTCCATCTTTGTTAGAGTCAGAAATAAGTACAGACCCTTAATTATGGTAGATTTTCATTTCCAAATAGAAGGGGAAGACATAAGTATAGTTACAGTGCAATGTGCCAGCTGCAACAAGAAATATATTGATAGGCTCTGATAATGGGAAAGGTGTTTACTTAGGTAACCATATGCTAAAAGGCACTGAATTAGTCAAGGTTCTCCAGGGAAACAGAAAAATAGGATGTGTATATATAAAGAGAGATTTTGTTTAGGGAATTGGCTCCTGTGATTATGGAAGCCAGCAAGTCCAATATCTGCAGGGTAGCCGGCAGACTGAAGACCTAGGGAAAAGCCCATATTGCAGTTCAAGTTCTAAGATCACCTGCTGGCAGAATTCCTTCTTGCTCAGGGGAGGTCATTCTTTGTTCTGCTAAAGTCATCACCTGTTTGGATGAAGACCATCTAGATTATGAAGGGTAATTGGTTCTACTCTAAGTCCACCAACTGAAATGTTAATCACATCAAAAGACACCCTCACATAAAATAGAATAATATTTGACCAAAGGTCTGTGCACCATGGCCCAGTCAAGGTGATATACAAAATTAACCATCATAGGCACTTAAATTTCTTCCCAATTCATAATCTGCAAAATCTGTGATTACTTAGCATTAAAATACCTCACAGCCCCAGTCAGTGATTTGGCAATGTGTCTCCCACTTTGGCACTTTTTATTTACCAAAGCCTTTCTTTCTGTTAGGCAAGGGTGACCCATATCAAAAAGTGTATAAACTGTAAACTTCCAATTGCAACAGATTAATACTATCTGAAACTTTACAGTCTATTCTCTGCATCCAAAGTAAGACATCCTTTGGTAAATGCCATTTTTAAAACCCTATCGTCAAAGTGGTGGTCTCATATAGTCTCATTGTCAAATAGGGGTTAAAAAAATAAAACTCAAAACAGTACAGGTGTCAATTTTTTTTGGGCAAACTGACCTTTTATAAAGTTTTCCCCCAAATATTTAACATATAAAAATATTCTCTAGAAGAGGATCCAGAATATAAAAAAGGATTCTTTCAAATCAAAAAAAAACAAAAAAAAAAAAAAGACAGCAACGTAATACAGAGAAAAAAAGTGTAAAAGATGTAAAAAAAGTAAATTTACATAAAATGACTAATACACCTACAGGGAGATAATCTATCATTGTTAGAGGAAATGAAAATACCATTGAGATACCATTTCACACTGGAAATATTGTCCAAGTCTTAAAATTTCTGATAGTATTGTATGTTGCAAAGAACGTGGGGCAGCAGGGACCCTTTATAGAGTAAAGCCACATTGGAGAACAATTTAGCTATATGGAGTGAAATTGAAGTGACACCTTCCTGCCAAGCAATTCTATTTCCAGAAAAACTCTCACACATATGCACAAAGAGATATGCTAAAATATTTGCAGTGACATTTAAAATTTGTTTGTAATAGCCAAAATATTTTTACTCTTATTGCTACTCCTGGGAGTAGGAGAATGGCAAGTAAATTATGGCATATTCATACTTTGGAATGCTACACAGCAATTTATTAAATGTACATAGTCCATGTGTACATATTTTTAACCCCAAAAATATATTAAAAAGGCAATTGTGAAAGAAATATTTTTTAAATAGATTTTTTTAAACTATTTATTTGATGAGAGAGACAGACAGAATATGAGTGGGGGGTGCGGCAGAGAGAGAAGACACAGAATCTGAAACATGCTCCAGGTTCTGAGCTGTCAGCACAGGGCCCGATGCAGGGGTTCGAACCCACAAACAGTAAGACCATGACCAGAGTTGAAGTCAGACGCTTAACCGACTGAGCCACCCAGGTGCCCTGTGAAAGAAATATTTTTAACATGCACAACTCTATATTCTTAACGTGTGCATTGTAAGAGGGGAAAGAATAAACATACAATTTACTGGGGAGAAGAGTTTAAGAATGAGATCAGGTTAGAGCTGAAAGAGGCTTCAACTAAGACTGGATTTTCTTTTTTAATTTTAAAAAGAGAAGTGAAGTAAATGTGGGGAAATGTTAATATATGCGGAGTCCGGGTATATATGTGATTATTCAAATATTCTCTGCATTTTTCTAAAATTTGAAATATTTTAAAATTCTTTTCCAAATAATTTTTAAGGTATAAGATTTTTTCCTCAAGGTTTATGTGTTGGTTTGTTTTATATTGTCAAGGCAACTTCTGTCAAATAGAGGTAAATACAGAAAATGTACCTTCTTGGGGAATTTCACAAATCAAGTCATAAGTCCCAACAGATAAGGCCATCACTGACCTCGAAGCTGGACCATAGTAATTTTCTCCTCTTCAGAGCTCCCTTCCTTTTAGAACCAAGGACGTCTTTCTATGTTTGTTTTAGTTGCTCCAAACTTCCGCCTCTAACGTCGCCTAGTTCAGGAAAGCCTGAACTAGCAGTCGTTGCACTTCTCCCTCCAGCACCTTGCTGTGGCTCACTGCCTCACTTCAGGCCCTTTAGTGTGGGGTTGATATCAAGGCCCAAGGTTTGACTAGATAGGCAGTAAGAAAACTTGGATTCCAGACTTTGAGTTTACTGCTTGCCCTGCAGATGACTTACTCAGCTATTCATATTCTTGCATTACATTTAGGTGCCTTAGGTTCCAAAAATACACTCAGGAAAAATGCCATGTCTAACTATACAAGGGTTGCTTGGGGCGTTCAAACAATAAAAGAAACAAACTTGTAAAAGCACCAAACAAGCCAATCTCCATTTTCTCATTATTCCTTGACTTTGTTCAGTCCATCCCATCAACTCATTTATTAGTTCATTCAGTAAAAAAATTTTCATTCTGCACCAACAACATGCAAAAAAAATGGTTAACTCAGGAACTCTTAAACATACCAGGTCATTCTTTCACATAGTATTTAAACTAATGGGGAAAAAAACCCCATAAATTCTTCAGTATGAATGAAAAGCGATCTATCTCAGAAGAAAATTTAAACTCACGGACTCTAAGACCACATGGGATTATAGATGGAGAAAAAATTAAAAGTTGATAGCAAATGTTGTCCAAAGAACTAACAGGTTAAGGACAACCTTATCTGGTAAGTGAGGGCAGCGTATTGTATTCTTTGCTTGATAGCAGTACTGGTCAGACTTGGTGATTTCATGAACTGATGAAATTTTCCTTCCATATTATATATGATGCAAACTTTTATTTTCTAAATAAAATCATTAAACAAATCCTACTGTCGTCTATTACCAAATTTAATTAGAAGGAAGTACATAATTAATACCTTAGTCCACTCGGGCTGCTGTAACAAAATACCATAACTAGGTAGTTTATAAACAACAGAAATTGATTTCTCAGTTCTGAAGGCTGGAAGTGTAAGATCAGGATGCCAGCATGGTGACATGAGGCCTTGCCTGGGTCTCAGATTTCTCCTGGTGTCCTCACATTGGTAGAAAGGGTTCGGGAGCTCTGTGAAGACTCTTTTATGAAAGCACTTATCCCGGATGCCTGGGTGGCTCAGTCAGCTCAGTCTCTGACTCTTGATTTTGGCTCAGGTCATGATCCCAGTATCGGTGAGATCAAGGCCAGTGTCGGGCTCTGCACTGACAGCACAGAGCCTGCTTGTGATTCTCTCTCCCTCTCTCTCTGCCCCTCCCTCTCTCTCAAAATAAATAAATAAATTTAAAAAAAGAAATATAAATAAAAGCACTAATCCCAATCACAAGGGTTCCATCTCCGTGACCTCCCAAGGATGCTACCACTAATACCTCCATCTTGGGGATTTCAACATATGAATTTGGGGGTAGGCTAGACACAAACATTCAGAGTATAGTACTTACAGAATTAAAAACAATGTTTCCAAAGGGTGGACTGTTTGCTTATTTTGCTGTGGTTTGGGAAACCTATAGCGTCATGGGAATGATGCAGTTTCATTTAGTCAATACGTTCCAGGAACTACTTTAGGCATTTCGCATACATACGTAGATAAAATTAAGGTTCTTGCCCTCTTTTTTGAGTTATGGGGGAAAAAAGAGTTTATAACGATTAACTTAGCCTGAAATACAAAATTTGCTTTTCATATTGAATCTAGGAATTTTCTTTTAAAACCAAATGTAGGTATTAGATGAGAGCACACAAACCTGCTACATATTTGAAAAATATAGTCTATTAAAATTAAAAGGCAACTCTGATGCTTTATTGCAAGTGGCAAATTTAAGGCTGAAGACAGCAAACAATATTTCAATGGACTGAATATGTAAATAGAAGTTTATTTTGGTAATATTAAAATCTGCATTATTTCCATTTCCTTTTATGTAGTTAATATGCATATTTCTGTCTTTTTCGAGAGATAGAGTGCATGAGCAGGGGAGGGGGCAGAGGGAGAGAGAGACAGAGAGAGAGAGAGAGAGAGAGAGAGAGAGAGAATCCCAAGCAGGCCCCAAGGACCCCAATGCAAGGTGCAATCCCACGACACTGGGGATCACGACCTGAGACAAAATCAAAAGTCCAATGCTCAACTGACTGAACCACCCAGATGCCCCTGGCTGTGAAGTTTTAATGACTCAATTGTTGTTAATATTTCTATTGAACCTGGGATAGGTCACTTTCTGATGTACTCTATGATCAAAATAACTTTTTTTCGTTATTATTATTCTCATTTCATCTCTTAGGCAAGTGGGAACCTTATTTTTTATTAGTCATGTCAATTTTCTGAGGCTAATATTGTCTGATTATCTTCATCTAGATTTCATTCTTACAAGTAGTCTTGAGCCAAACTATACCTCATCTAAAAATTATTGGGTCAGACTTAACATGCTCTATTAAAGTACATCTATCAGAATTTCCTTTGCTTCCCTGAAATCTATGGATTATCAATGAGTTCATATGTGGTGTGAGTTAAGAATACACCTAGACATGTAGCAGCCCTTGAATTTTCAGCTTGCACTTATGATCAATTAAGCTTTTCTCCACCTGTGCTTCATTCAAAGGCGATGTCCCTATTTCTCTAGCACAATTCTTTATTTTACTTTTTAATTTTTTTTAATGTTTATTTATTTATTTCTGAGAGAGAGAGAGTGAGTGCAAGCGGGGGAGGGGCAGAGAGAGAGAGAATCCCAAGCAGTCTCCGTGCTATCAGTGCGGAACCTGACACACTCCACACAAAGCCTGATACGGGGCTCAATCCCACAACCGTGGGATCATGACCTGAGCTGAAATCAAGAGTCGACACTCAACTAACTGCACCACCCAGGCACCCCTAGCGCAATTCTTAATACTTTTACCTTAGTCTTGATCCAGATGTACACACTTAACTGCAGCCAGAAAGATGAGAGAAACGAACTCAGCCTATAACATAGCAGGAGATAATGGGGACTACAGTAGAACCAGAGCACATATGCCCCTCTAAAGACATTCAAATATGTACCATTTTTTTAAAGCACTGTGCATGACCAAATCAAACACATCTGCAGATACAGCCTGCAAGTCTGCACTTTGCAGCCCATGTCTTAAACACTGCTTGTCTAGATTACTGTAATACACTTAGCATACGTCAGCCTGACATAAATCCCCAGGTTCCAATTATTGTTACATAAAATGAGTACTATTAAAGAACCAATAAAGATCTAGTACTGTGCTAGCTACTATGATTAATCAAAAGAAGTATAACATACAGCTTCTTTCCCTAAGGAATGAGAATGGAAGGGAGCGCTTACCTGGCCCCTGCCGTGTGCAAAGCATTATACAAATATAAAAGACATTGTCTTCACAAGTTCGCAATTAGCTATTATTCATTACAGTTACTCATTCATTCAACAAATATTAAGTGCAACTACATAGCTAGTACTTTGCTGAGGTCTGGAATTTTAAAGAGAAAGGAAATGAAAGGCAGAAAGATTAGGAAATTCGCCCAAGGTCCGGGATTCAACCTCATACCTTTGTGAGCCCATGATGTTTCCCTCACCAGAAAGCAGAGAGGAAGAGTATGAGCTCTGAGTACATCTGACATGATTTTGAATTCTACCCAAGCACTTTATAGCAACATCTCTTTCTTTCTGTGTTGCACTTTTTACTGTCTCTCTCAGACTATTGTGGCATTGGAAAGGGCTTTATAACCAGTCCTGGCTTTTTGATGGATAGAGAAAACCTTCCAAGCTGAATTCTAACTGAAATTGTTTTCCCACTGTGCGAAAATCATTGATTCTATGATACTTCCTGTGTAGCCATATCAAAGAACTCCCTGCCTTCAGAGACTAAGGTTTTGCCATTTAATTGTTCTTAGAATATGTGGGTTAGGCTGATACATCTGTAACCTCAGAATTCCTCTCATATTTACATATATAGAGATGTAACACATAAACATGTCTATCTACATATGCACATATATACACACAAAAACACACATAGCTATATATATGCAATTATCAGCAATAAGCTGGTCATTGTTCAATATGAAAAAATAGTTTTGTTCTTGAGGTTATTATTTCACGATTAACATAACAGATTCAGTTATTTTTTTTCTGAGCTATTTATATATTTTGAAGTACCCTAATGATTAATCATCAGTCAAACTGGTTCATTTACACCTTATGCTAGTAGGATATTAACTAAAGACCAAAAGTTCTTTAAGGACAGAGGCTTAACTCCTCTCATTTATTTACTTATTTTTCTCATCCCTCACAGCCCAGGGAGAACAGTTGATGAATGAGCAAGTGGGGGCGTAGATAAAGAGGCTAGTCCTTCTCCAGATGGTCTCCAAATTTGAACAAGTCATTTTTTAAGGGAAGCCCATATCTCAGGGATTCATTTTCTCTCCTGTTTGACAAATTTCAAATGTTTCAGGACATGATGCAGTGTCCTGGCATTCAATCAAGTTCTGATGGATGGAGAGAGGTGGGTTTGTGCTTGCAATAGAAACGTTTGCAATTGAATGTTGTGTGACTGTTAGTAAAGTTCTGTGGCCTAGCCATTAAAGAAAATACATAAAAATAAAAATATTAACAACAAAGTGTCATTGAGGGAAATTACCAAAAGCTTTTTCTAGGAGAAAGGAGGATACATTGCTATTTTACCTGGAATTTGAAAGTCCTTACACTTCAGTTTTTATCAGTCATTACTTTCTTGATCACACTCATATTTCTTAACATAGCATCTAGTTCATATCCTCAAGGGTACATTTCATCTGGCTTATATTGAGTTAATTGGCAATTTTACTCTGTGTTGACCTTATTTCTCATCTGTAGCTATTATTTGCAACTACCTCTCTTTGATCTCCAAGCTGTTTGAATAGTGACCCTGATTTTGTCTATTAGCCTTTCACATAGAGAAGAATTGACATTATTGCATTGGGGAAAGTATAACTGCCCTCTGCCTGTTGTCATTTCTGTACGCCTCAGACAATGCACTTGATTCATTCTTTGTTCTGGTTTTGCCTCTCCAGAGTGAACCCTTAGCAGCTGATTTTCCCTGAGTTAATTGAGTACCAGCACTGCTAGGAACTTTCACATCTTCTATTTCATTTAGCTTTGACCCACATACTAGACTCTACATCTTTTTTCCTGTGTGCATACTGTAGCTATACTGATGTATATAGCTTCTTCCAAAATACACCAAGCAATTTCCTAAGATAATAACTAATATTGTCAAGTACTTATCAGGTACTACTCCTGGATTACTTCATTTAATCCTTACAACCACCCAAAGAGGTAGATATTGTTATTATCCCTATTCTACTGATGAAGAACCATATTCTTAACCACTACTATGCTTACAGTGTTGCTGTTTCAAGCCATGGGACCTTTACGCCTATTCCCTCTATTTTACAGCCAGTACTGCCCTTATTCCCCCTCTACAAGGGGATAACAAGCTTCTAGTTAACCTTCAATACCCATCTTGGCTTATCTGTAAACTCTTTCTGAATCCACCCAAAAGATTTAATCATTACTTTTTTTGTGCCAAAACTAAACTACCAACCACAAAACTTTAGTATTGTTCATCTCATGCTTTGCAACAGTTTTTGTTTGTTTGTTTTTGTTTTACATATCTGCTTCCCTTACCAAATTATAATGACTTTGAGAGCAGGCACTTAAATTGTTTACCTTTAAATCCTTGTCTTATATGCCAAATAAATGGCCCATCTCAGGGTTAGTTTCTAACCACTGCTTTGCTTCTTGACTATGAATCATAATTTCCCCATTTCTTTGTATGTCCAGTAATTTTTTTTATCGGATACTGGATATTATTGCTAATATGTTTTAGAGACTATTCCGTCATCTTCTGAAGAATATTGATTCTTTTGTTAGCAGACAGTTCCATTGCTGGCTGGTCAGTGTGTACTGAAGTAGCTTAGTTTTATGCTTCTCTGTTTGGATCCATGCAAAGCCTAATGTGTTTCCTGACTACTACAATACCCAAATTCTGCCTTCTCTGAACATCGGATGGATTTTTGTTTTAGGCTTTGTTAGGGAGAGTCTAGTGTATGCCTTACTTGGGTTATGGCCCTTATCCATAAGGTGTGGCCCTTCTAGTGTCTCAACTGGGTGGAGTGTGTTATTGAGGTAAAATGATCTCTCCATTCTGTCAGTGCCAGAATTCCAATGTTTCCTGGCACTGCTCTTCCCACAGATGTTTAGCCTCTAGTGTCCCTACTCTACTCTCCAGTATGTCTTGGGTGGTTCCATCCTACATACATATAGCCCAATCCTCAGCTACAAACTCATGGGGGAACACCACACCACATTCTGGGACCCCTACTCTGCATAGTTGCCTGTCTCTGATGCCTCATCCAGCAAAATCCAGCCATTTCAGCTGACTCAAACTTTGATCTCACTCTCTTTAGCTCAGTAAGGTCACCATGCTTTTCTCAGACACCAGCCTTCTGCACTATTGTCAGGAAATTATCCCCAGCCAGAGTTAGACAATCATGAGCCTCATCTTTTATTTCCCTTGTCTCTAGGATTGCAGTGTTGTGCTGGCTGTTGTCCAATGCCTAGAAATAGTTACCTCATTTATTCCAGTCTTACAGTTGACTATGGCAGGAGAAGTGGTCTGGTATCAGTTATAATAGCATAGCCAGATGCAGAAATCTACTCTCTTATTTATCTTTATATCGCCAGCACTTATATGTATCTAGCAAATAGTCTCCAATAATCAGTAAATCTTTATTTAACAAAGGATTGAAAGAATGATGTTTTTCAATGAGTTATACTATTCTAGCTAAGTAATATTTTTATTATCCTATGAGATCATCAACATAGATTTTATTCTGACATAAAATTAATTTACTGAAATTAATGGGGAGTGAGGAGAGAATAATCCCTGCTAGTTTTCAGTTGCTTCCATTTATTTATAACTAACACAATTTTCTAGTCCTTTGATGGTAGACAGATAAATATATAGGCAAATTAAAGCAAAAATCTAGGTTAACAGGAGTGCCTCAGAGGATGGAATTTTCTGTTAATGTAATTTTCCTACCCAGTGAGGGTTAACAGAAAATCCTTCTGTTTTGTTGCTTATTATTAAAAATGTCTATGAAAGCAAGGAATTCATTTTCCTTTAGAAGAAGCGTTTTAGCACACAGCAAATTTGAGGGAGATGACACTTCCTTCAATGCCTCTAAATACCAATCCACACTGTCCAGTCCAGACAGGCTCTAACACTTGGAACATGTTCACAAAAGGAAGAAAATATCCGGGCAACTCCTCTAAATTACAACTACACCAAATTCTAATCATACATAATATGTGAGCTTTAGGGAAATGAACATGACTCTACCCCCAAGTTCAAGTGTGATTCCAGAGACAAATGAATATTTTCTTACAACACCTCCTATAAGCAAAACAAAGTCTCTCATCCCAGCTCTCTGTAGAACTAGTTGAGGTAACACACACTTGCTTTCCCTGTTTCCAGCCAAGATAAAAAGAAAAGCAGTACCCAGCCCTCTGAGATCCCTGAACTCTCCAATGACAGAGCGCTGACCTTGAAGGAATCCTGGACCGGTTCCTGGGAGAAGCGTCCTGATATTGTGACACTTTGTTTCTTCTCAGTTCCATCCCTGAATGTAAGGTAACTAGCCAGTCACTAGGCTGGCTGAGGATCAAAGCTTGCCCCGCTTCTTTCTTTCTTTCTTTCTTTCTTTCTTTCTTTCTTTCTTTCTTTCTCTTTCTTTCTTTCTTTCTTTCTTTCTTTCTTTCTTTTTCTTTCTTTCTTTCTGCTTTTAAATTATCCTACTTGGGACTTATTTCAGCTCTTGAATCTGTGAATTATATCTTTCATCACTTCTGAAAATCTTCAGTCATCATTCTCTTCAAAGATGGCCTCTGCTACATTTTACTTCTCCTCTCAAAACATGAGTGTTTTGAACCACTCATGTGGGTTACCAACCCATTTGAGGGCAAGCTGGTGGTTAAAACTTCTTTGAAGCAGTTTTGGTTTTCCTCTTCATCTGATTAGCTTAATGTCAGATTTCCATTTAGTCCCCAGAGACTGAAAGGGGGTTGGAATTACTTTTGATTACTGAAGATATAGGTCTTAGGGTCCCTTTACAAGGATATAACTCTCTACCTTGTATGGGCCAGAGGCATTGTCTCCCATTCCTCAAGCTCAGGAGACCACATATTTCAAAGCTCAAAGTCACCAATTTCAGCAAGTGACCTCTAAGCAGCATCAATGTTAAACTTTATATAGATTTTAGTCTGATAAGATATACCATTTTGTCAGTACTTCCAACCATTTAAGGTCACATATATATGACACACACACATACACAGCAGTATGCTGGAGCTGACTTGTACCAGCTCCTAAAGTGGAATTGTTAACATCTCTTCACAACTATGTATTCAGTGAGATGCATGGTACCTCAAAATCAGCCATGGTGGGAGTATTTACACCATGAAATTTGATAAGCATAAGAAATTAGGACGCTTCTTTCTAGAAAGCTGATTGTTAAATATATAACAGCACATAGCAATACACATATCCAATCCAACATTTTCACTCATGTTCTTCAGAAGGATCAGTCTAGGGGTGCATGGGTGACTTGGTTGGTTAAGCATCCGATTCTTGATGCCAGCTCAGGTCATGATCTCACAGTCCTGAGATTGAACCCCACATTGAGCTCTGTGCTGGGTGCTGGGCATGGAGGCTGCTTAAGATTCTCTCTCTCTCTCTCTCTCTCTCTCTCTCTCTCTCTCTCTCTCTCCCTCTCTCCCTCCTTTGTTTATGCTCTCTCTCTCTCTCTCAACAAACAAAAAAGAAGGATCAGTCTAGCTATTGAACAAAAATAACTGTCTTTGTTCCTTACTCCCCACTATCATAGACTTTGTTTTTGCTAGAGACTCATTGTGTATACTCAGGATAAAGCTGGTTTTCTTTGCTTCTCCTGGTTTCTCATTCAACCATGACCAAATGTTCCAAATAATTCAACTCCAGATCAAGACTCTCTTTTTTTTGGTTTTCCAATAATTTAACTGTAGTCTTCAAAAATACCCTGTAAGGTTGTGGTTGTTATTTCTCTATTTTGTAGATAAAGGAACTGAGGTATAGAAAGATGATGTAACTTGATGAAATTTACAGACCTAGAAAGGGCTAGAAGTGAGTTTCAAACTCAAGTCTGTCTAACTCTGAAGCCATTCTGCCTCAAATAACCATATCATTTCTGGTCCGTAAAACTGACTGGTTCCTTCCTTCCTTCCTTACTAATCTTTTCCTCCTCCATAGTCTTTTATAACAAACATCTATCATTTCTTCTTTCAGTTTTAAAAGGATAACTTTCCTAAGTATGTTCATGAAAAATAAAGAAGAATTGGGAAGATGTTCTGGAGTCAATTTAATTTTAGAAATGCTAGATATTATAGCCTCCTTTTTTGGAGATCCATACATACAATCATATATCAAGAACTCTGAATGGTACTACAATTAAAACCTTTTTAACTCTATTTAATTCAGCATTTTTGAAATTTAATTTTACCACAGGACTCCATTTTTTTCCTAACACTTATTGACATCCCTATTTCTGCACATATTTTGAGAAATGACATAATACAGAAAGAGAGCTTCCTGGTCAACTATCCTGTTAAATTCAAAATTAAATATATGGAAACTCCTTTTAATTTTATTTGATTTGCCACAGAATATTTCTGGAGACTGAGTTATAAAGCAACTTGGAATAACGTTATGATTTGAATGCCATATGCTTAATGAAGGAAATCAAATAAATTAAATATAAACAATAATCTTCCTAAAAACCAAAGGCACCAAAATGAGATTTTATAGGATTTTAAAATACTAAAATTGTACAAATAGACTGCATATTTGATTACTGATAGATACCATGGTACTATAAAGAGAATTCACATCTCATAAAATATGTAATCCTGCTGTTTCATAAATTTGATATGAAACTAATATTCTGCCATAGTAAACATGATTAAGCTTTCAAAAAGTCATTGACTTTTAAGACATTAGAAGGACTTTATACATTAGTGGAAACATCCAAGTCAATCACAAAATCAAACATATTTACCTGTGTGTTAATATGGCAACTCAAAGATGGTGAATATTGCCTTTACTTAATTTAGATTTTAGCTATTGGTATTGAAATCCTATAATTTTTTAAAAATTATAAATGTAAGCATGTCACCTGTTCAAGTCTCTTGTGCATTTGATATGCAAACCATCACATATTATATGGATGCTATTGAAAAATATATTCTGAATTTCAAATAATCAAATGAGATATAAACATTGGAACATGACACTCTGGAGCTACCTACACCCAGATAAAGAAGGAGGAGCTGTTTGGTCCAAATGTATATTGAAATAAGGGGCTATATATAATTATATATATTCCTGTAGGAGCTTATTTGTTTGAAAGTTATCTCTTTCTTCGTTGGAATTATAGGTGACTCTGGTTAACTAAAGCTATCACTCAATTAAGATTTTACTTTACACTGACATATTGCAAATGGATCTAACATTTTGAGAAACTGTGCTATGATTATCTACCTTTCATCTCCTCAGATTCTTATAGGACATTATTTCCTTAGCTGTGTCTCAATTATTTGACTTTTCTGATGTGATAAATTGACTAACTCAGGCATGTGAGGATTACTTGTATGAGAAAATTTTTATTGCTCCTTCTCTTTTGTAGGATCATTTTTCAGGGTAAGGGTTCTAGTTGGTGGTTTCTTCTCTCAACACCTTAAATATTTCACCCCACTTTCTTTTTGCCTGCAAAGTTTCTGAGGAGAAGTTGTATGTTATTCTTATATTTGCTTCTCTATTGGTAAGGCATTTTATCCCTCTGGCTCATTTCAGAACTTTGTTTTTGTTTGAAAATGATGAACTTAGGTACAGTATTTCTGTCATTTTTTCCTACTTTATTTGAGCTTCTTGGATCTGTGGTTTGGTGTCTGACATTAATTCAAAGGAAATTTTCAGTCATTATTGTTTCAAATATTTCTTGTTTTTTGTCCATTTGTTTGTTTGTTTCTCCTTTCGGTATTGTCATTATGCCTATATTACATTTTTTACAATTGTCCTGCACTTCTTGGATATTCTGTTCTGACTTTTTTTAGCCTTTTTTTCTCCTTGCTTATCATTTGGAAAGTTTTTATTGAGATATCTTCAAGCTCAAAAATCCTTTCCTATTTTGTGTGCAGTCTGCAAATAAATCCACTAAAAGCATTTTTAATTTCTGTTATATTATTTTTTAATCATTAGCATTTATTTTTGCTTTCTTTTCTAGAATATCACCTCTCAGTTTACATTGCCCATTTGTTCTTGCTTTTTGTCTGCTTTATCTATTAGAGCCCTTAGCATCTTTTTAAAAATTTATTTATTTTTGAGAGAGAGAGAGAGAGTGTGTGTGTGTGTGTGTGTGTGTGGTAAAAGGGCAGAGAGAGAGAGGAAGAGAGAGTATCCCAAGGAGGTTCCACACTGTCAGCACAGAGCCCAACATGGTGCTCAAACCCATGAACCATGAGACATGACCTGAGCTGAAATCAAGAGTCAGACGCTTAACCGACTGAGCCACCCAGGCACCCCTAGAGCCCTTAGAATCTTAGTCACAGCTGTTTTAAATTCCAATATCTCTGCTGTATGTTTGATAATTCCAACATCTCTGCTGTATGTGAGTCTGGTTTGGATGCTTACTCTATCTTTTCAAAGCTTTTTGCCTTTTAGTATGTCTTGTAATTTTTTTCTTGGTAGAGAGGCATGCTGTACTGGGTAAAAGGAACTGCTATAAATAGGCCTTCAGCAATGTGTAGTAAGTTTTAAGGGGAGAGGAAACATTCTACTGTCCTCTGACGAGGTCTCAGGTTTTTAGCATCACTGCATATTTGCTTTGTGAACTCAATATGTATTTTTTTAGTTCCCTTCCTCTCTCTGCCTCTTAGGTGGAACAGGATGAATATATTGGGCTGGGGTTAGGAATTTCCCTTCTCTTGGGTCAGTCAGGCTCTAATAAAACCCCAGAAGGTTCTGGTTAGATAGCTTTTCCTGAGTTCAGACTTTGTTAAGAATGACAGAGTGCTCTGACAGATCTCATATTTCCTCTCCCCTGCCAGAAGCACAAGGGATTTTCTTTTCCTCAAATATTCACTGTGAGAACCAGTTAAACTGAAGGTAAAACTTACAAAAATATGGGGACCTCTTTATGACGGAGTCCTACTGGACATTTTAACTCTGAGCTGTACACACTGAGCCTCCAGCAATTTTTCAATTACATTTTAGGCTTCCCTACCTTGATAGTGACTCCCACAGAGGTTGTTTCTCATGGGTATCTCCACTGGTAACATACAATTCTCTATATTTACTTATAGGTCTCTCCAATTTGAGGGACAGCAGTTTGTCCTGTGACCTCACTTCTCTTATGGATCTAAGAAGAGTTGTTGATTTTTCAGTTGTTCAGCTTTTACTTGTTGTTAGGATGAAATGGAGACTTATAAGCTTTTTACATGCCAGGCTGAAAATTTTCTTTTGGGATCTGGGGATTGTTGACAGAGTCTAGACTTGTGTTGACTTGAATACTTTTCAAATCTTTTTTTAGTTTTTAAGTATCTTTGCAAAAGAGAAACATTCTGTTGGTCCATTTATTGAAGACTTTAGCTGGATTCACAACATTTTTTCAAAATTTTGTTAAACTTAAAACATCTTTGGAATTTAGCAGTATTTCTTTTATCTCTACCAGTCCACTTGCCTGGTGAATTTTCTACATTTGAAAATATAAACTGATGGAATTCAAGATATTATCTCATGTTACGATTCCAGAGTTACATTTCTGGCTCCTTGTCTTCTTCTTCTTCTTTTTTTAAAATCTTTTTCATTTATTCTTTTCTCATTGTCTCAGAGGATACTATCTTTGCTCTGATTGTCAAGGTCAGGCAGATTTCTTGTCCCTTTAGGTTTTATCCATAGAATTCTTTCTATTCCTTTCTTATAGCAAATAATATCTCACATCCTCTGATTTCTTAGATTTTTCCATGTAATTTTAGTTATCCATTGATCACTTCTATTATATGAAAAGAGAAAAAGTGAATATAAGAATCTGAGGAAGATTTTCTATTGGACTAATCGTCATTACTTATTAGATTCTAACTGTGCAGACTTATTTCCCTCTAACTGTAGACTCACGAGTTGGTGGACCCAATTCAACCCAGATAAGTGTTACTCATTCATAAATTACACCACTTTAAACTCTAGTGAAAATATAGTCACAAAATTAAATCAGTTGCCATCTGGATTCTTCTCCTAAGAGAACTGAGGCTTTCATCATAATAGGATGCTTGCTATTGATTGGCTATTCTTAAATTTCAGATTAAATATATACATATAAAGCATCTGTTGGTTCTAGTATAGATCTAATAGCCAGTTTTCCTGGTTTTTGCTTATTTGAGTTCTCTTGTTCTATGATCTTGTGTTAGGGTTTCTCAATGTTATGAGTTGGTACCTTTTAGATATTTGGGTACCTACTGATGTTTGGTGATTTTTAAAATTTTACTTATCATTGCTGATATCAATGCTGATTATGTCAAATATAAATTGGTTTTCCCACTTTCATAGAGATATATGCCATCATATCTTTCTGTTCTCAAATGCTACAAAATGTTATAATTCAATGTCATTGACCATATTTTATTCCTGTCCTTTAAATTCTTAGTAATTTCTCTTCTTCTAAAGTAGAATTTTAGATATGAATCATGAATGTTTACCCAGACTACCTAGAAAACAGCATGATTAATATCCATTCCTTCAAGTAGTTTAGATATTTAGTAAATTGATACCAATAGTTTTATTCTTTATTTACGGTTTAATTCTAAAAATTATGTCCCTTGGACGTTTCTAGTTGAAGTAAATGTTATGCTTAACTACGCTGCCTGAATTACATTCACAGTAATGATAACTCTTATTAAGTGCTCATACTTTTGTGACAGTAATACTACATATATTTAATACTTTCTTTAAGAACACTGTTTTACAGATAAGGAGGCTGAAGCTCATAAAGATTAATTAATTTTCTCAAATTCAGCTAGTATATGGAAGATTCAAGATCTGAAGCTGGAGTTTTACAACTCCAACGCCTGTGTCTTTCCTTTATATTGCATTACCTCTCCATTACACCGGTGAGCTGTCTCTATAGTGATCACGATGTCTGATTAATATCTCAAGTCTCTGCCTCATTTTTCCTGTATAGATTATTAATATGTGGCAGAACTAATGAACTTGGCACAATAAATCCATTTATTTACTCTCTAAGTGACTGATATAGATCACTGGGTGGTCATTAATGCCATCGCTATTAACGTACATTGTTAAAGATGGCTGAAATGAATGAATCAGCTCCAAGATGGGGGTACAGGGCACAGTGTTTCCCAGTCTTCCATGGTGATGAAACTCAGAGCACTAGCCTTGGGACCACAGCTTGAATTGAGATTCTGCGCAACTACTTCTTAGATGTGTGACGTTGCACAACCCATTTAACCTCTCTGAACCTCTTTTTCACATCTGTTAAATAGGGATATTGACCCCATAGCATTGTCAAGAGGATTAAATGAGATAATGTGTGTGAAAGAGTATTATATTCTGAAGAGCACTCTATAAATTTAAGCTATGATTATTATTTTATTAGAGCAGTATTCACAGATAAATTCTTATGATACCAAGACTACTTGGGAAAGAGAGAAAATGTGTTGCATGTTACTGTTCTATTATTTAAATCTTTTCACACTTGGACTCCTACATTGCTTTACAGTCTGGATCATGCCTAACTTTCTGTTTGCAACTTAGCATCCTGCAAATGATTTATCACTTGCTTTACCATCTGTGCCTTCTATAAAATCTAGGTTACATTATAGGATTTTTGTGTATTTAGTGTCCTATGAAGATTTGACCAAAAATTTTTGGGATCTTCTAATGCATATTTAAGTCTTCATTCTTCCTTCTATAATATTCCTCAATATCTTGGTATGAGTGAAAGGGAGTATATGAATTAATCAATAATAATTAATAAGCTTTTGACTGTGACATATGCTGAATACAATCAAGTCCCGAAGGGCAACACATATGGCATGTTAGAAGTCTATCACAATATGTATGATTTATGTATGTAAATACTAGATCATAATCAATCTTCATTTGAAGAAATCACATATTTATAAAACAACATAAGTCAGCATTTAATATTACTTCTATAATCAGCAATGTTGTTTGAAGCTCTCCTACTCTATCATTAGAATAATGTATTGTGGTACTTAAGAAGAAAAACATTTCATACAGGTATTTCAAAGTAAGGTGGAAATAAAACAGGGCATCGCCTCTTTTAAAATATCATTTTTTTTCTGTATTCCAAGTAAAACACACAATGAACAATAATTAAGAGGGCAATTTGATGGTCCATTGACAAATTTTCGTAGGTCCATTTCCCATGAAAGTGTATATGGTTGAAATACACAAAAAATCTTCCTGTGTGTTTTAATTAGTGAGATTTGATAATATTCATTATAATAAATTATTTCAGCTATAATGTTAGAACAAAGATGTAACACAAAGCAAAATTGAACAAAGGTCCAAATGGGATATTATTAAAATGTCAAAGTGAGTAAGCAGATGGGGTTTGTATGGCTCAGTGGATTAGTCACCAGGCCCCATTACCTTGGGGACTCTAGTGAAATCCAGTCTCAGTAGAATGATCAGAAAGTAAAAATAAAGGGTATATGCAGAAGCAAGTAAATCATTTCATTTGTGTTCCCAACTAAAACCCAGAGGTTTTTAATTTTTTTTCTTTAATCACAAGACAACACGAAGATTACATTACTGCTGCATTTGTTTTTATCAAAGATCTTTTTCCTCTAAGGTTGTATAAAAGGAAATAGAAGGAGCGATTGGAAACTATGCAAATTTGTCATGCTCTTCTCATAACAGTGTGTGCAATGCAGTTGACTGGATGAAAGCATGCATTCTCTCTAATGGAGCTTCAGCACAATGTGCACTAGTGTGCGGGAAGCAGTGACTTTGTAACAATCCCGTAAAGAAGAAATTAAAATTTTTACTGTCTTTCATCCTGGTCAGCTCCCTAAAGCAATTACTAATACCTACTCTTTTCAGACACAAATTGAAATGTAGCCATTTACATGTCTTCAGAATTTTGACAAATCACTTTGACTTTTATTATGGCTCTACACTTTAGCACACATCAAACCTCATGATCTGTACTGGTAAGTTAAGATTTAGAACACGAACATACATCCTACAGGAAAAATTAGAACTGGTAGAAAGGCCTTTCTCTCGATCAGATAGAAGTGTTGCTCTGATATTTCAAGATAAAAAGAAAGCAATTGCATGTTACACACTAGAGTTTGTGAAGTGTGCTTTCTGGATGACTTTTTGGTAAGAGCTCAGAAATGTTTGGGTGGCACTCTACTACGTAAAATAAACACTTACTGAATGCAGATTCCCTATGTAAGTAGCTCTTCAGACAGCAGCTGCAGTGTAATCGCGGACCCATTATCACTCTAGAGACGGAGGTCAAAGCCAACTAACAGAGTAAGATGACACAACACAGTCTACTCAGAGCAGTGTGTTGATTTGGTTTTCTTGGGGGGGTGGGGCAGAGGAGTGGTTGGTAAGATAGATAAGCACAAACTTCTATTAACATTTAGTCTACTCTTTGAGGATTCTTTGAGCCCACGAGTGCTAAGAACATGTACGTGTGTGAGTGTGTGTGGACAATGTTTTCCAGAGCATCAGAACCAATAGAATGTATGTGTGCGTGTGTGTGTGTGTGTGTGTATTTCTAAATATATATGACAATATATATAATCAAGAGATTGCAATAAAGGACTAAATTGAAAGTAAGAGTCTCTATTGCTACACTCTGCCAATTATATTACTACATTGTTTCCTCACTCCAAGAGTGATAAGAATCTACAAGCACCCAGAGCCCAAGGGACTTGAACATGTCTGGTGAAAATTTGAAATCAATAGGAGTCTCTAATCGCAAGTGAACGGCATCATTTTCATTGGAGTAAAAGATGACAGGTGTCATAGAGCTTGTACAGAGCTATTGCACACAGGGCCAAATGACACCCTTTCTCCTCGGCCTGCCTTGAGTGTCCTAGGTTGGACACCGGGCTGTTTGTTTGTTTGTGTTTTAACACAGCTCTTGCTTACAAAAGACAAGCAAATTATTCTTTCAATTTAGGCAACAAAAGGACGGCAAACCTTTTTACTGAACTCATGCTAATTAGATAATATTTTTTCTGAATATACTAGGAATGGGAGAGAATTCATCATTTTAATTTGGCACTTCTGCTTGTCTACACTCCTGGTATCAAGTGTGCAAATGTTTCCAGGCTTTCTGTCAAGTCACCACGAATTCATCTCAATTCTGGCTTGAGGAAAACTCCATTTCCAGAGCTAAGAGGTAATTTAGGCTCCAGGGCCATTTGGTCCTGCCCCTTGTTTGAGTGAAGTCTACTAATTCAACATGAAAATGAACATCACTATCACTAGCGGCCAACCTAAACCAAACATTTAATTTTGTTGCAAAAGATTATTTCATCCCAGCTGAAATTACAAAATTCTTTTTGTTGTTGTTCTCAATTTTTAGCCTATTACATGATGTGTCCTATTCAAAGCTGTCCTTGAGTTCTCTAGCTGAGACAGAGAGACACAGTTCAGCGATATGAATGTGTGGTCATTATGAAAGTTATGAATGTGTCAACCCATAGAGAGGCAGGTAGTGCACTCAGTAACAGCCTCTCCAAGACTAATGCAGAAAGAGATGTCACTCTTCAGACAACAGTGCCTTCAAAAGATTTTCAAAATGTAAACCAAAGTTAGCTTCACAATCTTCATGACTATCCTGTCCACTTTTCGAGCAAAGGAGGATGTGCTGAATTTGATGGGTGCCTAGGTCAGTTCTCAAAAGATAATGTCTGGCCAGATGTCCATTTAGTTCTAGCATTTCTGAAAATATAAAACGTCCCAGGATGCCACCTCGTTAGTAGAAAGTGAATAGAGGTTGTAAATGCTGCCCGTGTGGAATGACAAACACATGGCTGGATTTGAGGGCATTTTGAGGGTGGAGTGGTTTCTATCTTGAAGGTTCTATAAGTGAGCATAAGACTTTTCAGAGAAATACAGGCTTAACTTGCTGGATGAGACATAAGTTACCAGTTACCAGTGTTATACAGTCCACAAAATTCAGGTTGAAGGGAAAATGCTTTTAACTACAAATGGACCCTTTCTATCTCTTCTACAGTGCTTATGTTCAGGTGATTTAGTTTGTTGAAAAGGAAATCCTGACTCAAAATCAAGATGAAACAAAAAAGAATACTCAGTACAATGTTTTACATAGATGACACAGTAAGTAAAGGTTTTTTGAAAGGCATACAGAAATTTCCAAAGAGTTTAATATATGCTCTGTCTTTCAGCATCTGGACTCATGTAACCTGATTTCCCCTTTAGAGAAAGCTGTCTCTTCCTACCATGAATTCAGAACATCTTCTCAAGTGTGCAAATTCCTCAAGCACAGGCTAGTTCTGGGCATAGGCAGAATGGACATCAACTTATGGACTCTGATTTCATAAGAACCCAAGAACTTCTCTCCTAAGGCTTTCTGAAATGACTGGAGCTTCCCTCTGGGCCGATCATATTCTCTCACAGAGTTCTTGCCTCACTTCCTTCCAAAAGGGCTGTTATTCTCAACACAGCTCTGCCTTGTTTGTCTTTTCTTGCACTCACCAGTGGCTTGTCCATTGCAGGATGGGGAGCAGGGGGCGGGCAGTGAGTCTGAATATATTGGGCATTTTAGAACGCCCCTGACAGGTTTCATCATATCTCCCTAATTTTATTTCTCCTACATCTCAGCAGCATCACAGTAAACAAAGATCTTACACTTGTATCCATCTGAGTCAGTAGCCACTCTCCACTGTTAACCTTAGCAAATTCCTACCCTATAAATCAGGCACCTGCAGGCTGGCACACAGTATATGCACAATAAGATATGTCGTTGACGAATGAGGGTATTATGGGGACTGAGATGACAGCTGTCTTCATAGCACCCATTTTGGACTGATGCCCAGAGGGCATTCCCCCTAGAACTCAGAATTTTATAAGATCCCTTTCCCTCTTGTTCCTGAAAACGCTTCCTGGAAAAGTTGGCAAAATATATTTGTTTTGCAGCTATAAAATTTATAATAAAAAAAAAATTTCGATGCCTTCTTTTCAGGGAAAAGGGGTGCTTTTTATTATACAAAGTAACATCTAATGTGTTTTGATACACCATTGTTTAATCTTCTATCTTTACCAGATAGATTATCAAATATCCTTGGTTTTGGATACTCAATATGTTTGTGAAAGAGGTTTCTGGGAAGAATCTCTTTTGGCCCTGGGGAAAGGGTAAAATATCAATGTTTGTGTAAAATGCAACATATAAGAACATCTTCTTGTCTGGTTTTATGTCTGCTTTTTATTGAAGACAAACAATCCCTGTCCCCCCACCCACACCTTAGGAAAAGCTTGAGAAAAACTAGTTTTCTTTGATGTGGGTATTAGTTAATACTTTGGTCCATTAAAGTTTCCTTAGATATTACTCATATTTCTTGTGCTCATTGTTCAACTTATATATTATTATTCATATACACTGTTCATTTAGTACCAGCTGATTCCAAAAGTACTACCCTAAAAATAAACTTGCTATTTGGTGACTGTTTTTCTTCATAAATTTCTGCATTTGGCACCTTCATATTTTCCAAAGTATGTGTATTTTCAGAAATGTCATTATTCTAAGTGTCTTTTTAGTGTGCCTCCTTTTAATATTGTACATACATTGCATCTTTGATTTATGGTAATAAGTAATTTCAAAAACAGACTTCTAAAAAATAAGTTAAAAAATAATGAAATAGGATGTCCTAATGGAAAGGCAAGAGTATAAGGAAAAAGACTGTCTCACAGTTTAGTTCATTAGTCTTTGACAGAGTCCAAATTCACCTAGGACGATCAGTAGCTATGAATATCTCCACAGCCGAGTAATCCAACCCAAATGTACGTATTGGATTAAATTTTTTTTAATTTTAATATTGCAAAAGGTGTGATATTAATATATGCTCTGTGAAATGAGGGCACTACTGTGAAATGAGGGATCACTTTAAAATGTATCAAATGAAAAATAATAACTTATTTTAACTTCATTCTACTTGATGTTTATAACCTTAGCATAATTTTGTAAACCTGCTTGTAAAATTGTATGCTTTCAAATCCACAAAGCAAAGGTCAACCACAATGAAAAACAGTCTCTATCCACAACTTTCCTGTACATACAGATTTTTTTCCAACAGGCAACAGTATTTGCAAACATGCTTTAAACTTCAATAAAACTGCATGGTATCATGCTTTCCATTAAAATTTTTCTACTCTCTTAGGAAGCTTAACCAGGAAAAAGCGTATAGGTATGGCCCAACTCTAAACACTACTGGTTTGGTGATGAGGATTAAATTTTTGGCCAAAAGTTTGGTGGCTTTGAGTTGAAATTTTGACCTAAATGATATATGAATGATCACTACTATAAAACATATTCAGTAAGGTGACATTATAAAATGGGGTTCCATCAAAAATGTGTATTGGCAGTTGTATTTGCGTTTTAGACAGGAAACAAAGCATCTTAAGTTTTTAATATGTGAATAGCTTAAACAAATTAGTCTGTGAAAGTATGCTTAATAGAAAACTTTAAAACTTTAAACACTATGTTAAAAGTAACCAGGGGCACCGAGCTGGCTCAGTCGGTTAGGAGTCCGACTTTGCTCGGGTCGTGATCTCACACTTCATGGGTTTGAGCCCTGTTTCACATTGGGCTCTGTGCTGACAGCTCAGAGCCTGGAACCTGCTGCAGAGTCTGTGTCTCCCTCTGTCTCCGCCCCTCCCTCACTCAGACACTCCCTCACTCACACTCGGTCTCTCTCAAAAATAAATAAACATTACAAAAAAATTTTTTTTAAGTAACTAAAATAAGGTAACCAAATTTTGCTGTTTGAAAAATGTTGTGTGTTGATGTTGCCTTCCAAGATACAAGGATAGTTTTCTTCAGTTAGGATAGAACTATGACATGAGAACTGTGGAGTTCACAAATTTTGATTATAAATGTGATGGCTGCATTTATTTTTTATATAAAAACCTCCTGCATTGAACAAGGCAGAATTTTCTGCTGCAATGGTAGTGTTCTTTTGTACATAATGCAGAAACGAAAATGATTTAATGGTCACTGATAGGAAGGAATTATATTGTCTAGAGCTGTCTGGTGATTCGTGCCTTGGATTAAGTGTTCTTGATTGTCATTCAGTAATCATCTTACCATGGCTCAGTTCCATTGGATTGTCATTCAGTTATCATCTTACCATGGCTCAGTTCCATGGTGTTCATCTCCTTGTGGTCTTGCTGCTCTTTGAGCCTAACCTGCTCTGCACCATGGGCTTGTGCTTCCCCCTCTCCTCAGCCTTTGCCAGGTACCACTTCCTCTCCTCTGTGCTCCAGTCCAGCTCCATCTTCATCTTGCTGATGCCATAAAAAGAAGGAGACCCCTCAGTGAGTATTGACGGTAGAGGCTCAACCAGGCTCTGAGGACTGAGCTGCCCAAGGAGGTGGGGGCTCCCCAGAGCCTGCATGGATATTCTCCCCACCCCAGCCTTGAGTCCCTGCCCCCTCCTCAAGTGCCTTGTTGAAAACCATGGCCACCTCCCTCTCTGAGGTTCTACCATTCCCCCATACCTCACCCCTAACCGCAGAGTGGACAGCCCAGATGGACCTGAAGGCACCTGGGAGAAAGGGAACAAGCAGGACAGGCATCCAGCAACCCAGGCAACAGTCTCCAGGCTGCGCCTGTGTGGAGGACCGGGGACTTGGTGTGTGCTTAAATGACCTGGATGACCAGGCCAGAGCTGCAGCTAGGCTCTTTTCCTGGGAAATGGGTAAGGCTGTATGCTCATGTCCAAATTAAGAAAAAAGGTCACGATGGGTGGTTTCCAAGAGACTCTGTGTGTGCATGCGTGCGTGTGTGTGTGCATCTTTCTGAATCCAGGGCTTTGAGGCACTTGGGTAAAGTACTGTTCCTCCAGCAGTCACCCCTCCCCACCATGAGCCCCACAGCCAGCTGGCTCTTTTCCCTTCTCAGCCTACGCTGCTAGTCTCTGAACCTCGGAGCACCCCAGTTCACAGAACAGAATTCTGAGGCCTGTTGCCCCCTCCCTTCTCCTGGATGCCCTCTCCCTCACTCCATTCCTGCCCTGTAGGTTCTTAGTGAAGCGTTCTCAGGAAGTCCCTACACCCTACTCCCTGGCCTTGCCCTATTTATATCTATAAGACTCCAGGACGAGTGCACTCCACTGCTCTCAAACACTGACCCCAGAAGCCCACCTCTGGTGTCCCTGACCCTAGACCTCTAGCCTATGGTCACCCTCTCGTAGCCCTCACTGTGCCCCTAACCCTGTCACTGCTGATGTTGCCTTCATGCCCTTCTCCCTACGCCTGCCCCTGCCCTCTGTTCCCACCTACTGGAGTGGCAGCAGCTTGAATTTTCCTCTCCCATGTTGTGACCCTGCCCCCACTGCACTGGCTACTACAGGGGGCTCACGTTTGTTGAGCAAGCTCTGTATTGCAAGAAATGCAGGGACCCAATCTCAGTGCCTCTCTCTGTGTATAAAGTATATAAGCCATGAAAGAAAATCACTTAGATTGAATTTTCCACTAAGCCAGCAACATAGATATTTGAATTTGAAATTAAATGGATTTTTTTCAAAAGTTAATCTATTTCTTGCCCACCAAAATTTGAGGATGGAGATTCAGGCTCACTGTATACAGAAGCCAGAAAGGATTTCTTTCACATTAGAGATAATTTTGAGAAAGAGGGGACCATATTTGTTTTGTGCAATGTTTCCAAAGTGGCATAAAATAAGCAGTCAATTAATAATGGTTAAATAAATGAGTGACTGGATCAACACATTAGCACAAATGTCATTATTAAATTAGCCAGTTGTTATCCAGCAGAAGGCACAGAGTAAGAACAAATAAATTTTGAGCCCAGAAAAGAAAATTTCCCAATCATTGGATGACAGGAGGTAAATGGGCAACATACTGCTACCCTAGGCTACAAACATGCTGTTTTATGAATGGCTGATGGAGGGGCAGGAACTTGTTTGAACTTGGAGTTGTATATGGAGGTGGCAGTGGTAGGCCGTGTGGTGTAGAATTGCCAAAGACAAATTTGTTCTAAACTCTTACCAAATTGATGCAAGGAAGGGTTGTAAATATGGCTACCAAAGGAGACCTTTGAATTTTAGCCTTACAAAAATAAATAACTTGGAAAACTTTTCCAGGTATGCAAAAGTCTGTCTCTTCAGCTGAAATGTTCCCATCTCAGCCCCCTCTTTCCATTTGTTTTTTCTCTCTTTCCTCTTTTGAGCAGATGTGAGCTCATAAGTTCTCCATCATGCACCTGGAATCTAGTTGGGCAGCTGGTGGCTGATCAAGCTTATAGAAAAAGCCCAGAAAGATGGTGTATAGTAAATAAAGTCTGTCTTTCCTACCACCCAGGTCCAATGGGGCCTTCTACAAAACCTTTGTGCCCAGTGCTATCTGCATTCTTGCAACTGCTCAGCCAGCTGAGACAAGGACCTTTCCAGAACTTGTACTAGAAGGTCATCCGAAGGCCCTGGGATAATCTATTTGAACAGCTAGCACAGTGCTGATCTTCCTCCTTTCCATGCACTCAGACACTCCTCCATCCCTACCCCCACCCCTTCCTAGGGAAACCCACCAATATCTTCTCTTTCATGAGAGGGCAACAAATGATCAAATAATTCACAAGACAAGCTACAGCTTGCAACGAGGTATAATTAAAAGGTGTCACATATTTACCAACTGGCTCACCTGTAGCTCAGCATATGGGACTGGAAAACTCCTTCACTCTGCTAGAAGAACCCAGCTGCCTGCTGAGAAAACCATGTCAGCCTGACAGCGCCTGCCTTAATTACTTCAAACTTAAAATAATTAATAAGTTCCTCATTTCCAACAGGAAAGCACTTAACGCTGTTCAATAAAATAATTCATAGCCTACATAACTTGCTGCAGCTAGGAGTTGTTTTTTAGTTGTTGTTTTTTTTTCCTTTAGCTTCCAGTAAGTTATCCCCTGCCCATTTGAAATATGTTCTTGCTGAGCCTTCCACAAGAATGTGAGTTCTGATCATTACATTTCTTCTAGCAAACCCAGTCTTCCTCAAAAGCACCAGGGAGAACCTTGCTTCCCGCCCCCTTTCCCGTTTACTAATCCTTCTGAATCAGGCTTTGTTGTAAATGGTCTGAGGAGATGTTCAGCCTCAAAACCTAAATATTTGTTTAAAATAATAGAAATAATAGAAAGAAGGTGTGAGGAGGCGATTGAAAAAAAGGAAAAAAAATGTATTCTAAGGAGAAGAAACCCCCCAAAAGGAATCATAGTACAAAAACAGCAAAGAAGGATTGGTAAAATGGGCCATAATTTCACTTTCTTCCATGGGATCAATAGGTTTTCCATTGCACTTTCCATGAGGCATCTTCACAGGTGCCAGCATAAGGTAATATGGAGGCACAAGGCAGCAAACCTAATTTTAAAAATTGTTTAAAAAGAGCTTTTTAAGGCTGCAAGTGAAATTTCTTTCAAGGAGGAAGTTTTAGTTGAAAATGCACAATGGAGAGCAACAGAGGAGGCTGTGGTTTCTCAAAGGTTACAATCTCGATACCTGCCTTAAAAAGAAGTAGGGGCGCCTGCGTGGCTCAGTCAGTTGAGCATCTGACTTCAGCTCAGGTCATGATCTTGCGATCGTGGGTTCGAGTTCCGCATCGGGCTCTGTGCCAACAGCTCAGAACCTGGAGCCTGCTTCAGATTCTGTGTCTCTCTCTCTCTCCGCCTCTCCCCTGCTCATGCTCTGTCCCTGTCTCTTAAAAAATAAAATAAAATAAAATGTGAAAAGGAAGAAAAGTATTTATCTCATCCTGAGTGGGTTATTTTTAATACAAAAGTTATTATTGGGAGCTCCATAAGGCTATTCAAAGTTGAGGGGTAGAGCAGGAATAAAAGGTATCTGTCAGCAAGGTCTGTACCAGGGACCAGCTGAGAGGGTCTCTGGCCCCTGCCCACTGCTCTCAAAGTTTAGTGTGTGAGCACGAAGTTCCTCAGAGCTTCTTAAAGTGCTCGGTGCTATATCCCATCTCCAGAGCTTCTGATTCAGTGGGTCTGCAACGGGACTTGGAATCTGCCTCTTTACTAACCACCCCAGGTATTTCTGATGCACATGATCAATGGTCCACACTTGACAAAACATGGCTGGTTTCAGTGACTGGGCAGTGGTGGGCTCCAGGGAGTGGCCTGAGATGCTCTGATGCTGCAACTCGGGAGAAGCAAATGAGATTAACAAACAGTTGTTGTTGTTGTTGCTGTTGTTGTTGTTGTTGTTGTTATCATTAAGTGTTCTTAAGCAAGAAGATGAAAGTTTCTAGTGCCTCTTCCAAAAGATAAGCTATGTGTCAACAGTGAGGCAGAAGCAGTGAAGACGAGACTCCTTACTTAAATCTGATTTGATTCAAAACCCTGCTACCTCCTGTGAGAAAACAAAACAATAAATAAATTGAGGGAAAGCTCTCCTTTTTATTCCAAAGGATATTTTGTTAAAGTTTGATTGGATGTCAGGATGGGTCCACAGATCTTCCCCAGGAAAGGGTATGTTTACTGCCCCTTCCTTTGCTGGAAGTACTGCCCTGTTATCCTCACAGGGGCCTGACTGCAGACTGTGAGAGGAGCCCCCTCGTGTCCACACACATCAGCACACTCCCGCACACCGCACCAGCATGGGTCCTAAGGCCAGCCACACAGACATGGAAGGCCACGTCCCATTCAGGGATGAAAGCACTGAGGGCGATATCAGAATACAGCGTGGCATTGTTCCAGACAGCAAGTCAGGGGGAGTGAAACTCTGACTTGTCGCAGTCCCTGGATACCTTTTTCATTATGATCACAACATCAAAGCACATACTCTTGCCTAGACAGGGGAGAAGTGTCTACTTTTGGCAGATCTATGTATTGATGATACGTGTGCATCAAACTGTCCAGAGGAGCACAAGTTAGCCACTGCTGTCGTCTAGTGTTTGAACATCAGCTCTTCAGCAAGGAACAGTTCAAGGTTGAAGCCCAACCCTGCCCTTCATTATCTGCATGGTTTGGGCCATGTCACTTCCTTTGCTGAAGGTCATTTTCTTTATCAGTAAATGAGGGATAAAAATAGGACCTAGCTTGTAAGTGTTGCTATGAGGATTAAATGAGATAGTTTGGTAGAGTGCCTGGTACAGGGTAAAGGAATTAAAAAATGCTAGTTATCCTCACCATCCTATTAATCCATGAGGCAGGATCTATGTCTCTGCTGTTTATCATGGTAATTCTGGTACAGATCTTGGCATATCATTCCTGTTCCATAAATACTTGTGGAATGAAAAGAAGAAGGAAAAATGGAAGAAAGAAGGAAGGAAGGTAGAGAGGAAAAAAAGAAGGAAAGACAGACTTTAGAAGATAAAAGAACTCTAGTTCCAGGCAAAGAATGAGAAGGGTTCACAAACCATACGTTGTCCTTGACTATGTATTAGTAACAAATAATATATATAAACTCATTTCTTGATCACAGAAACTCCCTTGTACATGCAAGCAGTGAGTCAAGGATCCATTCAGATGCCATGAGGTGGCACTGTCCTTGAGCATGTGTTTCTAGAGTACCCGTGGAAGGAGACAACAGACTTAGGGAGCCATGCCTCAGCCTAACGAGTGACATACTGCACTTCCATTCAGATCCAGTGGCTAGGACCAGTCACATGACCTAACCAGCTGCCAGGGGAGTAGGGAATGGAATGTGCTGTGTGCTAAGGGAGGAGAGGGGAACCAAACACCGGGGAACACTAGCAATGTCTACCATATTGTGTGTCCTGGTTCCAAAGTCTAAGGAAAGGCAACTGGCAAAAGATGTATAGGAAAATATATCCTAGAATGAATCAACAAATATAAATATGTTAAGTGATATTGGTGTTTCAGATTTTCTCCTTATTCTCATTGGGTTTCTCACTTGGTATTTGGTATGTACAGGTACATAGTAAAGGCCTTAAAAAGCACACTACAGTGTGAATTGAGTTAAAACCTTAGCTTCCCTCCCTTCCTGCCTCTCTCTCTCTCACACACCCACACATTATAATACACACACTTTCTCATACATTAGTTTACATAAGAATCCTCTCTATATCAGCCTGGACCCTAAGACAGCGACAAATGTTTGTTGATATCTAATATATACTGAGAGGCAATAGCATATTAGGCATGGAAAACCCTGACATGTTAACTGCCCTGAAAAAAGCCTTCATTCTCACTCTACTGGATAAACAAAAAAAAAATGGAAGCTTTGACCTTGAACTACCAGTTGACTTGGACCAGGTCAGTACATCTGGGACAATTAAATTACAACAGAGTTGTTTCTTTTGGTGACCTAAATTCAATAAAGATAGACACACGATTAATTCACTAAAATTTACCAGCATCCAAATTTGGCCACAATAACCCAGATGTAATCTGCTCACAGTCCATCTCAAGACTGTTACATAACTGTAGTTTGTAGGATTCTTGGACTAGAACTAGTCTCTTTTTTTGGTCATAAGCTTCTAAGCAGACTGTCAGAACTTTTAATGTCTTAGATTAACATACTGTAGTCGAACTCCAGGCAAAGTGTTTCAGCTGGCTTCAGTGTGGTGAATAAACAACTTCCAGAATCTCAGCGACTTACAACTAACGTGTTGGTGCACGTTGGCAGCTGTGGGTCATCTGCTGGGGCTTTATTCAATCTTCTCATTCCAGGACTCACATTAGGGTTAGGGTTGTGTTTTGAGTCAGAAGCAGCTTTTTGTTGAGACATGCCATTCTCACAGCAAAGAGAAAAGAGCAAGGGCGGTGATGGCAACTCTGGATGCTTCTTAAATGTTCTGCTCAGACTTAGCACGCATCATGTCTGTTCAGGTGCCATTGGCTAAAGTCAGTCACACAGCCAAGGAAGGGAGAGAGAAGTATATTCCTCTCCCACAGGACATACTGCAAGGGACACACACACAATCCTTTTATTATACGAAGGGGAGTGAATATTTGAGAACAATACAATCTACCATGGTAAGTAACCAATACTGAATCTTTCTCATCTTAATATCCCTAGGGCCTAGCACAGGTGTCCAATGAATATTTATCGAATCGCATTGAATATTCATTGTATTGAATGAATATATCATTTCAGTGTAAGTCAGTCATCTGAAAGAAAGAGTATTTTATCATTAAACCTATCACCTCTATTATCACCAAGTGATATTTTTTAATTACCCTGTACACCTCGTCTTTACTCTGAGCATTCTACAGGTAACCACAATAGATTGTATTGATTACCTTTAGTAGCTCGACAATCTGAAAAAGAAAAAAATGATAGAAACGAATTCTAAAATAGACATTAGCATACATACTCATTTATTAACATATAAACTCGTAATTTCCTTTTTGAAAATACTGTTGGTGATGCCAATCAAGCCCTGAAAAAAGGGGAACTTGTTTCTTTGACCACTGTCTCTGAGATTTAAAATTGTATTTCTTCGACAAGAGACAATTTTGGAGAAAACACCAGAAATACTAGGAAGGATATGAATGATTCCCTCTCCATAATGAACTTAGGAATTAGAAGTTGTCTCGAATCTGTTGATTTTGAAGGCAGTCACTGAAATGGTTATGAGGTTCAAGTACAAAATGAAGATTGCATGTTCAGCCTCAATGAACTCAAAATATAATAAAAGTTTGACGTAAATTTAAAGAAGGGTTGGTTATGGTGCTTTCGGATAAAAGTTCAGGCAAAATGAAATTCTGAGGCTCTGCCAGCCCCTCTTAAGGATCTGGGTACAGAGGCTACGCTACAGCACACTTCACTATCACAGAAATCACTCATTTCAATTTGCATCCATTTCAGGAGCTGGTCACGGGCAAATTCACACATCCAGAACCTGGCTTTTCTTCAAAGATACCAGGATGCTACACATTACATTACAAGAATCAGGACTAATACCTTTATCCTGTAAAACAATGCAATCCCCTCCTAATTGTAACTGGAAATTGTACCCAAGTTATCATTTGTGCTCAGTGAGTTTGTGAATTAATTCATTATGCTGTTAAAATCCCAGCGTCTCTTATCACCTGCCGCTTTGAAGACTCCGGTCGCATTACTAGCGCTGCCCCGTCAGCTGCCAACTGCATGAGCTGGAGGCAGCTAAGAAGTGAATCCTTGAGCTGAGAAATTCCACCTAGGGGAGGAGACGCAGCTTTGACTTGCAAACATGGCCCAGGAACCCAGCAGAGCTATCTGGAGAACCACCTGAATCATCGATCCATAAAACCATCATGAAAGTCAATGTCTCCTCCAGCACAGATCAGAGTCAGGCTTAGATAAAATGCTGTCGGTAATGATAGCCCTGTTCTCTGAGCATGGACAAGACTAAGGGATCAGTTGTACCTTACGTGGAGGAAGCCTTGTGCAAACACGAACCTGAAAATGGTAGTCAGAAAAGCCAAGCCAGCCCTTTGTTTTGAAATCCTTTCCTAAATATATGTGACTTATGCATTTAAAGTTTGATGTTACCTTTGAGGAAATAAGCCAGCATCGCTGATTAAAAGAATATTTATTTTCTGCAATGCCACCATAAGCCGCATACATTTGCCTGGCTGCCAAGCGATAATTAATTTCCTAGTGTGCGCTGCCTGTCTCGAGACTTCCACGGAGCCACCTAGTATTTCTCATTAAAATGAATCCTGAAGGCACTTTGTTATTGTTTAGTCTCAGAAAAAATATTGACAGGGGTTTTCTTTTTCCCTCCATCAACATCATTGTTTTATAAATGTTAAGTGTAAAAGAATTTTTTGCACACCTTTGAAGTATTCCTTATCAATAATTCACTTGGAATCACAAAGGAGCAAAATAGCTGGGTGGTCGAAACTGTAGCAATGTTAGGAAAATCACTACTGCTTTTAAATCATCACAGTGCTGAGATAAAGCTTCACTGAAGGCACAGTAACATTCACAAATCCATGGGTTTCTCTTTGTGCTCAATTCAGCTGTGCTTTTTAACTGAGCTTTAGGGGGGTGTCTTACCAGCATTCCAGATGACAGTACCGGTGTGGGCACTCTTGCATCCATTCTTGTGTACTAAAATACCTTCTGAAAGAGCACAGTGCTTGTGTAGTGTTCTACCTTTGCCTCGTGTCATGGATAATTATCTCATAATATTGGGGTTTTGTTTACCTAATTTTTATACAATGCCCACTGGGAAGGGATTATTCCTACTCTGTGATACTCCGTGAAGAGCTGAGCCTATTGCCAGTGCTAAATAAATGTTGAATAATACGAGTCACATCATTCTGAAATGAAGAACATCAATTTAAGAAGAGAAGAATAAAATTGAAACCTATTGCACATTTGCCAAAGCCGGTCTCTACAAAACTCAGATGTAAAAAGTCTGACTCCATTTCACTTTCAGTGTCACATGAAAAGGCCATGCTATTTAATTATTCCAACCACAGGTTAAAGAAAACAGCCATTAGCTCTTTTGTTAAAACATTCTTCTAGTCTCCTCATTGATCTGAAAGTTAATAATGCCAGTGTTCTTCTGTCACTGCATTGAGTTTTAAAATTACTGACCCTTATTCCTGAAGTCTAAAGTGACGGTAAAATGTTACATGAAATGCATGTAATAAACTAAATATTTTCTTGAGGTTATTAAATATATTAGAACTAATGTCATTTTAGAAACTACAGAAAGAGAAATAAAAATGTTGGTTGAGTCCTGCTTATACGCTTACATCTGAAAAGTTATCTCTTGACACACTCAGAAACCCATTCAAACTTCCTCTGGGGAATCACAAGAAACTTTTCCAGCATGTCTACTTTGTAGTCAAAAGCAATAAGATCTGATTTAATCTGAGATAAATCTTTAATATCTCTTTAACCCCTCTTCCACAACAAAACATGACATTGTGTGAAATTGGCTATTGAATAAAAAATACCAATCCTACCTCATAATTCACTTTCTTGCCCTCCACAAAAATCTTTCAGTTTCCTTCTTTTGACTTTTTACCAACGTTGAAATCTTTATGGTTCATTTCATTTAAGCTGATGGGGAAACAAACTTTTTGAGAACTTTCAGAAAGTGGCTACTAAAGAAAACTAAACCCAGGTTGACTTTCCAAAAAGAAAAGCATGCATGAACGCTTACCTCCTCAACTATTTATTTAGTCCGGGGTCTTCAGCAATGGTAGGCACTACCTGGGTGCACCTAACTCCAGAGTTAAAGCAAGGTTTTACTCCATTGTGTACAGAAACATGAAAACATCAGCCAAAGATTTTACGAACCAAGAAACATGAGTAGATTAGAACTGTTTGTTAGATTATTCCAAGAGTAAGAGACATAAATGTAAATATATCAATGATCCACAAAGTAAACCAAGCCAAAATTACTTCATTACTTTTTTAAATCAGGTTTTAGTCAGATATAGAAAGACATACATTAATCAAATTCGATCACAATATCCTCATAGATAACAAATTTAATAACAGCTTTCATTTGTTGAATAATTACCGTGTGTCATGTTCTATATATACATAGGTGCTATATATATATATATATATATATATATAACCTTGGTCTTTACAACAAGATTAGTATTATTATTCCCACTTTTCAATGAAGGAAACCAAGTTTTAAAAATGTTACATTATTTGGCCATAGCCAAAACAGCCAGGCCAGGATGTAAACCTATGCTTGTCTGATTCAAAACATGTATCCTTAAACATTACTAAGTAATATGATAGTTCCAAATCTTAATAGTTGATAAACAGCCACATCCAAAGAATATGGATAGATGTGATTAGTTTGTATTCTCCCAGAGAGAGGCCTTATACACAAATTTTCACATTTGGCCTTCCCTGGTTCCCTTTCTTTTCCTTTCCTCCCTTTCTCCCCAGATCCCTCCCTCCCTCCCTCCCTCCCTTCTCTCTCTCTCTCTCTCTCTCTTTCTTTATCATTAGCTTTATTAAGATCTACTTTTCAAATTTACATATGATATAAATCTGGGAGGAATAGACAGCTAATATACTAGATTACAAAATCCGTACTGAAAAGGAATTCAACACACAGGAATAATGAACCCAAACCAGATACATTTAATACAGAGAACTGTAAAGAGGAAGACCTATTTTTACCTTGGTCACAGTAAGGGAAAAAAAATCCTACGGATTTTAAATGGCCACGGATAGCATGAAAATGCTGCCCACAAACGAAAGATAAAGTACATTATCTAGATAGAGGAAAACAGTTCTAACATTGTACTTGGTAACTGTCGGGTCATATCTACAACATAAACATTTTTCCAAGAAGGACAAGAGATCACTTGTGAGAGGCACGCAAAGGGAACCTGTCGTCGTTTGCTACCAGACTACAGACAGTATCAGGTTCAGCTGCGGAAGCTTTCTGAAATTACACAGAGCTATGCTCCTTTCTTCTGAAAGTCCCCCACTCCACCCCACCTGGTATGGTATATTTGTTCAGAGGCTTCAGCTGATGTATTTTGAAAATGGTTTCCCAGTGACCCTGGTACATTTCTCTACGCCTTGCATCTTCTACTCCTAGAACTATGCCTATACCACCCTCAACCTTTTTGTCAACACCCCAAGTAAAAGCCATCTATCTGCATATAATTAAAACTGCAAAATAGAAATAGACACTAAAATTCATACAGTAGGAGAAAGAAGCCAATACAGTATATCTTTTGTGTAGAATGGCCAGAATTAAGCAACACATCAGCTTAAATATCCTAACATCAAATCAGCCAGTGAGAGACCGAGGTTCAAAGAAACATTGTAATCAAGTGGTGAAAAGCTAAGATTTTAGAGTCTGATCTTGTTTGAACTTTTGCACCATCGGTTACTAGGCTGTTGACCTCAGGGAAGTTTTTTAGACTTTCTAAGCCTCAGGTTTCTCATCTGCAAAATGGGGTAGGAATTGGTCCTCAACTTGAATCCCAGCTCCACCATTTCTGGCCATGCAACCTTGTAAACTGCTCAACCTCTCTGTGTATTCGTTTCTTCATCTGCCAAGTGGCACAATAATAGCATCTATTTCTTAGGGCTGCAAAAAGAAATAAATGAATTAATATATGTAAAATATTCAAACAATGTATAGCTCATAGTTGATCCTCAATAAATCTTGGCTATTATTCACTCTCTCTTCACAGTGGAGATTATGTAACCTGCCTTATCTATTTCACAGAACTCTTACAGGAATCATATCATGATGAATGAGGAATCATTCCATAAACTGAAACTCCAAGTGAATATTCACCGGTATTTCTTTTTTTTTTTTTTTTTATCAACCAGGAGTCCACAAGGCATTAGTATAAATTTCAACTTAAATTTTAATTGTAATTCTAGTTGCATGCAGTCAGATCATTTATCAGCATGTTTGGGGACTTGCAATGAATCTCAAACTATGTTGCCCATAATTTTGCATACATATTACCAATATATACTTACACATTCGCATTTGCAGGAGACTTTGAGCAGAATACAAAAGTTGTGAATTTCAAAACAACTTTTTTAACAAACATCATTTTCATGCTTCCAATGGAGAAAGCACACATTTGTTTTTGGTGTGGATTTTGTTTTTCCCAATCAGACCTAGGATTGTTTTTAATTGACTTTATTTGCTAACCTCAGAAAGAAATCGTTGGTTCATAGACAGTAACAGTGCATGAGATCCCCAAACAGCCATCAGTAACACTCATTCGCAGCCACAAGAAGCTGAGTCATCTTCTAAAACATGGATTCAAGTTGCACTTTAAGGTTGATCTCGCTATTTTTTTCAATTCCTAAGACGGATTTCTGTGGATCTGCCGTTTAATAAACAGCATTTTGAATTCATGTTTGAACTTCCTTTAGCCTCTCGATAACAAATCACACACATTGTCTTGCTTTCTCTTCCATTGTTCCACATACAAAGCTCAAAAGCTGAAACTGCTTGGATACAACTATAATATGTGGGGGCTAATATTATCAAACCATTTTATGTATAAAATGGTTTTCTAAACTTAGCAAAAGAAAGTCTTGTACCAAAAGCATCTTTAAAAGACTTTGTTTTCATATTTTATTGTAGTACTCAGCCAATGAAAAGCCTTGCTGCTTCAAGATTTATTGGATTTACTGAACTGTGTCTTCAAAGAAAAGGTTATTTTATGAAGGAAAAGAACGAGTTTTTTTGTTTTTTTTCCCCCCTGATCAGAAGATTATCTAGTTTGAAGTGAACTGTTATCTCAAAATAAATGAGAAGCAGCAATAGAAGCTAAGTGAAAACCCAGGAGACAATGCTTGCTTTGAACTGAAAGTGGAGGCAGCATTACACCATGTGTGAATGTCTAGCAAGACCAGCCGAAGCAAGGCTTCTTCAGCTCTATGAAGCGTGGTAAATCCGCAGCCCATTTGCTGGCCATCAAAGCCTCCAAAAAGGAAATTTGTTTAAATGCCCTGGAGTGTTGATGGTGCCCTTAATTTCACAGGAACCAAACAAACGGAGAGAATGAAACCTCTTTTTGTTGTTGTTGTTTTTCAGTTGTGCGAACGCAAGTTACATTTCTCACAGTCATCTCCTAGTAGATTAAAAAATAACCAACTGTTCACTGGGAAAGTAAGTACGTATAGAAGAATATTTCTAACAAAGACCTCTCAAATGGACAATTTAAAACAAGGAACAGTCTTGAACCAAAGGCTCACCGAGACTTTTTTAACCACGAGAAGGTACGTATTTGGCATGTTTACTCTACTTTTAAAACAGTGTTCACATAGTTACTCTGGGATAAACTATCTGCCAAAAAAAAAAAAAAAAAAAAAATGAAGGTTTAGACTATCTTAGCTGAAAGATAGATTGTGCCATTTAGATTTGCCAAACCTTTACTCCCACAGAAATGAGTCCTGTTATTCCTGAAAAGGAAGGGAAAGAGAAAAAGCCACAGCTACTCTGAACCCATATATCCTACCTTTTCCTAACAGCAACCCTACAAGCCTACCTTTTACCCTGCCCAAGTCATGCCCACGGATTAGATCTCGTGGCTTTACAACAAAACAAAAAAGTCCTCAATATTGTCCTTTTCTTTTATAAAGACAAAAGTGCCCATTAAAAAAAGAAGACTCCTATGACTCCATTACTCAAAAAAAGGAGATAGCATCCTGAATGCAGGAAATACCCACTCCAAAGCTTCAGAGAGAATGCCTTCGAAATTTTCTCCAACTAACTTTTTGAAGAAAGAAGGAACATTAGAATTGTCATATACACCTCCCAGGAAACAAGAGAATAATCTTTGCACTCAAGGTAAAAATATTCTGTGATTGGACCCAATTTAAACTTGGACTTCCAACAACTTTCTTGCTCTAGGAAATAATATGTTAAAGAATAAGAAGGGTGTCAACTTAAGACATCAACATTTAATTCTCATTATCCAAAATATAATCATGGAAGGGAGGGCTTCTAAAATTAGAACCCAAGATAACTATTGAGCTGAACTCATCTTCAAAGGCTGTACTAAGCATTTAATTAGGCTATTTCTGCTAGGAAAGAGCTGGTAAATCAATATAATCTAATAAGCTTTTGACCAGGGCAAGGAAGAGTGATCACAATTGCTTGCCATGTGTTTACTCTTCAGGCCTTTTATTGGGTAACTTTTGCTAAAGAACAATACAATCAAAAGGAAAGGAGTTGAGAGATTTTTTTTTTTAATGGAAGAATTCTGGCTTCAGGATACTATTTTATATACTGAAGATACATAAACCTTCTTTGGAAATTCTCCCTAACTATATAGTTTGAGCTTCGTAAGTTTGATAAATGGTTGTTTTTTCTCCAACGTATTAAACAGAAAGAACAGGATGACCAGAACATTCATGGTTTTAAAGTACAATACATGAATCTGGGAAAGTTAACAGCTTTTCTGATATGATTCACTGTAATACAAAAAGGAATTGGCTTACATTGCAACAAGAAGAAAATATCTTTAAATAACTCACTTAGCTTTTCTGGGTGACATTTTTATTGTTTGTAAAACAAAAGGGTTAGGTTAAATGTTTCTTAACCTTCTCTGCTTATGGGAATTTGGTTCCTCTGTGCACATAATATTAAGGAGAAAATTATCCTGACACTTTTAAAAACAGTGAGGAAGTCTTTATTCAGTACTATCGCAATAGGGAGAGATATGGGACCCAACTCCACTCAAATACAGCAAAGGCAACTGGGGGGTGATAGCTAACCAAGACAAGGAGGAGGTCAGTGAACAGAAAATTACTAAGACAAGACATCAAGGGTAGAGGAGGCTGTTGTTAAAGAGACTTAGTAGGATTCTTGCTGAGAGCATATTGGGGTGATCAGATCCTGGGGTGTGAGGAATTTGATCAGGTATCTTCCAGGGTGGGGGATTCTCACTAAACTGACTTAGCACAATTCTTGCTACAACTGGTCTATGGAGGCCCAGCAAGGACAGGGTCAAGGTTGAAGCCAAGTAGAGAAGAGAGCTCTAAGGAGCCTGACTAAAATCTGGTCGTATGGAGGTTGGGACACTAAAGCAACCAAGAGATTGCAACTGAAAGAAGCAACAAGTGCACTGCAGGGTTAGAGACAGATTAAGATGGTACCAAATGAGACACTTCCTGCAAAGGGAGACTTTCTTCAGGCATCTGAACAAGGGACAAAAAGTGGGACTCCTTCAAAAGTCAAATAGAAGAATGCAGAAACAAATGCGTTAAAGTCTGACCCCACTGCTCAAATAGCCAATAGCACAGTGGAGCCAGGGAACCAAAAAGCGTTCTTGGTTCTGATGGTTTATCGGTTCTAGAAGAGGTCTGAGGGCTACCGAAGAAACTTTTTACTCTCTCTTCTATGTTATGACCAAAAGCCCTCAAGGTTATCTCTGGACAGAGACTCCAGATGGTGAGAGGAAGCTACACCTGTAGCCAGGGTGTAGACCTTCCCTTTCTCCTGGCTATGCTCTCCAGTTTGAACATTCCATCCCCCACCAGGTCTGTCCTAATGGGCATTACCCCTGAGAAAGAGTTCAGTCTTGTTGTAGTTCTTGTATTACTTCCTTGGAGTGACTGACACAGGGTGACAAATGGAGAACAAAGCCTTCCTGGGGGGCAGATGCTGCATCTTGAGCCAGACTCTGAACAACTCAATCCGCAACTACATGTCACACTTGATTTGCAATACAAATTCCAGCGCTAGCAATCTTGAGATGGTACTTGTCATGGACCTTCAGGGACCGTCTGATCCAGAGAGTCTCAATACATCGATTGAATGTGCTGTTTTTTTAGAATGCAAATTCCAAGGCCCCACTCTGTGAAATTCTGATTAGGTCAGTCTTGGTTGGGACCCAGGAATACACATTTTTCATGAGGCTTCCAGAAATATTGATATTTAAGATGGTTTCTAGGAGATCTTGATGTATTCTTTGAGACACCCTGTCTGGTCAAAATCACAAGGGTCAAAACTCCTCTGAATTCCGATAACCTGCTATCTGGGCCAAATTAAAAGCAGCATACCTATTATACACAGCACAAAATTGAGAAGCAAATAATCACATGAGAATAAATCAAACTAAGGTATCTCTACACCGTGAAAGTGTGGAAACACAATGTACTTACAAATGTCCTTTATTTTTTTAATTTAAGTTTTGGGAGTTTTCTTTAAGCTAAAACCTCTTGCTTTATAATTGGAGGGAAGGAATGTTGTTGTAAAGTCAAAAATTGCTTCCTCAGCCAAGTACCACTATAGTAAGGTCCCTGATTCACCATAGCCAAATGTATTTTTCAACTCCCCAAATTAAGACAATCTATAAAGAAATGTTCATTTATTAGCGACTTGTGTTTGACAGTTTATTTCACGTCAGCCTCCAGCTTTCCTTTGCAAGCTTATTTGCATAATGTGTTATTATGTCTAAATGGAAAACTAAATGCCTCCATGTGGTCTTTAAATGACAAGTGCTTGTCAGCTTCATGCAATATTCAGAAGTAATAGATCCAAATCACAACAGCACTCACTGAGATGTTAAAAAAAACTTGTTGTGTATCCTTCCTTGACAAATTTACACTTTGGTACAGAATTGTCAATTAGACATTCCATGTGTTAAACAGTTTAGTTCAACTGTGAAGGAATTTACTGTAGCTTTATTCTACAATGTTCTAAGTAATTACAATTCACATTACAATTTTTTTTTATTTCAAACAAAGTAGCTCAGGGAATAATCTCCAAATGACCTTGGCAAGAAATCTCGAAGAACTTGTGTTTAATTATTTTAGAATATATGGAAGTTTTATGATAATGTTTTTAAGAACTCTGAAAAATCCATTGTGGGACTCTAAAAATTGTTTTCGCTTCAGACTTGATGTTTAGAACCAGCAAAATGGTGCTAATTTTTGGTATTTAACAAGAAGTCACTATTTTAAAGGAGATTTTACTGCTTCATGGTCTTCCCTCTCATAGATTTAGAATAGTTCTTATTTTAACATACCGATTCCACATGAGCGTTTGATTTAACGTTAGCACCTACAACTGAATGCAGGAAGCTTCCTCCACATGAGCCACTGAAAGGAAGTCATTTTGTCTCACGGGCCTTTTCAACTGAGAGACAACAAAGATAATGTGGCTACAAAATATCCATTCACACAGCTTACCCCTGCTCCATGCTGTCTTCCTCCCCTCCCACTTGGACACTGCTCCAAAAGAAGCTCAAGCCTGAAGTTGAATGACCTCAGCGGAACTGGCCCTGGAAGATCCCCATCAGAGAAAAATATAAACAGAAAACAGAGGCTTGAGACCCCTGGTCTGAGATCCTGGGGATCTTAAAGCCAAACAAGGCAGGACTGAGCGTCCCGTGGGGAGACAAGACTGACCTGGCCTCTAAGGAAGAGGAAGAGAGGAGGCCCGGTTTGATCTATATGCGCCACACAGATCCTCTCCATAAACTGAATGGGCAGGAGTGGAATGACCGAGCTGACAATGTGACTGATTTCCCAAGTGGATCCCCCAGGACTCAGTTGATATGGGACTCTGAGTGATGAGAATCTGTACACCAAGTGCTAGTTGGTGGGAAATGTGCTTTTAGGGATGTTTGACCCTCAGCCTGACCCTTGAAAGTGATGATTTGTTCAAGAGGTTTTGTTTGGGAGATCTGGAGACTGGTGATGGATGGCAAATGAGTGGGCAGAAGCTGACCTCAGAATAACAACAAGGACCCAGTGAACCCAGATAATGGCCTATTGAAGTCAGTTCCTAAGAGACCATAAATGTAGCCACAGAGAAAGAATTCAAAACAGTGTGGTAAAAGTAAGCAGTTAGATTGATTTATAAAGAAGAAAAGTAATTGATCCAGAACTGTGGGAATCCTGGAATGTTGAATATAGAAGGTTTCTGAAAGACATGCTAGTCTAGTTCTGTTATTTTACAAGTGAAAAAAGAGAAGCCCAGAAAAATGAGTTACATGATGATTTACCCAGCTGCTAATGGCAGAGTTGGACCCAGATTTGGGTCATCTAATGATTAGTCATGGCTGCTTTCACTGTCACGTAGGAGAAAATATCAGTTTACCCAGGATCTCTCCAACTCTTTAGTCATAAAGCAAAATAGAGTTACTGGACAGATAATAAATCCAATCCTGTTTCATTTACTGTCCAAGACGTTCTTGGCAGTTCACATTCTTCTGTTATTTTTACTAATATTAATATTGTTATCTATTATAATCATAGTATCAAGAAAAGGAAATTATTAACCAACTGGTAAGTGAAATTGCTGTTTTTGGAGTTCTATTAAACCATCCTGATTACACTACATATCTGCCCCAATCTCCTCTTAGCAGAACAAGAACATAATATTTACAATATTTGTGTATTAAGAACTAAGCCAATAAATCAACTTGTATTTTCTAGCACCTACTCCGTTCATTCATTCATTCATTCATTCAAGAAAAATATATTCATCACCTGCTAGGTGCCAGCCCTTGTTCCAGAAACTTGAGATATAGCAGTGAACAAAATATAGGAAATCCCTACATTTGTAGTGTTTATGCTCTAGAGGAAGCAATAGTGATACATAAGATAATAAGCAATATAATCTCAGCAATGATAAGTGCAGTGTAGAACAAGGAAGCCAACTCAGTAGATGGGAGCATTAGCCTACTCTGTGATCAGTGCTAAGTAAATTATTTGGCCATAATGGCAGAGCTAACTCATGGAAGAGCTTTAGATGACTAAACCTGCATTTCACAATCTGTGACCCACATAATACCAGTTCTTTCAGATAATTATAGGTGTTTGTGCAAAAACAAACAAACAAAAAAAAGAAATCCTATGGTGAAGTAACTTTAAGAAATCTTGGCTTAAATAAGGTAAAAGAAATATATTTCTGTACAGCTCTTCAGAGGGTGTGGAATGCTAATTTACACTTGGACTCTACAATACAGAATATTAGAATATTATATGGAGGGGGCACCTGGGTGGCTCAGTCGGTTAAATATCTGAGTTCAGCTCAGGTCATGATCTCACAGTTGGTGGGTTCAAGCCCCACGTCAGAGTCTGTGCTGACATCAGAGCCTGGAGCCTGCTTCAGATTCTGTGTCTCCCTCACTCTCTGACCCTCTCTTTTTCTCTCTCTCTCAAAAATAAATTAAAAAAAAAAAAAGAATATTATATGGAGCATTTCCCTCTCTTGACTTGCTAAATGAGTTCTCTGTGGAAAGTATTTGGGGAAAAAATGCAGTGCTATAGATTTTGATAGAATGGGGGTTGGAGTTTATATCTGCAGAAATTCGTGCTATGTAGACACATCCTTAGTGACCCAAATATCCATTTTGTTTACTAACATGGTGGGTTCAGTGCTGAATTTTAAGAAGTGATTGAAGCATCCAACTTTGGACATTGGTACCTAAAGAAATATCTACTGCACCTTTGCACTAAAGAGAAAAAAAAAACTGTTATTTATGACTAGAAAACTTATAGTTAACTTGTAAAGTGTGAGGTGGGCATTCCAAGAAGGAAAACTTCGATGGTCCATATAAAATACTTGGATTTGTCTATATTCCACCTACACGGTAAGCTAAGAAGACACCAACTAAGCCTATCTTGATGATGACACATAGTACAGTGCTTGGCAAATGGTACACACGCAATGAGTATGTGTTAAATAAATGAACAAATCAATAAATAAATGAGGGTACCACACAACATTCCATATTTGCATGGCTACCTTACCTGTAACATATTGCAATACTTTTTTTATTATCGAGGTGAAATTTACATAACATAAAATTAATCATTCACTTTAAAAAGTGAACAATTCAAAACAATTTACTGAATTATAAATTAGTATGTTTATAACATTGTGCAACCACCTTCTCTAGTTCCAAAATAATTTTCCATCCCAAAAGGAAACCTATACCAATTACACAGTTATTCCCCATTCCTCTTTCTCCAATCCCCAGCCTCTGGCAATGACAAATGTGTTTTCTATCTCTATAGATGTAGATATTATATGTATTTAATAAATGCAAACATATGGTATGTAATATTTTGCTTCTCGTTTCTTTCACTTAGCATGTTCTGAGTGTGTTTTTACTTATATGTTATATCATGTATCTGTATTCCTTTTCATAGTTGAATAATATTCTAATGTATGTATATACCACAATTTCTTTATCTATTCATCCATTGATGAACATTTGAGCTATTTCTTTCTTTTGGCTGTTGTGAATAAAACCACTATGAACATACATGTACATGTATTTGAGTACCTGTTTTCAATTCTATAGAGTATATACCTATTTGTGGTTTTGCTGGGTCATATGATAATTCTATGTTTAAATCTTTGAGGAAATACCAGCAATACTCTTGGTAATTAAAACACTTTTTTTTTTTTTAATTTTTTTTTTCAACTTTTTTTATTTATTTTTGGGACAGAGAGAGACAGAGCATGAATGGGGGAGGGGCAGAGAGAGAGGGAGACACAGAATCGGAAACAGGCTCCAGGCTCCGAGCCATCAGCCCAGAGCCTGACGCGGGGCTCGAACTCACGGACCGCGAGATCGTGACCTGGCTGAAGTCGGACACTTAACCGACTGCGCCACCCAGGCGCCCCTAAAACACTTTTTTTTAAATTAAAAAATCAGAATCTTGAAACCTAGCTAAAATTCTGTTATTGTCCAATTATAAAGAAGAAAAAGCAGAGTGAGTCTGAGATATAATTTTTAAGTAGGCAATTGTTTTGGAATCACCTTCTCCTGGATATTTGTTCTTTCTAAATCTTTCTATTATTTATTCATTCCAACTTTAGTAGTCCTTTGCTCCCCCCAGCCCTATCCCCATCAAATCTTGCTGTCATTTATATATTATTGTGAATTTAAGCTACTGTGTTATTTTTGTGTGTTCTCTCTACCCTTACTAGCTTATAAGATTCTAGAGAGCAAGGATATCTCTTTTTTTTTATTATTGAAGTGAAATTTATATAACATAAAATTAATCATTAACTTTAAATAATGAACACTTCAGGGCACCTGGGTAACTCAGTTGGTTAAGCTTCCGACTTTGGCTCAGATCATGATCTCAAAGCATGAGTTCAAGCCCCACGTTGGGCTCTGTGCTGACAGCTCAGAGCCTGGAGCCTGCTTAGAATTCTGTGTCTCCTTGTCTCTCTGCCCCTCTCCCACTTGCACTCTCTCTCTCTCTCTCAAAAATAAGTAGACATTAAAAAATTTAATAATGAACAATTCAAAACAATTTACTGAATTGTAAATTAGTACATTTACAATGTTGTACAACCTCCTTCTCTAGTTCTAAAATAATTTTACATTCCATAATTATACCCCCAAATAATTTATCTTGCTCTTTACTGTTTTCCCAGAACCTTAGACAATGACTGGCACATAGGAGGTGCTCAATAAATTTTTATTGCCTGATTTCTCTAATTATGAAACCCCAATAGCTTGTGCTTGTTAAAATCACTTTAGTTATCAACAAACCATCGTGTGTGTGTGTGTGTGTGTGTGTGTGAGAGAGAGAGAGAGAGAGAGAGAGAGAGAGAGGTAGTTATTTAAGGAGGAAAGGGACACTGAAATATTACTAACCTAGACAGCCACTTATTCTATGCACACACTAGTCTACCAAGTGGACACCACAGTCCCCCAGGCCATATAGCTGGCCAGTTCACTCCTAACAATTTACAAAAGTGAGTTACAAATTTTGGAATCCTCCAAGTTTCATTTAGAAAAAGAAATTATGGAGGCTGTTATTCTCTAAAGTGATAGTGATTTATATGTATAGCTCCCCAGGTATTAAAGGGAAAATGAACCCTAAGATGTCTGAAGCTAATAGGAATAAAAAAAAACTTCCTAATGCATCTGTACATTAGCTACCAACTAGATTTAATTCAATTACCTGGATGGCAATCAGACTGTCTCTCCAGGTAAGAAAAAATTAAAGGTAATAGAAAATTATATAAATACTGCTATTCATTTTTTAATCTATTATAAAACAGGGGAGAGAACAAATACAATCCTTCACCCTTCTTGGGCATCCTTATTTGGGAATAATTATGCATGTAGAGATTGGTTGCAACCTTCAAGGCAATGGCAGTAGATTTCAGTGGTTGATAAGGTCCACTGGCAATAAAATGAAGCAGGACCCTCAAGACAGCTTGGTGGGGGGCAATTATGACCCATTACTGTGTGAATCACACACTGTGATTAAACTCGTAGGAGGCACTCAGCATCCGCACTTGTTGTGAAAAGGGTCCTGATTAGCATTTGTACTATGCATTTTGGTAATCAGAAATCATTATAGAGAATGCAACATTAAATGAAGGAATATGGCAATCTCCCATGCATTAAATAGGCTAATTTTTAAAAAGAAATGACTTTATATCCAAAGCAAATAACATCATTTCTTTTCCTGCAAAGCATTAACACTTGGTCAGATGTCCTCTGCTACAATTCTATAAGTATTGCCACAGCGAACATTTGATTAGCAAATATTCCACTCCGCATGATATAGAGGCTGTTTTCATTTAAATTTTGATATGTAAGAGCTATTTTTGCTATGTGTCTTTAGTCTTGGAGAGAGCTAAATGATGAATTAAACTAGCCAGAGACAGAAACAGCAAGTTTTAAATTCTTAAATCATTCCAACAAATTAGGTCAAGATCCAAGAAAGCTTCTGACAGAAGCATCAGAAATGTTTTTCATTCTCTAAAATATTCGCAGGGTTGAAACCTGCTAATATTATGTTTTTGGCATATTTTGACACCTGATCTATTCAAGAGACTTGCATCCACCCATTGTATTAAAGTCTTAAACAAGTGTATTGGACCATTTTGTATGTGAATTTCAAAGGATTTTTCACGGTTTTATATCTATAAATAAACACACTCTGAGAAACCATTTTTTGCATCAAATCTTTGCAAGATCATATCCCACCCACAAGTATTCAATTCCATTTGTTTTAATTATATAGATCCCTTTGTAAATGTCCAGAAAAAGATGCATTGTCAAGTATTTGAAAGGGGCAGTCAAACTCTGCATTTACTCAAAAGAAATTTTAAACACTTTATTGTTAACAGGTAAAATTCAAACTAATTATTAAATAACCATTTACTCATTATTTTATGCCATATGATTAAAAGAACTTTTTACCTTGACTATAATGTTACCAAATTAACTTGCCTACATGTTCAGTGCTGAGTTTTTAAATATCTCTTCCCTGGCAAGCCATTTGAATTGATTAACCAAAGAGCTAAGGTTGGCTAATAATAAAGTAATTACCACTTATTTCAAAGTGCATTAGACAATAGCTAAATAAGGAACTTCATTAACATTTATTATTATAAAAAGATAAAAATGTGCTGACTATCCAACATTTCCCCTTGCTTTGCTTTAACTGGTAGTACTCTAAAATTATTCTGGGGTAACGCAATGTTTTTGAAAGTGAATGTAATGGCATACCCCAAATTGTAATAATCTGTGATTTTTTATAGAGATGTTTACTAAGACTTTTCCATGTTCTATCCATACCCTATATCTCTGTTCCACATTGTGACCAGAAGCATATTTCTGCAAAGCTATCGGACCTTACGAACTGTGGTCATTCACATAAAACAGAAAGCTGGTGACATAGTCCCATACTGAGATGTGACAGTTTTGAAAATGCTATGCTTTGTCCATTGATGTCTGTCCTGACATAGCCTGATTCTTAAAGCTATGTCCTCTGACAAAATCCTATTTGGGTGTTAGGGCTGAATACTAAGCATTTCTCTCTGCATATCTATTCTGACACCACCATTTCCAAGGCAGGTACATAACTTGGGCTCACTAGACTAGTCAATAAGAATACTGTCAAAGCATAAATATCATTACTACATTTCAAGTTATCATTTCCATTACACGTACAATATGTGATCCTTTTAAGGCAAAGATGTGCATCAATCTTAGATGCACATCAGAATCATCAGTGAAATTTAAAAAAAAAAATTAATTTCCGGTACCTAACCAGGCCTACTTTGATAGTTTAGAATCCCCAAAAACCATCTGTAACTTAAAAAAAAACAAAAAAACAGAAAAAAACCTCCTTAGATAATTCTGATCTGCAATTAAGCTTAAAAACCACTGTTGTTGGAATAGCCAAATTATGGAAAGAGCCTAAATGTCCATCAACTGATGAATGGATAAAGAAATTGTGGTTTATATACACAGTGGAATACTACGTGGCAATGAGAAAGAATGAAATATAGCCTTTTGTAGCAACGTGGATGGAACTGGAGAGTGTTATGCTAAGTGAAATAAGTCATAGGGAGAAAGACACCATATGTTTTCACTCTTATGTGGATCTTGAGAAACTTAACAGAAGACCATGGGGGAGGGGAAGAAGAAAAAAGAAAGAGAGGGAGGGAGCCAAAGCATAAGAGACTCTTAAAGACTGAGAACAAACTGAGGGTTGATGGGGGGTGGGAGGGAGGGGAGGGTGGGTGATGGGTATTGAGGAGGGCACCTGTTGGGATGAGCACTGAGTGTTGTATGGAAACCAATTTGACAATAAATTTCATATTTAAATAAATAAATAAATAAATAAGTAAAATAAAAAGACTTATACAAATAAAAAAAACCCCACTGTTGTTGAATAATAGAAGAATGAATAAAAACATATACTTTGGAAAAATTGGGCCTGGATACTAATTCTCATCCCACTTATTTGAATAACCTTGGTGAAATTAGTTAACTTCCATAAGACTCATTTTTTTCAAAGCAGGGGGTAAACAGTAACTACTTTATAGGGTTGGTGTGAGTATAAAATGAGATAATGTATTTACAATGGCATCTGGCAAACACTCAATAAATGTTAACTGTGATTAATATCCCCATTTTATAGGTAAGAAAACAAATTTTCAGAGAAGTTATGAAACTTTCCCATAATCCCCAGCTAATATGTAACAAAGCCAGTGGATGAATCACTCTACCTCTGACTTCAAAAACCATGAATGAATAAATGAATGAATATATTAGGATTCATACTCAAGCGTATCTAACTTCAAAACTCACATGCTTTCCATTTCCCAATACTGCTTATTAAATACAGGTGGCAAAAAAAAAAAAAAACAAATCAAGGTAGATAAAATTAAAATGAAAGAAGAAATAATCGGCTCCAAGTGACGTTCCCAGTATGGGCGGAACTGACTGGGAGCGGGGAGACATTTGACAGGTGTACAGTAACAAACATTTGCCTGTGTGCACAAGTTTCTGAGTAGAATTTGTCAAAGAGTAACTGGGAACCTAAGGGCTCAAACAATGTCCCTTGATGTGGTTGACATTGTCACTTAATTTAATCTTCACTAGAATATATTGGTTCAATCTCAAATAGCAATGGCAACTGTTTTTCCAAAGACTTAATTTGAAACTCGTCACAAAACAGCTGCTATTTTGTATCCTCAATTAAACCTTCCTCTTTGTCAGGTGTTTTGTATTATTTTACAAGATGGTCAGTCAGGTATGGCTTAAAAGAAGACAACGGAGAGGCTCAGGAAAATGAAGTTTATTCTGGTCACAGGTCCTAGAGATGGGAGGCATGGCATGCAGGGACACGTGGGCAGACACAGAGTGGTCAGGAGACAGAAGACAGGGGCAAGGGCGTAGTTGAGACTAGAGCCTTTAGTGGTGTTTCCGTAGGAAAGGCAAGGTAAGGCAGGGTAAACAGCTTAAGATTGGCTAATTTGAATCATTTCTGTGGGCTCTAAACTAAAGGGGCGGTACCTAATTCTCTGGTACCCAGCCCTGAATGACTAAGGCAAAGGAATATTGCTTCCTAGGGTGAATAGACCATGCAGAGGACGTACAGCTCTAGGTTGGGTAGTTTGTGTATCAAAGGCATATTCCTAGCTGAGCCCCTTTAACAATTGACTAGCTGTGGGAGAGGCAGTCTCTCCTCACAGCCAGAAAGATTTTTTTTAGGATGTTAAAACATCATAACATACAGAAGGATGTATTTGTATACACACAATACAGTATCTTTTTATGTACTGTACAAATTTTTCATATGTAATCTGAGAAATTTTTCTTATGTAATGTGAGAAAGATATTTTGAAATGTAGTTACCTATAAATCAGATGGATTTAACTGGCTACCCATACAGTGGTCTGAAATTATTTACTAAATCAACTAATTTCCAATGACAAAAACTGATGATTTGGGTATATTTCTTTGATGACAGGTTATGAAACTTCTAATTAGGAGTCCTTTGATATATGCTTTGTTTACACATGTCCATATTTGTTTTATTCTTAGTCTTGCTACTGTATGGATATCGGGATGCGGTGGGTGGGACTTCCTTTGTGAGGGCTCTGTGAAACGAGACCGCATTGTTTCTCCCTGTGGGATGAGGGTGATGAGGACCCCAAGCATCAGGTTCTGGCTGATGATCATATCTCACTGACTGCACCACCTTTTCCTTATTGACACAGGTACCATCAAAGCTGCTGCTGTTCAAGGGTGACAGAATGTGACCTCCACAGAATTCAAGACAAATTGAAATTTCAGGTAATTTATTTCAAGTTAGAAATGTAACAAAAGCCTTGTGCTGATAAAGAGGCTCTCACGAAGGATCAGAGCCATTAATCTCTAAGACCCAACTGAACAAAAAGTGTTAGTCACCTAAAACGCAGTATCCTATTAGTGATGGAGAAAATATTCACATTTGTGAAAATGGTAGATTCAGAAATCATCTAAACCACAATTATTGAAAATATATCCATTTATTGAATATTGCTGTATCTAATGCCCTAGACTAGATATGGTAAGGGATAGAAAAATGCTTTCATTATGGTCTTTGCCCTCAAAATACTTATAACCTAAAAAAAGGAAAGACCAGGTAAAGGGGGTAGAATTATCTGTATTTTTCTTGGTCTGGAAAGACCTCTAGACACCCCAGCTCTACCACTCCTTATCCCCACTTCTTTGGCACAGAAGCTCCAACTCAGTTTTCAAAATTCCGTTTCTCTTTGAACTCTTCCCCAGATCTCCCAAACATAAAGTGACTCCCTGTTCAGTGCTCCTCTGGCAATTTGTATTCACTCCTCCCAGAGTACTTACTATGTTAGATTGTAGGGTTTCTCACCCCTTCCATTCTTCCCCAACTGGAATATGAGCTCTTCGAATTATACTTATCCTTTGAATGATGCTTCCCCCAACCCTTCAACCCCATAGACACCTTACAGCACACGTCCTGGCATAGACTCACAATAACCATTGTACAGAGATGACTGATTGGAGGGCACGCAGAACTATACAAGTACAGATGATTCTACTCAATGAGATGGATCTCAGTCTTAGTTTTAGCCTGTATATATCTCAGTGGCATTTTGCTTGCACCTTAGTTTTTCCAATTTCTAAGCACAACAAATTGCCCCTGGCTTGATTGCTTTAGCTGGCCAAGTGAAGAAAGACATGCCAGCTGCCCTCCAAATTTTATCCAAGAACAGAGTTGAAGCAAGACCAACTTTTCAGAACTGGAAGGGGTTTGTACTAGAGGGGACAATTTTCTGATCCTTTAGTTTTTAAATGATTCACGTTGGCTAGAGTAGCCAATTTGAATAAATCAAAAATTAAAGTAACAGAGGACTCCACCAAGTACTTGTGCTGAAAGCTTGGCTTTCAAGCCAAGAGAATTACAGTGTTCAAATTTCAACCTTGGTTGGCTTGACACCCTGTCTACCTAAATGTTTTGGCTATTCTTTGAACAGCTTGCATAGCCCATATGGTTACCATGGAACCCATGGTTAGACTGAATGCCACTTAAATCTTCTAAGTCCCTCTGTTAAAGTATTTCATCCCACTCTCTGCTTCCTCCAACAAAATAAAATTTGAGCAGGGGCAGTCAGTAGGTAATTCAGAACAAGCTATCGATTTTTCAATTTCTCAATTTGTAAAACAGAAATGTGATTTCTTTTCACGTAACATTTTGCTAAGAAATGTACCAGTAATCAGGTTTTGATGTCTACAAAATACACTGAATTCCTTAGAATTAAAGCTGTCGGACAATTCTCTCCAATTTGAAAAAGTTTGATTAATTTAAAATATCTGTAATGAAACACACCAATAATTCCTGGTAATTCTGCTAAATATGTACATTTTTTAAACCTTTTTCATTTAAAAAGAAAATAAATTAGAAAGTGAAACCTTGTTTCCTTCCCCTTCAGATTAGAAAGGACAGTTTTCTGTTGTTATCGCAGTTCTTTCTTTGGCCTTAATCATCGATTCATCTTTAATTTATCAGGTGGCATTTTCCCAAGGGATCTAAGCAACTGCTATTTTTGGTGTAAGAGATTTGTAATTTTTTTCTTCATACTTTTAAAAATATGCAATTATTCACACAAACTAATAAGAAATGTCGTGCTGGTACACATTTCAGCTTTCCTGGCTGGAGAATTCTGTCTCTAAAAACGGTATAAACAAATGGTTTGTGGGAGGGTATGTTTGCTCTCCATTATGTTAACAGCAGAATGCCAAGACATTTTCCTCGAGAACTCATCAGAAATCTATCATCCAAGCATGTATCTAAACCTTTTAAAATACATTCCTATTTCAACCTATATTGAATCTTGAAGTAATACATTTCCATAATTTCAATATCCGTTATGTAAAGTTCTAGTACCATTTACTTGTTTTACATTTTTCTTCTTTTAAATCCCAAAGGATGCCCCCATTCCAGTTCTACAGGAGGCAGTGAACAAGTCAGTGAGAGTTACCTTTTTGGATCTTTCATATGATAAATTTTGATTAAAACCTCTCTCACCTTTGGACTGAAACGTTCTACTTATTTAATATATTTTATAGTCACTATCACTGATGACCTGATAAATATCAAGACATTAGCCCTTTCCAGTTACTGTTCTTTTTATTTCTCTGCCATGTATGACGTTGTTGAGCATAATCTGTTTCTTTACATTCTTTCCTACCTTGGCAACTCCAACACACTACATTACCTTAATGTCTGTACTGTCATTTGCTCTTCATTCTGGACATATTCTCTTTTTCTTTCCTTGGCTCCAGTTCTTCCTGTGTGTGATCTACATTTATTTGACTGCCATTCTTCTCAGCCATCCTTATCCCTTCTTCTAATTTGCTTTTATTTTTTTTTAATTGACTTCAGGGGTCACTCTAGAATTGCTTCTTGCCTAGAATTCAGAGAAATCTTGAACCAAAAATGAAAGATTTCAGATTTTTTTTGAGAGATAGAGCATGTGCACCCACTAGCATGAGAGTGGGGGAGGGACAGAGGAAGAGGGAGAGAGGGAAACCAAGCAGGCCCCACACCTAGCACAGAACCTGACAAGAAGCTCAATCTCTTGACCCTGAGATCATGACCTGAGCCAAAATCAAGAGTCAATTGTTCAATTGACTGAGCCACCCAGGCACCTGATTTCAGTTTTTTTTTTTAAATGTGGATATGTTATCTTGTAATATCCCCCCTGTGTCTCTACTGACAAATGAAACACTCTATCACATGGCTTCGATAGGTTTTTCCAAAGTTTATGTGTGAGCCTGTCTTTCCCTATTTGTTTAAGTTGAGTGATCACTGAAAAATATTACCGTTTTTCTGGGTCATTTAAAAATGTGTTAAATAAAATAAATTCCAGCCCCAGTCTTTGGAAAGCTTCACCTCTTGTATGTCTGCAAGTTAGAGCTGCTTTCTAAAAAGCAGAGATGCAAAATTCAGCGAGCTTCGTTATTAAATTGATTTCCTTGACCATGTGAACACTAAAATGCAGACCTCTCCTAAGACAGTCCATTCTCTAGAGATGCCTACTTTCTTGCAATGTTCTGATCATACTTAAGTATTACACTATATGTACTTTTACATGGAGACTTTAAAAAAAATGCAACCTCTTGTTTATTTTGTGTGTGTGTTTTTGAAGCTCATTATAAAAGGAAATACAATGACTACATGAATAAGAATTACAAAACTTCTAAAGAACTTTAAAGGCTACTATGATATTATTATGAATAACAGTAATAAAATTCCATTTAGTTATATTTAATTTTAATTATATTGAAATGGAAATAACCAATCTACCTTAAGTGATCAAGCCACCCTTAGGCAGAATGACAAGACAGATAAAGCCATGGGGTCATTCTAGAAAGGAAAGTCTAACTGCTAACATTTGATGCAATGATTGTTATAATAATCTGGAGAAATAGTTTTACATCTGTGCCATCTCTCTCTCCCCTATCCCAAATCCTAAATACAACTTAAATTGCTTGGGAGTATACCAAGAAATAAAAATATTTTTACTTAGTTGTTTCATTATGACAATTAAGAAACAATTGTGCATTTCAAAACAAAACAAAAGAAAATTCTAGTTGTGTGTGTGTGTGTGTGTGTGGACAAATTGATTCTAAACTTTAACTTGAAATGCAGTCAATAACAATGATAAGTATGATATAAAACTAAGTTAATTAACTTACACTACTACAAATGAAGATTTGTTATAAGGTTATAGTAAGTAAAGCAGTGTGGAACTGGTACAAGAATAGACAGATGGAACAGAATAAAGAATTCAGAAAAAGACCCATCTATAAATTGCTGCTTTATTTATCTATCACAAAGGTGTCACTACAATGCTGTGAAGAAAGGGTAGTCATTTCAATAAATAGTGCTAGATTAATTTATATTCATATGGGCAAAATGAAACTTGACTCCTACTTCATACCATACATAAAAGTCAATGTCAGATGAGTCATAGACTTAAATGTGAAGATTAAGACAATGAAGTTTATAGAAGAAAATATAAAAGAATTTCTTCATGCCCTCAGAGTAGGCAATGATTTTTGAGAAATCACAAGAAGTAAAAAAAAAAAAAAAACCCCACACACAAAATACAAAAGTACTAATCATATAAAAGAAATTAGCAGATAGAACTTCATTAACATTAAGAATTTCTGTTTACTGAGCTACCATTAACAAATTACAAAGGCAAGACATAAGAGTAAGAGAAGATAACTGCAATACACACATCTGACAAAGAACTCATATCCAAAATATATAAAGAACTCCTACAAATCAATTAATAAAAGAGAGAAAACCCAATTTTAAAACATGGGCAACCCACTGGAACAAGCAGTTAACCAAACAGTGTGAACAAATGGGCAATAAGTATAGAAATATATCATTAGTCATCAGGGAAATGCAAATTGGAACCACAACAGATACAATTTCATACCCGCCAAAATAGTTAAAATTAAAAAACCTGTAATGGCAAGTCTTGGTGTGAATCTAGAGCAGTCAAACCTCCTAGACTCTGCTGGTAGGAATATAAGTCAGTACCACCACTGCTTTGTGAAAGTTTTTGGCAGTCTTTACTAGAGCTAAACGCATGCCTACTGTATGACCAACAATTCTCTTTCCAGTTATATACCCAGTAGAAATGAGTGCATATGTCTAACCAAAAGACTATTCATAATGATCGAAATGGGAAAAATCAAAATTCTCTTAATAGTGAACTGGAAAAATAAATTGTGGTAAATTCATATAATGAAAAACTATGCAGCAATAAAAAAAGAATACACATAGCTACAGCCAAAAACATGGATTAATTTTGTAGACATAATGTTGTTCCAAAAAACCATATGACATAAAGACTTTCTATGGAGTTCAAAACCAGACAAAACTACCCTTCAAAGTAATGGCTTTTTGGCAAGAGGATATTGACTAGGAGAGAATGCAAGGGAGTCTTTCAGGGTACTGGAAGTGGTCTAGATTTTGATCTAGGTGATGCTTACCTGAGTGTACATATATTTTAAAAATTCATTGAGCTATACACTTAAGATTAGAGTACTTTACTGCATGTGTGTTTTGCTCAAAAATGGGACAAGGAGGGGAGGAGAGGGACAGGGAGGAAAGATAGAGGAGGAAGAGAAGCAGGCAGAGAAACAATCCTGTGAAAACTCGTGTATTCAAACTGCTACAAAATAATTATATTTATTGGAATATAGATACTTGCTTCATAGAACAACCTTGGCCTAATTTAGATCGACTTCAATCAAAAAAAGGAAATTTAACTGGGGGAAAAAACCCTTTTCCGTCTTTGATTGAAAAAAAAAAAACAAGATAAAGCCACAGAATATACCCTAATTTTCCACAATAATTTATTTTGCTGTTTTCTGGATTTATATTAAAAGGTTTTTATGGGTTTTCTTATTATTTTACCTTCATCCATGTATTGAGCTGTTTAAATTTTCTATAATTACCAAACTTAAAAATACCTTATAGCTTCAAAGGTCATAGGATATATTTGCACATTTATAAAGCACATTATTAGAGAAACAATATGCAAATTTTAAATGACTAGTCTTCTTATTTATTAAATCATACTGTTTTCTAGAAGTGAACATTCATCAGTATTTTTATTCAGACTTATTTGTGTTACCAAAATCATATTAAATCATATTAAATAAGTTATAGATAAAGCAAACTAATTATAGTAATACCTTCATGGAATTTTAGTCACAACATTAAAACAGTGCAGGGGCGCCTGGGTGGCTCAGTCGGTTATGCGTCCGACTTCAGCTCAGGTCATGATCTCGTGGTTCCTGAGCTCCAGCCCTGCGTCAGGCTCTGTGCTATTAGCTCAGAGCCTGGCGCCTGCTTCAGATTCTGTCTCCCTCTCTCTCTGCCCCTCCTCTGCTCTCTTTCTCTCTCTCTCTGTCTCTCAAAAATAAATAAACATTAAGAAAAATTAAAAAAAAAAGTGCACCCTTAGTGTAGCATGCTATTAATGATTATGCATTAGAGAATAACAAATCATCTGAATGGCATTGTTTAACATAATACCTCACTTTTTTAATTGAAGTATAATTGACATACAATATCATATGAGTTTCAGGTATATATCATAGTGATTTGATATTTTTATTCATTCCACAATGGTCCCTGCAATAAGTCTAATTATTATGTCATCACACAGTTATTACAGTATTATTGACTCTATTCCCTAAGCTGTACTTTTCATCCTCGTGATTTCTTTTATAACTGGGACATTGTACCTATTAATCCCCTTCGCCTATTTCATCCAAGCCCCCCAACTCTTCCCCTTCTGGTAACCAACAGTTTATTTCCTTTATCTATGAGTCTGTTTATAGTTTGTTTTGTTTTGTTTTGTTTGTTTTGTTTTTAGTTTCCACATATAAGTGAAGTCATATGGAATTTGTCTTTCTCTCACTTATTCACTTGTCATAAAATCCTCTAGGCCCATCCTTGTGATTGCAAATGGCAAGACTTCATTTTTTTTAAGTGACTAAGTAATATTCTATTGTATATACAGGCATACCTCATTTATTGCACTTCAACTTAATATGCTCTGCAAATATTGTGTTTTTACAAATTGAAGGTTTGGGGCAACGATGCATGAAGCAAGTTGGTTGATACTGTTCTTCCAAAGCCCTTTTGTTCATTTTGTGTCTCTGTGTAACATTTTGGTAATTCTCAAACTTTTTCATATTTCAAACTTTTTCATTATCATTTTATTTGTCATGGTGATCTGTGATCAGAGATTACGACTCACTGAAATCTCAGATGATGGTTAACCTTTTTTAGCATTAAAGTATTTTTAAATTACTATATGTACCTTTTAAAGACATAATGCTATTGCACACCTAATAGGCTACAGTGTAGTGTATTCATAATTTTATATACACTATGAAACCAAAAAAAGTCATTTGATTCATTTCATTGCAATATTCTCTTTATTGCAGTGGTCTGGAACCAAACTCACAATTTCTCCAAGATGTGCCCATATATACCATATCTTCTTTATCCATTCATCTCTCAGTGGACACTTGGGTTGCTTCCATATTTTGGTTATTATAAATAATGCTGCAATAAAGATAGGGTGTTTGAATTGTGTTTTTTTTTTTTTTCATTTTCTATGGATAAATATGTAGAAGTGGAATTGCTGGCTTGTACAGTAGTTCTATTTTTAATTTTTTTGAGGAAATTCTGTAGTGGTTGCACCAATTTCCATTCCCACCAACAGCATATGAGGGCTCCTTTTCTCCACATCCTTTCTGACACCTTATAACTTTTGTCTTGTTGATAATAGGCAATCTGACAGGTGTGAAGTTGTGTCTCGTTGTGGTCTTTATTTTTATTTTTTGATGATTACTAACTTTGAGCATTGGTTCATATGCCTGTTGGCTATCTGTATGTCTTCTCTGGAAGAATTTAAGAACTCTGCCCATTTTTTAATCAGGTTGTTTAGGTTTTCTAATATTAAGTTGTGAATATGATACCTAATTTGACACACTCTTTTCATGCATTCTTTAGATTAATTCATTTTTCCAGATATTTACTTGTAGAATTAAATCTATGTAGCCACATCTACTTGAGCTTTCCATGTAAAAATTTGCTGGCAGTTATATTAAATATTTGCACTTTAAAATTTGAAAATAAACAAGAAACATTACTTCACAAGGAGTATTATACGCCAGTTTTTAAAGAAATGGTGTGAAACTGAAGTGGCAAGAGTAGTCAATTAAATCTAGTTCCTGTCTTTTAGGGGTGCCTGGGTGGCTCAGTCGGTTGAGTGGCCGACTTTGGCTCAGGTCATGATCTCATGGTTCGAGGGTTCAAGCTCCACATTGGGCTCTGTGCTGACAGCTCAGAGCCTGGGACCTGCTTTAGATTCTGTGTCTCCCTCTCTCTGCCCCTCCCCCACTCACTCTCTGTCTCGCTCTCTCTCAGAAATAAACATTAAAAAAATCTTTAAGGGGCGCCTGGGTGGCTCAGTCAGTTATGCGTCAGACTTCAGCTCAGGTCACGATCTCACGGTCCATGAGTTCGAGCCCCACATCAGGCTCTGAGCCAATGGCTCAGTGCCTGGAGTCTGCTTCCAATTCTGTGTCTCCCTCTCTTTCTGACCCTCCCCCGTTCATGCTCTGTCTCTCTCTGTCTCAAAAATAAATAAACTTAAAAAAAAATCTTTAAAATAAATAAATCTAGTTCCTGTCTTAAAAAATTTTTTTTTCAATTTCTTAGGAAGAACAATGTGACCATTGAGTAAACTAGTATATACACTGACTATCTTTGTTCTGGACTTTCTCTTTAAGCATATTTGTATGGCAAACAGCCTTAGAAGAGATAAAGTCTCCCTTTAGAGTGGAGGGCAGATTTGTTTACTGTCTGGTGTAATAGAGGTACTGTCTCCCTTCAGGGCAAGGTCTGTCAGGTTTGTTTTCATTTTATTATAAAAGATTTGGGTCCCCTGAGCTCAAGGTTCTTCATCTGTTACACAATTTCACTGCATGCACAGCATCTACCTGGGTCTCTCGCATTACAAGGCGAATATAAATCTCATGTTAATTTTTCTGCCGTGAATAATAAAGTCTTTTGTCTCTGACCCAGGAGTTTCCTGTCTCTATGTTGTGTCTTTATCTATAAAACTGTACCAGGCTCAGTTGCAAGTAGTGTTCTTGACCATTTATAGCTTGCCAGTTAAGAGGCATTTACACAATCAAGGATAAGCTCCTGTTTCATTAAACTTTTCATTTTTCCTAGGATGTCACCAATCTTCTAACTGCTAGGAACTTCTGCACATGCTTTTCTTTCCCCTAGAATGCCCTGTTCCATGCTGGTCAGAAATACTTATTGAGAGACTGGCCAGGGACCATTTGGTACACTAAATGTGGACAAGACAAATAGTTCCTACCCTCATGGAGAATACAATCTGGAGGCTCCTCTGTTTTAGCAAACTCTGCTTTGCCCTCTAAGACCTAGCTCAACTCTTAGGTCTTCAGAGAAGCCTTTTCATTCTTTTTTAGATGTGTTTGGTTTTCTCCTCCATGTTCCCATAGGGTTTTGACCCTTATGACTTCATTCTGTCTCAGGGCAGATAGTATGGCTCATTTTTATTAAAAATTCTCATTACAAAGGGTGTGGGCGCCTGGGTGTCTCAGTCGGTTACCTGACTTCAGCTCAGGTCATGATCTTACAGTTTGTGAGAACCTGCATTGGGTTCTGTGCTGACAGCTCAGAGCCTGGAGCCTGCTTCAGATTCTGTGACTCCCCCGCCCCTCTCTCTGCCCCTCCCTGCTCATGTTCTTTCTCTCTGTGTCTCACAAAACATAAATAAACGCTAAAAAAATTCTCATTACCAGGGCACCTGGGTGGCTCTGTCAGTTGAGCATCCGACTTCAGCTGAGATCGTGATCTCACGGTTCATGAGTTTGAGTCCCTCATCAGGCTCTGTGCTGACAGCTCAGAACTTGAAACCTGCTTCAGATTCTTTGTGTCTCTCTATCGCTGCCCTCACCCACTCACGCTCTCTCTATAGCATATAGATGCTATACACTGTTTAGTCTGCTCTGGTGCTAAGGAAAAGATTAGGATGAGGCTTTGACTCGGATTTTATTTCATTTGTGTGTACCTTGTCTCCCAAATGAACCAGACTTAAGTTTCCTTCTCAGCACACATCCTTATTTTTTACCCAGAGAGTTACAGATAACCTTTGATTAGGAGACCAGCCTTGTACAAAAGAAAGGGTGTGCACTTTAACAGAAGCTGCTGAAAGGCTGGGCCAGTGGTACAGGTGTTCTGGGACTCAGAATAAGGGACAGTAAGACATCAATAAAAATGTAAAGAGATGGAGAAAATTGTTTTTCCCAGGAGTCCTCTCTGGAAAAAACACTATAGAAGTTTGGGGAGAATTCTGTAGTATGTCAGGGATGATGAAGGAGTAGCAAAGTAGCTGATAACAGTTACCACCTTTCTCGGGAAGTGGAACATATAAACTGCAGGGCTCTGGTCTCTGCAAGAGGTATATAGATTTGAAGCCAAAAGAGGAAAAAGTTGGGCACTGCTAATGGGGATCTTTCTCCTCCATTTTCCTTCCCCCTAATCTCTCAGCATCTCTCTTAAATAAATGTCAAATAATAACAGTTAATCACAGTTAAAAATTTTTCAGTTTGGTGGCACAGGTAGAGAGGAACAAAGCAGGTGTCTTATTCTGGCCTTGTGCTTTGGAATGACACAGACCTGGATTCAAATCTTAATTTTGGAAAAGGAGGTAGGCTCTCTAGGCAGGATCAACTACAAAATTTGCAGGATACAGTGCAAGATAAAAACGTGGATCCTACTTGGATGACTGTGGTAATTCTAGAGCTGATCCATGCCCATGGATGCTGCCTGTACCCACCCCCCCCCACCTCCACCCCCGTGAAGGAGGGGAAGCCTGTATTTATCAGATCAAAACCAATCAGTGGCTTCCCTGGCTGTGGGAGGGAGAAGGGGGGCGGTACACCTGAGACTTTGGTGACTCTAGATAACCTCAGGCCAATCTCATGCCCCCAAAATAAAATCTTCCATTGTCAGAAAAAAATGTGGAGCCCCTTGTGAAAAAAATTAAGAGTTTCAAGATAGAGTAAAGCACTAAACCAATCATGGGGGCCCTTCTAAGTATAGGTTCTGTCAGCTGTAGAGTTCACCTGCTCTGTCTCTGGGCTTCAGATTCCTCATGTGAAAACTGATGAAAATGATGCCCTTGCAAGGATCTTGTAAGGGTTACGTCAGTTACCAGGTAAAAAGTGCCTAGCCTGTTGTAAACATTCAATAATTATTGGTTCTCTTCTTTCCCTTACCTTGCCCTCTCCTCTTTTTTTCCCACATACCCTTCATTATAAAAGGGATAATATGCTAAATATACCTGTTACTGGTTAAATTAACTGTCAAAGAAACAAATATAATGTACATGCAGATAATTTTAGAGATAATTTTCTATAATAGCAAAGATAGTACAGAAAGATTGAAATCCATGAATTATCTTAAATCACCTCCTAAGCCATAACATAAAATTTTTCCCCATCAATTACTTTTTAATTAGAATTAATAGGAATCAATTTTTCTAGTGCCATATTTTACAATTACACAGTATAGTGCTGGAATTAGAATAAAGATCTTTTCTTAGTTCAATTTCATATACATTAGAGCACGATGCTTTAGTTATCTTACAATTCACTGCACATTCACAAAAGAACGGTATCTCCTGTGTGTAGATTTTTAACAGAGTATATATCAGAAAAATTGGTTTTATTTTGGTTATTTTTTTAACAGTCAGCCTGGACAATAGCAGAAATGCACAGCATACCAAGTGTCCTGAATATGAAACTTGAGTATTTTATATGAAATTCCCTCCTGAAAATATTGAGAAAATGCCAAAGCGTCTGTTATGTAAATTAAATATCAGCCTTGGGCGGCTATGAGTTATGGGTCATTCACATTATACAGTAAAATGTTTTACTTTTTCTCAACTAGCACAAATTCCCTCTAGACCTGAAGTCAGAGTGGCTCACAATCACACACTTAAGTACAAAATATGCAAATGACAGTGCTTCTGAAACCCAGTCATGACACCAAAGAAAATGCATCTTACAATCAATGAAAATTATATTTTCACACAAATTTTCTAATATTTTTGTTTCAATTGTCAAAAGGGCTGATGCTTTTCTTTCCACATGTTTATGCCTGGGAAAGATAAGTACTGTAAAACTGACTTGTTAATAGGATAAGAAAATATCCAATGTATCTTATAAGCTTGTTCATCATGCAATATATAACATGGTTCATAGACCAAAAGATTCACTCTATTTTCTTCATACAACTTAACAAAAAACATTATAAACATGTTCAAATAATGTGTGTGTATCTAAGAGAAGAAAAGGTCCTTGGTCTTTTTCTACTTATAGTTTATTGAAATTTAAATAGCTCCCGAAGACAGGTAATTTTTTGTTCTCCCCTGGGGTTATTAAATAAGGCCTTCATTGCTAACTTCGTCACATGCAGGAGTTGAGTGGTATAACAGCTTCCAAAAATCCTATAAGTATAAATGCAATCACATCAGTCTGTATAATTTAAAATGAGGATAATAATTCCTACTCTGCCTATCTCTGAGGGTTGTGATGAGGATCAATGGAGATAAAGTGTAAGGAAGCTTTTGTCAAGCTCTAAAGCTTTCGGTAAGTGTGTGGGAATACAGTAAAAGGGTGACATTGTCATTTCTAAGCATTGTCAGACACCACTTATTAAATGCATGATTGCCTATAACACCGTGTTAGGTACAGAGTGCTGAACTGAAATACTGGCACCACCATTGTGTTTGCAAGCTTTGATGATAGTTTACTTCAGAAACCACAAACTCTCTATGGAATATAATGATTCTTCTCCCAGTACCCAAAGGAATAGTTTTTACTAATATTAATGGCTAGAAAAATATTTATTTTGTTTCGCTTATTGCGTGGGGGTAGTACTATAGCTTTTGTTAGGACTTGTTATTTTAATGATTCTTTTATCCAAAAAAAAACTCACTGCGATGCGACAAATATCATAAGTATCTTTCCCAAATGTTTCTAAATGCCTATGTTGTTCTATTATAAAAATTATTTACAAACATATTTTCATTTAATTGTATTTAGTTTTAAACACTTTAACTAGAAATATTAAAAATTTAAGATACACGTATATAGTATATACACATATACTATATACTTACACATATATATAGAAAGTGCCCTAAGAAATATATGTATAATAACTATATATGTAATTATTATCTTGCTACTTAAATGTGTCTTCCACCTAATTTGTTTTATTACTTAAGATACTGCATTGCATTTTAGAATATTTTCAATTTTCTTCTCCATTGGAGTGTTTTGGCATGTATGAGACCAAGGTAGTCTAAATGTAGAAGAATATTGCCACCATTTTCTTGCTACTTCTGATTTTTATATTTTGCTTAGTGTTTTACCATATGGATGTATATTTATTAGGGAGCATACTTTTGAAAATTTTCACACTCAGGTAGGGCTCTAAGGACAAATTAGAAGGTATACATGATTTACAGCGATATAGTAATCACTATGGTATAATCTTATATATGTAGATAATTGGTAATAGATAAATATGGTTATTCAGGAAAATAAAACTATGTCCTAAAGTTAATGTATCTGAAACAGTGACAAACAAACAAACAAACAAAAACCACCACCACCACCAACAAAAACCACTGAAGAAATTACAAACTTCATCTCCTGAATTTACTTTCTATTTCTCTAGAATAAGAGCATTTTTTAAGGATACTCCGGTCTTGACATTCCCTAATGGAAAGACTCTACCTAGGCTTTGCCAGTGGATTTTGACAACTCAAACAAAAAATATTGCTTTATAAAATCACATCAGGACTTTCTGCTTTAGAACTTCAAGTCTCTGGATTGGTCATCTGCTGACCCTGAACACTTTAGTTTTTGAATGACAAGTGATACAGAGGAAAGAGAAATTGACAAGGACTTAATGTGTATGGGGTGTCTACTATATATGAGGTATCGTATCAGTTGGCTTATATTAAATATTTTATTGAAAGAGAATGAGGCCCCAAAATTTCTGAGAGATAGAACACACACTACCAAGGAGTTACTTCACAGCTAATATGGATACAGATATATAGATATGTATGACAGTGCTATTGAGTGAATGCTTACCTAAGAAATTACAAATAATGAAGAAATGGCTGTAGTAATCAAGAAAGTGTGCTACTGGAGGTAGGATAAACACATAGATCAATGGGACAGAATTGAGAAACCAGAAAAAGATTTACTTAAGTGCACTCAGCTGATTTTGGACAAAGGTGCAAAAGCAATTCAATGCAGAAAGCATTTGGAACAGTAACTGAACATAAAATAGGAGGGAAAAAAAGAAACTTGACCTTTATAAACCTTACTTTTTATAAAACTACTAATTCAAAATGGATCACAGATCTAAATATAAAATGAAAAACTATAAAACTTTTAGAAGAAAATATTTATGGCCTGCAGTTTGACCAAGAGTTCTGTATATATGACAACAAAACAAGGGAAAAATCAATAAATTCGACTTCATAAAAATTTAAAACTTTTGCTCTGTGAAAGACTGTGTTAAAAAGATGAAAGACAAACCACTGACTGGGCAAAAATGTTTGTAAATCACATATCTGACAAAGGACTTGTAAGCCAAATGTATAAAAAAAAACTCTCTAAACTCAACATTAAGAAAACAAACAATCCAATTAAGAAATGGGCAAAGGACTTGAATAGACAATTCACCAAAAAGGATATGCAGATGGAAAATAAGCACATGAAAAAATTTTCAACATCACTAACCATTAGGGAAATGCAAATGAAAGCCACAATGAACTACCATTACATATCTGCTGGAAGACTAAAATGAAGAATATCAAGGATGTGAAGCTTCTAGATCTCTCACACATTGTTGTGGAGAATGTAAAATAATACAACTACTCTGGAAAACAGTTGGGCAGATTCTTATAAAGTTAAACATTCACTTAATGACACAACCCAGCAATTGCATTTTTGGGTATTTGTCATAGAGAATTTAAAACCAAGTCCACGCAAGAACCTGTATGTAAATATTCATGGCAGCTTTATTTGTAACAGCCCAAAGCTGGAAACAACCCAAATGTCCTTCTGTGCGTGAATAGATAAGAAACTGTTCATACAATGAAATAAACAGGAACAAACTATGAATACATGAAGCAACATAAATGGATCTTAAGGGCATTATGCTGAGTGGAAGAAGCCAGTCTTAGAAGGTTACATGCTGTAGGATTCCATTTAATGCTCAATGACAAAATCATAGTGATGAAGAACAGACAAATGTTGGCCACAACATTAGAAAGAGGGTGTGATGATGAAAGGTAAACTTGAGGGACTCCTTTGTGGTAACAGAACAGTATCCTTATTGTGAAGGTGGTTATGTGAATCTATACATATGATAAAATTTCATAGCACTACATACACACACAAACATAAAAAAGTGCATGTAAAGGCTGAACAAGTTCTGTGATTCAGTCAGTAACATTTTACTAATGATAATTTCCTGGTTTGATAACTAAGTATGATTACTTAAGATGTGTTTGGAGAGCGCAGGGTGAAGTTTGCACAGGAAATCTTCATAGTATTTTTGCAACTTCTTGTGGGTCTTACATTATTTCAAATTAAAAAGTTTTAAAAAATTAATGTAAGATGTGACTGGAATGTAAATTTTCTTCCACCTACAATTTCAAGTGTCAATGAATAATCTATATTGACAAAAAAGGAGAAAAGTCTTGACACATCTAAAATATTCAAATCCATACTACAACAGAATGTAAAGAACCTAGATTTCTGAGTGATTTTTTTTTTTTTTGGTAACAAGGTATTCTAGAAACAATGTTTATGAAACCAGGAAAAATAATGATTTATGGGGCTGGCAAGAGGTTTGGAAGTGAAAAAAGGAGGGAGTAAGGAGATTTGAAGCTAACACGAGAGGCTACATTTGGAGATAAATTCAGGGAGAATAGACAGAGAAAGTTTGAGTTATCAGAAAAAAAATTCAGTGATGAGCTTGCTTAGCACTGAGTTATATTTAGTGATAGTAAGACAAAGATTACAATTTTGATTTCAAATTGCTGTTTCTGTTATCTGTTGTCATTTTAAGCTAATGATTGAACTACTTTGGAATTTAAAGTTCTGGTCTTTAAAAAAACATGGAAATTCTTATCTGTTTCATAAGGTGGCAAAGTTTACGTTATGCCAACATTTGTCTCTAAAAATGTCTCTCAAAATTCGAGGAGTTCCTTTGCGGTTGGAAGTATTTTGTGATTGTTGTAGGGTCTGTGTTCATGTGAAGTTGTTTACAAATTACCTCACCATCTTGGAAACATAACTGGCCTTGGCCCATAATTTCAAGAGGGTACATTTCTCCAAAGTTACAGTAGGAAAGGTTACAATCTCTCTAAATAACTTTTTTTTTCCGGAGAGAATTTGCTAACATTTTACATGCTTCCTCTAAATTAAAGATCATAAAACAGCGACATCAGAAAATTGGGTATTTGTGATATGGAAGACGAGCATCAGTTTTTGGATGAATATCCAATGCACCAGATTATAGACACTGATGCAGCCATCATTGCAGCAAATGGACTGCAACTACATATTTTGAATTATTGAAGCAGTGGCTCGAAACTATTCAGTAGATCAGATGTATCCCCTTCCTTCATGAGATTGATGAGAATTCAGTTCTGCTCGCTACACTCCAGTGCAGAGGACTGGAGGGCATTTAGCAAGCTGAGAAAGGTCAAAGTAAGACTGTATTGGTTTCTGAACCTAAAAATTCCAAACTCCTTGCTCCCCATTAAAATGAATGAAGAAAAGCTATGTTTTGATAGATAGCATCCCAAAGACTTGCTTGAGGCATAAAGGAAAGAAACTACCATGTCTAAGACCAGGAAATGCTCATTTGCCACCTTGTAGAGCATATGAAGGAACACAGTGCTGCACACTACCTCATTCATGAAACATTATCATCTCAAAAGTTATAAGCAGCTTAAATAATGGAGATTCCAACATAGAAAATACATTAATAAGAGGGAAAAAGAGAGAGAGAGAGACAAACCAAGATACAAACTCTTAACTATAGAGAACAAACTGATGGTTACCGGAGGGGAGGATTACAGCAGGGGGGGGGGGGGGGGATTTAGATGGGGGAAATAGGTGAGGGGGATTAAGGACGGCACTTGTGAGGAGCACCAGGTGATGTATAGAATTGTTGTATCAGTATACTGTACACCTGAAACTAATATTACACTGTGCATTAACCAGCTGGAATTTAAATAAAATTTTTTTTAAAAAGGAAAATACATTACTATATTTGGCTCTTCTTTTTGGCAGATATTCCAGGAACAAAACAGCAAAGTAATTTTGCTATTGAAATTGATTGTGAAATGGTTTTTCGTACAAAAGCTGGAGTCAGATTTCACTGTAGGCAAAAGTTTTAAAAGTTTAGGAAAAGCACTAGTTATGCAGAATATTCGATTTCTGAGAAAACTTGTGACCAAATATATTTAACTCTTAAGTTGAGCTCAACTCTTAAACCACAACAGCTCCAAATTGTATGACATGTTTTTGCATGTGAGGAATACCCTCAGTCAAATATGTTAAGTGAAAATGTTAAAGGGAATCAGTTGCTCTTCGACCTGAAATAATGGGAATTTGAAATGAAGAAGGTTCTTTCGCTGCTTGTGTGCTTCTTGTTAGCGTGTCAGATCAGTCAGAACTAGGATTCTGTCACTCTTTCCCACAATTTCCCCTTCCTCTGACTCTCTAGCATCAGAGATCACAAAGAGCTTGACACATCTATTGAAAACTTCTGGAAGAAGGAAATGCGATTAATAGTGTGCTTGTACACACACACAAACACACACACACACACACAATTTCTTCTCTTTGAGTTTATTTCTGAAATTTTTCTGCTATTCTTAGCCAAATTAAATAATAAGTCTCCAAATAAAATCTTCGTTTGAGGCCCCATGATCAGTAATCTCCTGGAAAAAGAAGGGCGATATTCGTTACCAGTAATTTAGAATGCCCATGGTAACAAAAAGGGATACGTTCATCAATTAGATTTCTATTCTATCGTTTTACTAATTAATATTTGGTATATATATGAATATATGTAACATAAATTATTTGAGACACAATGAATTGAACAGTTACTAACCTACCCCCAACTTATGAATATTGCCAATAATGTTGTATCTGTGTCTCTTTTCTTTGCCTCCCTATGCCCCAGGAGGTATGACTATTATGAAATCTGTGTATATCCTGTCCCATGTTCCCCCTGTCCCATAGTTTTATCACAAATGTATTTAGGTCTAAACAGTACACTGTTTGATTTCTTGCTTTGAAGACTGTAAAACCAGAAACATACTATACACATTCTTCAATTATTTTCTTTGTTTAAGCAACATCTTGTTTCATTCATGTTGTTGCATATAATTGCAGATCGTTCATTTTCACGACTGCATGAAATCGCTTTGTGTGAATATTCTAAATATTCTAACAATTTAATGATCCATGATGTTGTCAGCAGACATTTGGGACATTCTAACTGCCACCCAGTGATCCCAGACTTTATCATCACCCATTTCAGGTTGGGTAATCCTGACTATCAACAAGCTACAAAGTTTCTTCAGTAAGAACAGGATAAGCACCATGATAAATTATAGCCCTTTGTAAGGAACAACCCAAGAAGGCTCTTTAAATCCTTCTGATCATAGGATGCTTAGCTCTACTGTAAGACATATTACTGGTTCTAATTTATTCCTTCCCTTTTTGGGATACAGGTTTTGTAATACTATAATATGCATTGTGATTAATTTGAATAAACATGGCTTGAGTTTTGAAAACTTAAATGGAGAAATATTTTCCACAATGGAAAGAGCTTGTGCTTCGGATTCAGTCACATTTGGATTTAAATCCTGATTCTGCCACTTTCTAGCTATAAGAGCTTGAATAATTTATTTAACTTACCCAAGTCTCAGTTTCTTTTTCAATAAAATGGAAACAATAATACATATCCATGTGATAGATATCATTATTAAATAATATATTAATGCTTCATATAATGTCTAGCATATAGAAGACATTTAATAAATGTTTAGGGAATAAAGGATTGAAAAATGAATAGTCAAAGTGTGAGCAAGGAGGCAACATGAATACCTACAGAGCAAAGAAGGTAACAAAACTGTGAATCAGGTGCGAGAAAATACTTAGTGGTGGGTCCTGTTAGAAGGTGGCCTTATTCCCAGGCCTACCATGTTAAACACAAGTGATGTTCTCTAGAGTTGTGCAACATGGCAGCCTTGTTTTAAGACACTTATATTCTTTTTTTAAATTTAATATGCTGGTGAAACAAAAACATGTCTGCAAGTGACAGTCCTGGATAACTATTATCCAATTCCTGATTTATAGAACTCTCATCTGGGGATGTAGGAATTATCAAATATGTGGCAAAACCAAAGCTAATATCTTTTGTGTGCCTACTATATGTCACGTATCTTCTGGGATGAGAAAAAGGAAAGTGCTGTTGAAAACACCTTGTCCCTTTGCCTGAGAATCTAAAATTCACTCCTTCTGTCTTGACATAGTCTTCTGACACTTCACTTGCTTGGTGAGTTCCTCTTTGTCTAGGCCTTGTGGAGTCCAGTCCAAGCCGAAGGGCTTCGAACACCTAAGATATGCTTCAAAACTGCAACGTACACAAATTTATTTTTTTATTTTATTTTATTTTATTTTATTTTATTTTTTAATTTACATCCAAGTTCGTTAGCATATAGTGCAACAATGATTTCAGGAGTAGATTCCTTAATGCCCCTTACCCATTTAGCCCATCCCCCCCTACGACCCCTCCAGCAACGCTCTGTTTGTTCTCCATATTTCAGAGTCTCTTATGTTTTGTCCCCCTCCCTGTTTTAATATTATTTTTGCTTCCCTTCCCTTATGTTCATCTGTTCTGTGTCTTAAAGTCTTCATATGAGTGAAGTCATATGATATTTGTCTTTCTCTGACTAATTTTGCTTAGCATAATACCCTCTAGTTCCACCCACATAGCTGAAAATCACAAGATTTCATTCTTTTTGATTGCCGAGTAATACTCCATTGTGTATATATATACCACACCTTCTTTATCCATTCACCTGTCGATGGACATTTGGGCTCTTTCCATACTTTGGCTTTTGTTGATAGTACTGCTATAAACATTGGGGTGCATGTGTCCCTTCGAAACAGCATACCCATATCCCTTGGATAAATACCTAGTAGTGCAATTGCTGGGTTGTAGGGTAGTTCTATTTTTAATTTTTTGAGGAAACTCCATACTGTTTTCCAGAGTGGCTGCACCAGTTTGCATTCTCACCAGCAGTGCAAAAGAGATCCTCTTTCTCTGCATCCTCACCAACATCTGTTGTTGCCTGCATTGTTAATGTTAGCCATTCTGACAGGTGTAAGGTGGTATCTCATTGTGGTTTTGATTTGCATTTCCCTGATGATGAGTGATGTTGAGCATTTTTTCTTGGGTCAGTTGGCCATCTGGATGTCTTCTTTGGAGAAGTGTCTATTCATGTCTTTTGCCCATTTCTTCACTGGATTATTTGTTTTTTGGGTGTTGAGTTTGATAAGTTCTTTATAGATTTAAAGATTTATAGATTTAAAGATTTTAGTCCCTTGCCTCCAAGGACGTGTTGAGTAAGAGGTTGGTGCGGCCAAGATCAAAGAGGTTTTTGCCTGCTTTCTCCTCAAGGATTTTGATGGCTTCTTGTCTTACATGGAGGTCTTTCATCCATTTTGAGTTTATTTTGTGTATGGTGTAAGTAAGTGGTCCAGCTTCATTCTTCTGCATGTAGCTGTCTAGTTTTCCCAGCACCACTTGCTGAAGAGACTGTCTTTATTCCATTGGATATTCTTTCCTGCTTTGTCCAAGATTAGTTGGCCATATGTTGTGGGTCCATTTCTGGGTTCTCTATTCTATTCCATTGATCTGAGTGTCTGTTCTTGTGCCAGTACCATACTGTCTTGATGATTACAGCTTTGTAGTATAGCTTGAAGTCCGGAATTGTGATGCCTCCTGCTTTGGTTTTGTTTTTCAAGATTGCTTTGGCTATTTGGGGTCTTTTCTGGTTCCATACAAATTTTAGGATTATTTGTTCTAGCTCTGTGAAGGATGCTGGTGTTATTTTGATAGGGATTGCTCATAATATTCTCTTGTTATTGTTTGTATTTCTCCTGGGTTGTTGTATTCTGTTGGTTGTGATCTCTCCTCTTTTATTCTTCATTTTATTTATTTGGGTCCTTTCCTTTTTCTTTTTGATCTATAGCAAGGATACACTTGATATTAATTTCTACCAATTTTATTCTTCCTATCCTCCAACCATTTTGTAATATTTCCTATTTCTGTCATCTTTCTTCAAAGCCCTACTCCCTAAAGCAAAGAGGTTCTAGGCCATCCATCTCTAATCCCATTTATTCACCTTATCCTGGAAACAATCATTTTGTTTGACTAATTGATGTAGCTCAAGTTCTTGGTTTGTCTTATGCATATTATCTACAGCATTAGTGCAGTGAAACCCTTCTCTGCCATCCCATTATTAATTCACATAAGTTATAGTCAACCATACAAAATTTAAAACATAACTGAGCATATTTCAAGGCCGAAATGTACTGAAAAATAGTGACTACATTCTACCAAATTCTGACTTGTAAAGTACTTATTGAACTTGAAAAATATTAGCTATTCTGGCCTCTTTCCCACCCTTTTGAAAACCTGGTCTTATATATATCGCCCACTATTGCCACTGGGTGATTATCCTAGGCTTGTCATCAATCAGAGCTGGTTGCCTTGCATGCCTTAGGGATTTCATTTTATCTTGCCTAACCCTACCATATATCGCCTGGCAATTTCAAATAATATCTTTGATGATTTTCTCTTTTCTCACTATGTTAGAGGTATCTGAAACACAGAACAGGTATAATCTGACCTGCCCATTTTGTAGCATTGCTATGACCAGATTAATAATAAAAAATGATTAATACACAAATTAAACATTATATGATAGATGACATATAATAGTTGCAACATTCCAACCTTTAGGACATGTTGGCTTCATTCATAATGGCTGGGAAGTGAAGAGGTCTAATCTGGCTTTCCTACTTCTCTCTGTTGCATGCCTCATGATGTAGTACTCCTGTTTCTTCTTCTCTGGTTCCTTGTATGTCTGCATCACTTCAGATCTTTCCAGAACCATAAGCAACCTTCTGGCCTATCATTTATTCTCAGTTCTGTGCTCCATTCTCCAGGCTACTATGATATCCATGAGGACTAATTCTAATGAGGAGGGCTAAGGTAAAGCTCATTTCCTTTCTGAGAACATGTATGTTAATGTCATCCCCCTTTTGTGTTGTTAGTATGTCAGCTGCTCACTATAGTGGCATGCTTCAGTAGGAAGAGCTTGCCTTCTAGTCTTTATGCCCTTGGGAGACTCTCCCCCATTTGAGAGCAGCAGAGCAAAAGCCACCCACTGCCTATTTATGCATTCAGCTAAAAATGGAAAGGAAATATTATTAATACTGGCTTAAGCAAACAGTTTATTTCTCTTATATAAGCACAAATTTAGAGGCAGGAAGCCTACTGCAACTACTTTACAATGCTGTCACAGACTAAGGCTCATCTAGGCTATCTTTTTGCTCTGTGTACTAAGCATGTAGTGTTTGTCCTCACATTTACAAAATGGCTACTGCACCTTCATATATCACATCTGTATTCCAAGCAGGAAGAAAGCAGAGGGTATTTGTCATTTTATTACAGAGTTTATCTCCTGGGCTTCCCTTCCCAAGATGTCTCTGTTTACATTACCATTGACCAAAATAATCCAGCCTACAATCATGGCTGAGAAATCAAGTGTTTTTACTTTCCAGTCCTCATAGTAGAAGACACAAATTTTACAAACATATTACTCTTAGAGGTTGCCAGAGAATTTTTCTTAAAGTTTAAGGAAATTTTATTCATGAAATATATATTTCTCTATGTATATCTGTTACACTTTATTACGATTTTGACAAGGGTGCTTAAGGCACTACATAAGTAACTCTCAAATGATAGACGTTTTGCAAAATAACTAATATCTTAAACATTATACTGCAGGGCCAAAGTATGTGAAATAAATAGGGGAAGATAACAGGGAGAGGACAGTACAAAAAGAAGTGCATTAGGAAATGGAAGAGGAGAGAAAACTGAATTCAATATGATAACAATAAGTTAGTAGCTATCTTAAGTACTTGTTCCTCAAGACCAAAGTCAACTTGTACTCAATCTCATCTTCCCAGGATGCTGATGAGGGTGGTGCAGGAGAGAAAACCTCCAGATCTTCAGTGCCTCCACAAAAACATGTATGTAATAATTTTCAAATATAGAAAAATTTATTGATTTTATTATGCTACAGAAAAGTATTAGACCACAGGCTTAAAAAATGTTGTTTCTATCTGAGGAATTCAAAACAATTATTAGACTTTAAAATGTACTCAGAAGAAATTTGTTAGCAATATGCTATATATAGAAATTATAGTGAATCACAGATCCTTTTCTCGGGATGCCTGGGTGGCTCAGCTGGTTAAGCATTGGACTCTTAACTTAGGCTCAGATCATGATCTCACAGTTCATGAGATTGAGCCCCGCGTCGGGCTCTGTGCTGACAGTGTGGAGCCTGCTTGGGATTCTCTCTCCCCCACTCTCTGTCCCTCCCCCCACCAAAATATAAACTTTTTTTTTAAAGATCCTTTTCTCAATCTTTCTCTTTTCTTCCATTCTTTATTTTGTGCTCTCATGCTTTCCCTTACTCTCCTTTCCCTACACACATATGCATAAACACACACAAACTAATCCAAATGATATTGTATTTCCTAATGTTTTGATAAAATATACATTTTAATAACAAATATGCCTATTTGTAAATAAAAGCAAGGTATTAGAGTAGTAAAGCATATGGTTTAAGAGAACAAATGTTTTAAATTATTCCCTTTAGTTCTCACATTTTTTTTTAATTAGACAAGATAGGATGGCAATAACACCTTCCATTATCTGACCTTCTCCTTTATCCTAGCTTATACCCTTCTGCATAAAAATGCAAATACAATTTGCTACACATTTATTATGGTGCCCAAAAATAGTTACAAAAAATGTTATTTACATCTAGGATATGTCTCTAACATCCTACTACAATAATAATAGCTTCCATTTCCAGTAACACTTCAAGATCCACTTTTAATGTTTACACATATATCTTGAATTTGACAATTGTGAATATATCTGTAACCATATTATAATCAATACATTAAATAGAAATCTCGGGGCGCCTGGGTGGCGCAGTCGGTTAAGCGTCCGACTTCAGCCAGGTCACGATCTCGCGGTCCGTGAGTTCGAGCCCCGCGTCAGGCTCTGGGCTGATGGCTCGGAGCCTGGAGCCTGTTTCCGATTCTGTGTCTCCCTCTCTCCCTGCCCCTCCCCCGTTCATGCTCTGTCTCTCTCTGTCCCAAAAATAAATAAAAAACGTTGAAAAAAAAAAAAAAAGAAATCTCATGAATGGGATTTGATGTTTTATCACAACAAGATAAACAGTTGCATTTTAAATTTATTAATTCATTTGACATAATTTTTTGAGGCCTGCTCTGTACCAAATATTATGATTGCTTCTTTTCTTTTCTGAAGCCTGTGATTAAAGGCTGGAGACTAAGCATGGGGTGTATCTTATTCTCCACTCAGTTGCTAGCATCTAACTTAGTATCTGGCACATAGTAAGTGTTGAATAAACATGTGTTGAATGCATAAATAGACATTCATCTTAAAAGTCTGTTTCTGTTTTCTGGTTCACTTTTTAGTCATTGTGAATCTAAACTTTTCTTTCCAAAAAAGTAATCCTTTTCCTTTCAGCAGACTTTCAGGCTTGAATGGTGGTTACATTTGTTTCCCAGCCATCTACGCATGTGCCAAACTGCTTGAAGCAGTATTTGAGTGAATTCTTAAAGCATCTCTCTTGCTCTTCCCATTCACCATTACCTGAATTCAGATCACGAGCCAGGAACTTCTTGACTATCTTCTCAGAGACATTCTGTTGTGAAAATCAAGCACTTTAAGTAAAAGCATCATCGAGTCACCCAAAAGATTGCTCAGCAAAAATTATCCTCCCCACAGAGGGCAAAACTTCTATGAATATCCTTTTTAGGTTCATTTTCTTAAGAAGTATAAATGAATAGAACATTAAATTTCAATAATCTTAAAATAAATAATGCTAAGATTGCTTTCCTTCTGAGAGAAAATATTCAGGCCATGTTGTGACTACTGGGAGTTTCCATGTAGTTCTCAGGGATTCTGGAACCATCTTGTACTTTCAACAATATGCCACAATACTTTATGTAAACTGTTTGTAAGGTTAATGGCCATATAAAATAAGGCTAGTGGAGGTGAATGTTTTCTTTCTAAGAAAGATTTTTGTATGTGAGAACACATGTACTGGATTGTTAAGGTTACAGTTGTGACATATCAAGACTGTGTGAGTTTATGCTGCATACTATACATATTTTATTAATAACTTTGTGAATCATCTCAGAGATGCATCATAGATAGAGTAAAAAATTTTACATATACTAGACATGTCTAATTCCATATTTAGAACCAACTGCCAGCCCACCATGACCCAGGGCCTAATTTTATGACTAATTATGAAGCAGGTAGGGCATGAATTATCTCTCATCAAAAATCATTCCAGGTCAATGAACTTCTAAATAGTTCCTGGAGCTACCTGCTCCCTCATGCAATTCATAGGAATCCATATGTTTAGATAGCTACAAATGTTCTCAGAAGCTGTGAATTCTAATCCTGTTCTACCACTAAAGTGCTTTGTAATTCTATATTGCTTTTCTACTCCAAGTTTTTTTTTCCCACTATAAAAATGAATATGAACATAATACTCTTCTCACGAGGACATTGTGAGGTATAATTAATTAATGTATGTAGCACATTCTGGGAAACTCAGAAGAGAGATATTGTATAAGTATAGAGTATTACACTAAAATCTCTAAACTGACTTAATTATACAACAATGCACATTTTCAATATGGATATTGTGGTGCTGTATTTTCTGTGCCAATATTATAATTTAAAGTAATTATAGCAGCTTTACTTTTCAAAAAAAGACATCTTTTTCTTAGAATACCAGATGCCACTAGTCTTTTAGCTACGGTTACAATGATAGCCTTAGTAAATTCCTATTAGGAGCCAAAAGTCATATATAAGAAATTCAATGAGAGTGAGGAAAATGATTGCCACAGTTAGTCTGGACTATGGATGTTTATAATGACATGCTGAGACCATTAGTGATGCATTAGTGTTCAAAGGGTGGGCTTACCATGGTTCTGCATAGAGAGTCAAATTTGAATTTAAAGCAAAACTTGATTAAATAGTGTCTATGTAGCAAAAGGCAACAATTTTAAGGGGTGGGGAAAACTGAATGTCACAATGACAACCCTAAATTTTCTTTTGTTTGTTCTACCAAATTGAAAGCAATAACAACCCATCATCCACCTATTATGCATTAAGTCCCATAACTTGTCAGCTGCTGAAATAATTGTCCAACCACTTAAATATTTCCAATATATGTCAGCAAGCAATGACAGTGTCAAATTCTCCCAAAGTGTAGAATTTATGATCTTAGAATCTACTTCCTTTCCCTGTGGAATCCTATATATATGTATGGGATATACATTAAACCCTACTTCTAATAACAGAATTATTTGAACTTATCATGCCTGTCATCTGTTATTCTCAAAGTATTTTACTAGTAATAAATAATCTGTGAAATTTTTCTGTGCTATGGGCATTACTACTTGTGTTTCATCAGCATGTCTCTGACTCTGGTCCCATCTATTACTGCCAAGATGTCTGATTAGGGGAATTAGGGGTGAAACTGGAAATCAGAGCTAGATTGCAAGACGGGTGGCTAGTGGTTCTGCTACTTTTTTGTGTGTTGTACTTGTCAAAAAACTTCCAGCTGTAGTTTCACACAGGGATCAGTTTCAAAGCCTGACTCCCTGAGGGCGCCTGGGTGGCTCAGACGGGGGAGCGTCAGTCCAGCTTTGGCTCAGGTCATGATCTTGCATTTTGTGAGTTCAAGCCCTGTTGGGCTCTGTGCTGACACGTGCTCAAACCTGGAGCCTGCTTTGGATTCTGTGTCTCCTTCTCTCTGCCCCTCCCCTGCTCATGCTCTGTCTCTCTCTGTCTCTCAAAAATAAATAAAGTCTGACTCCCTAGCCAAACAGCAGTGCAATGAAAGTCAACACAGCAGTCACAGGCCCGGGACAAAAACACTGCCCTAATTCACACCTGTTCTGAGCTCCTGCAACCTGCACTTGATTCACTGTTCCTTGCTCGTGTTTCCATTCCACTCTCCCAAGAAACCAACAGAAGACCAGAATGACCGCTCACTTTTTCTGAGATGATCAAGTGGAACTCATAATAATCTTAGAGCATTGGCATCAGGAGTAGTATATCTTGCTTGTCTATTTCCTACTTTTTTGTGATAGTAACACTGCAAAAATAAAGTTGCAAGGATAGTAAATGTATAAGGGGAGGCATTGGATGGTCAAGTGGTTCCCATTAAACAACTTAATAAATATTTGTCATTTCAAATATTGTATAATACACAGCCTCTTCAGTTTTCTTGTGGTTGTTAAACCTCTGACCCTAAGCACCAAAAGATTATAAGTTTATTATTATCTATTTATTAGTATTTGTAGATAATGCCTAAGTAACACTACCAGCCTTAAATTAATTTTAATTAATTTCCAACCTGCTTGGCTATTTCTTACAAACTTTCATTAATCATTTACACAAAGAAATGTGAGTCTTGTATAGAAATGGAAATTCTTCAGATTTGTGAAGATGTCAAGTGTCCTAAGTGTATTCAGAAGTTCTAAAGTAAATATTAGAGCTGGAGTGAAGTCTTTTTTTTTTTAATAAAAATGTGAAAGATCCTGGAGTAACTGACATTGTTCAAATTATCAAGTAAAGCTTCTGAACTCACATTTTTATATCCTTTCTTTCCCAATTCCATGCAGTAAAGTGAAAAGATCTATATTAGCACTGCAAGTGGTTAAAAATGCTGTTTGCAGACCAGACATTTTGATAAATTTCAGGAGAAAACATGGATGAGATCATATTCAGAGTGCTGACCACATAGCACCTTTGTGAAAAGTAGAGAAGGACACCCTCTGGGGAGACAGAGCCCTGAAATCACAATCACATCTCTCTAAATGCTAAAGGGACCCAATATTCAGTTCTTGATCTCTCCTCTACCTACCCTTACTCATTAGAAAGTTCTCATGTCTTTAAATATCATCTTAAAACTGACAGCCAGATTTGTATTTCAGCCCCATTTGCCTGTCTCAGCTCTTGATTCATGTATCTGTTCACTCAGCATACCCAACTTGATATCTCATTGGACAGTCAAAGTTAAAATGGCCAAAAATAACTCTGGGTTCCCTTACCCTCACCCAAACCTGATCTTTCCTAAGTCTTTCCCATTACAATTAGTGGCACTACCCTTCACATGTATATTTAGCCCAAATTCCCAGAAATCATCCTCAATTCTTTTCCCATCTCCTACGGTAACCCTGAAGCATCATATTTACCTTAAATCCCGAATCAAACCATTCTCACATCCTTTCTGCTGTGACTAGCTAGTACAAGCCACTATCATTTCTCATCACGACTCCTATCATAGCCTCCAAATACTTCTCCTGATCTTTATTTTTGCTCTCTATACAGTTCATTCTTCACGCAGCAGTTATTTTTTTAAATTATAAATCAGACCATGGCATAACACAGTTCAGATCCCTCCAACAATTCATCATCAGAGTTAGAATAAAATCCAAACATATGATCATAGCGAACAAGGTTCTATACAAAGGTTCTATATATCTGGTCACTAACTCTCAGACCTCATCTAAAACACTCTACCTCTTGCTCTTAGCCCTCCTACTATTGGTGTTTTGGTCCTTTCTCAAAAGGGTCATGCTTGTTTCTGCTGTAATATTGCTCTGGTCACCCATGCACCCATGCTACACATGTTTACTGAGCACCTATCTTAGGATAGGTTGTTTTATGCAATGAAACAATGGCAATGATGACAGCAACTGCCCTCAAGGAGTTTACATTCTTGTGCCAAAAGGAATGTTCTATCATCAAGACTCCTAAAATAGCCTCCTAACCCTTCTCCTTGCTTCTATTCTTACTCCCTTTAAAATCCATTCTTCACACAGCAATATGAGTGTGACGTGCTCCATAAAGAGGTTTTTTTCCTAAAGATTCTATATAAAACAGTGCTCTGGGTCCCTATCACTTTTTATTCTTCTTAATTTCCTTCACAGCTCTTATAACTATTTAAAATGGTATTGTGGACTTATTTGCTTACTTTTCTATTACCTGTTGTTCTCACTGGACTATAAGATTCAAAATGACAGAGATTTTGTTTTACATCCCTGTATGGGATGTCACAATACACAAGCACAGGAAAGAGCTTAAACTGAGTGGAATTCATTCCTTCTGGAAATGAAAATGAAAGGTTTCAAACTTGAACTTACCAAGTATGTGGAGTGGAATAGTCCATGGGGGGAAGTAAGGTTATTTACTAGATGACTGTCTATAAAATACCTGAGACAGTAAAGCCTCACCCTTTAAATGCCCTATATAGAATGATTGGTACAGTGTTTGTTCCAAAACCAAAGTCAGCATTATCCTCTAAAGACAGTGAACACTTCTGGAATTATCCAAAACTGTTAATGTAGCTGGTAATACCATAGAGAGAGGAGAGCGGAGACTACCGTAAATGTAGACCTTCAGGGCTAAGGGGGAAGAGAGGACAGGGAAGGCAACTCTGCCTGTAGGAAACATCTTAAGTGAAGCCTGTCTGTTCATTCCTGCACATATGTCTCCAGTCTGCCTGCTCCAGTCTGCTCATCTGCAGGCCATGATTGTTTACACTGAGCCAGAGATCAGTGATCCATTTCAGGAAAAAAATGTTTGAATATAAATCTGCTCAATTGTAATTAGAGTTAACATTTGCATAGCACTTGCCATGTACTAGGCACTGTTATACATGCTGTAAATATATTAATTTATTTAATCCTTATAACTGCTCCATGAGGTAGGTACAATTATTATTCTTCCCATTTTACAGATGATATACAGAAATGGTAAAGGGACCAGCCCAAGCCCTTCCAGTTTTTAAGTTACTTAGTAAGAGCTTTAAATCTGGAAGTCTTTCTCCATGGTCAACACACTTCTCTACTGTCTTTATAGAACAAACCTATGTCATTGCCCAATGTTAATCAACTTTGTTCTTTGTTCTTTAATAGAAATGAAAACTGTGAAAAACAAGACTTTAGATAAATATACAAAACAAACAAAAAAAAAAAAACTAAAGGAGAAAACAGGACAATTAACACCATGGGAAACAAAATTAATTTAGGATGCTAGTAAAATTCTAATAGTATCCTTCAAAGGATTCAAGAAGTTCTTACACCCATAAGACATGATCAGAATGTTTTGAAACAAGGGTAAGTCAGAAATGTGAAATATTGTTGCTAAAACTTTTTAAATAGTAGATCTAAAGAATAAAATGAACACCATAGAAGATCAACCAATAGTATAGAAAATAAAGGTAAAAAAATTTCAAGAAACATAATTCAAAAAAATAGATTAAAATATGATAAAAGTAGCTAATAAACATAAAAAAATTGATCTACAAGGTCCAACATCCAACTATTAAGAGCTCAAGAAAGAAAGAGAGCAGAAAAAGGAAGCAGGGGGGAAGGGAAAAGAGGAAATGAAAGAAAGAATGAAGGAAATGGAAGAGAAGATACATTATTAATGGAAGACATTTGGGAAAATGGCATAATGAAGCAATAATAGAATAAATTGAGACATGAGTGTATATTGAAAGGGCTTGAGTTTTAGTAGGAGAAATGTTTTAAAGACATACATGGAAGAAAACTCATGAAATATAAAAATTCTGAATATTAAGAGAAAATTCCAATATCTTAAAGACAGAAAAACTGCAGAAAATTGCATCAAAAACTTTGGATATTAGAAAATAATACAGGAGGTTCTGACAAAATCTAAAATTGGAAACTATAATTATAAATTTAGTCAAGGACTGGATACATACAAGAACTCAAAATTTACTCCCACAGATGTTTTTGTAAAAGTACTGAAAAATATATTTCACAAAACACAAAACAAACAAACAACACCAATATATTATATATATAAAGAGTTATAAATGTGCTTTCAGGAGCTATGAAATTAATACAGAATATAAAAGTAGGAAAATTACTCACTAATTACTTACTGCATAATTACTGAGTAATTTTCCTACTTTTATGTTGGTAGATAATATCTATGCAGTAAGACTAGAAACTACTGGTTTCTAAAAAGTAATTTTCTTACTTTTGTATAGATAGATAATATCTATGCAGTAAAACTAGAAACTACTTGTCCAAATTAAAACAGAAGAGGGCTCTGTGAAGCATCACTTCAAAAAGATAGATTTCTTTCACAAAAATATGACTGTAAAATGAGAATTTATTCTGTCAGTAAGGAAAAGTAAAGGCAATTAGAAACTGAGGGAAACACAAAAAGCTGTACAAGAAAGCCATGATTCTAGAATGAGAATTAAAAATGTGGCATGATTTTTAGTAATCTATGTTCTGTAAGAAAAAAAAATTCACTCAATTTTAAAACATTCAATGTTGAGCAGCACAGTTTTAATCACCTGTAATTATATTTTCTTCCCTACAGGTAAATCACACAATTTAGATATCAGTCAATGATGTTTTATAATTATTGTAAATACTTTTTTAGTTTATTATATTTAGATCAATTTATTGTCAAAGATCACAAAAGCTTTGATTATATCATAGAATTATTTAAGTTAGCATGTAAAAAAAAATTTATAAAATGACGGAAATTGGAAGAAGTCAGGGCTTCTGGGTGGCTCAATCAATTCAACGGCTGACTTTGGCTCAGGTCATGATCTTGTGGTTCGTGAGTTTGAGACTTTGTGCTCAGACTTTGTGCTGACAGCTTGGAGCCTGGAGCTTGTTTCGGCAAGCTCCCTCTCTCTCTGTCCCTCCCTTGCTTGAGCTCTCTCTCTCTGTCTTTCTCTCTCTCAAAAATAAACATAAAAGAAAAAAAAATTTTTTTAAACGTTTTATTTTATTTTTGAGACAGAGAGAGACAGAGCATGAATGGGGGAGGGTCAGAGAGAGGGAGACACAGAATTGAAACAGGCTCCGGGCTCTGAGCTGTCAGCACAGGGGCCCGATGCGGGGCTCGAACTCACAGACCGCGAGATCGTGACCTGAGCTGAAGTCGGCGCTCAACCGACTGAGCCACCCAGGCGCCCCAAAAGAAAAAATTTTTTTAAGAAATTGAAAGATGGCATGACATGAGGTAGAGGAAAATGTAAGGAAGCTAACTTCTCATATTATATATAAAGAGAACTCAATAGATTCTACCTAAAATTGGTGAATTAAGATACGGAACTAGATATTTAAAATTATTATAATAGCCACTAGAGTAATTAAAATCAGAAACAGAGTGGTAGAGGGAGAGGGGCAATTAGAAGATACTGTAACTATGATCACTTTCTACTTGCAACACTGATTCAGTCAATATTGTCTAAATCAACCAGCACTGGCCATGCATATCACTTAGAGATATAATGGTAACCTCCAGAACAACCAATTTTTATCATTTTTATAGGAAGTAATTAGTTACATGAAAACTATGAAATTCTTGATATCAAGGTGACACAATGGGTAAAATATGGTCTAGAGAAATTAGTCTTCATGTCATCTGGCTGAAAAATAATCAAGTGTCATTACAAAGTCAAAGTGCATGTTCTTGAAAGAATGAGCTCTTTGAGATGTGTACATTAATCTTTACTATGAATTATAACCATTCCTTAGTTCAACTGAAGGGCAAGGAATTTAAGATAAACAATGATGAGTAAATAAAATGTAAAATGTATTTAAACAAACACACTAGTTTTTGCTGCATAAAACAACCAACCAAAACATTCAGCAATAGGCTTTTATTATTATTAATATTATTTTGCTTATAGGTCAGCAATGACAACTTCTTTAACTTTTAGATCTGCTGCAATGACTCAGCTCCATAGTCCTATTTAGAAACCCAGGCTGACCGAGGCATCAGTTTTCTGAAAAATGCTTTTCTCATGGTAAAAGTTGGAAGTTTCTGCAAGGATACATGAAAATACATGCTGTCTATTGAGGTCTAAGTTCAAAATTTACACATTCACTTCTACCTTCATGCCATTAGGCAAAGCATATCACACGCCCAGTCTCAACATCAATGGGGCAGAAAATATACTTTCATGGGGGCAGGGGAAAGGAATAAATACTTGCTGAACAGTCTTCTAAGCTACCACATACACGTAAATGAAATCATTTCTTTCTATTGAGCACTACTGATTTCATTCAGAAATACATTTTAGGAAATTATTATTCCAACCAGACTTTACCTGTCTTTGTTTCTCAAGTATTCTCAAAGGCCAATAAAAGCTTTACAAGTCAAGATGCCAATAAAACTAAGTTAATAGAGTAATATATAACCAAGCCATTATTTATCATCTCACTACAGTCAGACACTAAAGAAACTGCATGGTAAATTATTCTCAAAAAGGAAAAGTATCATTTATTCATTGTCTCATCATACACATTTATGTATACGTTATATTCATTCTAGAAACATAACATTCATCTTTTGTGTGAATAGAATATGTATAGCATTTTTTTGTATAGCATTTGATAGGAAATGCTTACTTTGTTCTGTTGAATAGCACTACCACTTGGAATATTAAAAATAAATTATCACATTGGACACAACATAGTCTGGTGAAGTTTGACTGAAAGTAACGGTTCTCAAATGAACTTCTTAGTATATATTTAAAAGCTCTTTAATCATAAGAAACATTACTTTTCACCCCCCAAAAATTACTGTACAGTGACTTATCTTTTCTTTGATTTAAAAGGAGAAATATTATAGTCTTTAAAGGTAAACATTGATTTGAATTTCACAAATGAAGCATAGCTAACCATTAAGATTTTTTTATTATTTAGATACAGCTAAAAAGAACAGTAATTTTAGGCCTAGAGACATATGGATTTGGTTGATTGGCCAGCATGTTCAACAAGCTAAATTCATTTTAGAAGCATTTCAAATGAATCGGCTGGTAAACTCCAGGCAGAAACAACAACAAGCTAAGTGAGAAGTAGGCCATTTTTCTCTTGATGTTTCTTTGTTTCTCTTTTTCACCATCTTTCTCCATTTCCAGGCTGGGAAATAAAGTAAGTCCTCATGCAATCCTAGTTGGATAACTGTTGTGGTCTTCTTGCCCTGCCTTCCTAGAATCTCCCAATCCCCTCAAATTTCAAAACTGTTAAGACCTACACATATTTTAATGATTAATTTATCTGTACTAGAAAGAATAAGAGTCCTACAAAGACTTGTGTGATCCTCAAACTCTAGAAAACTTATTAAAGGAAAAAAAATCAATAAAATTTACCCTAAATTGAGTAATTCAAATTTGCTGCAAATACATATAGATAGATGGATGGATGAATAGATAGGTAGATAATAGCTAGATACTAGCTATATAGACAGATAAGAGAGAGGAAGATAGACATATAGGTATATATATGTATGTGTGTGTGTGTGTGTGTATACATACATATTATATATATCCATACACATGTATATGTATATATATGTGTGTGTGTGTATACATCCTAATAAACCTACATAGATGCCATGCATTATTTTCATGATGCTCCTGCATAAAATAATCTCACTAAACCACTTTGAATCTATTCCTGACTTATATTTTCATAATAAAGCAATGACTTGGGGCAGCAATATCAGTGGACCCTTCATTAATTCAACTTGGCCAATGTCTTCCACAACCAGGCCAAACTGATAATATTTCCTGGTATGTAAATAGGGAAAGCGAAATACTTAGCAAACAATTATGACGCTTAGTAGGTAGTCACTAAATCTTTGTTGAATGATTCAATGAATGAATCCTATACAAATATGGCTCATTTTTTTAAATTTCACAATATTTCAACTCACAAACATTGGAAATGTCACTTGGTGAAGGAGAAAATGGGTATCTGTATTTAATTCCTTCTACATGAATGCTTAAAAGATTTAAATACAGATTTATATGATAAATTTTTCCTGAATGTATTTCTTGAACAATCTTTTTGTTCCCCACCAGCACCACTGCTTTAAATTATTGATTTGTCATTAAAGTATAAGTCAGGAATACATTTAAAGTAGGTTTAGTGAGAAATGTTTATGTGAGAACATCATGAAATAGTGTTCTCTATAAATTTATGGGTATGTAAATGAATACATTTATTTTTGAAATATTCTATGAAAGAGTTTTACGGATGTGGTCATGAAAGTGTGCTGTTCAGGTCTCTTACTATTAAGAGCAAAATTCACAGGAGGCCTCCGTGGCTGATGCTTCTCTAGATCTACCCCATCCTTGGGCCAGTCACACCAAGGCCAGGCTTCCAGACAAAGACTGAACATAGTGAAGGAAATATGCTCAATCTTACAAGACTTGGCACTACTTTAATGAATGACTTTGGCTCAAGGGCTCTGTATTAGCCTGACTAAAACTTTCTTAGAGCTGAGCTTTGGTCTGAGACTCTTTTTCCTGAATTCTTCCTTCCTTCCTCCTCTCTCACAGGTGTCAAACCTACAAGGCACTTTGAATGCTCTTCCCACTTGGTCTGGCTCTGTCCCCTTTATCTTTTATAGATTTCCCCCAATATATCTCTTGGACTTCCAATCCTACCATATCATCTGTTTCTCAGACCATCCTAACAGAGCTGAATAATTCAACTTAGATGAAATTTTATTGATTTTTTTTTCTCTTTAAGATCTTCTCCAGGGTTTGAGGATCATGCAGTCTCTTAGAGAACTCTTACTCTAACCCATACAGGTAACATATTAGAATTAACCATTGAAAAATGTATAGGTTTCAACAATGTAGAACTTTTATTTACAATGGGAAGTGCAGAAGGGCAAGGCAACCCCAAAATTGGTATTTAACTAAGTTTGTATGTATGTTAGGCCCCAGAAAGGAGATGAGACAGAGAAATGTGGCCTACTTCTCCTTTACCCCACTGTTATTCCTGCTTATACCTTCAATTGCTATTTCAATTAAAATACTTCCAAAGTGAGTTCAGGTTATTGAACAAAATGGTTGTTGAACACAACCAGATCCAGCAGATATTACCATTATGTCTCTAAGCGCAAGAATGACTATTTTAAGAGAGTTTAAAATGTAGTTTTAAAAAATGTAATGGTTAGCCATGCTTCATTTGTGAAATTCAAAGCAAAGTTTATCTTAAAAAATCTTATAAAATGACCCTATTTTGGTAGAATTCACAGAAAATTAAACTAGTCAAGCTATGACTTTTTTCTAAAAAAAAAAAAGTAGTATTTCTTATGTCTAAGGAGCTCTCAGATATATGCTTATGTTAATTAATTTTAAAAACTGCATTTTAATCCAATTTAATTTTCACTAGGATGGCAGCAATGCTTCGGATGTGCTTTGTCTAGCCAATGTGACAATTCTTTTTTTTTTTCATAATTTTATATGAAGCAGATTTCATTGAATTATTTCATTATTATTTTATTTTCATAAACATGAAAATAATTTTGAAAGAATGCCTGGAAGAGGAGAGCAATAGGCTGTATAACTTGTAAAAACGTTACCACATAACATAAAAACTACAATATATAAATAGTTGAATTGCTTGACAAAACAGGAAAAACACATTACTTGAAATCATTACAATTGCATACCTTCAAAAAATGCAAGACTATCAAAGAAAAATTCTTTGATTCTATCAGGGAACATTACTGAGACATCTGTAAGACATCTAGGAAAAGAATAAAATAGTGCTGAGAATTTTGAAAGAAAATGTGAATAAAGAGACCAGTTAGTGCTGCTTAGAATGAGTATGGGGTTTGCTGGCCTATAGAGGAAGCCACTACAAAGACCCATCAAGGTAACAAATTTCTAAGTCCCAGACACATCACAGATTCTACTTCTCAAGTACAAGGCTGAGCTCCCTTGTCCCATCAGGAGTGCCCTTTGGAAGATATGTAATCATGACCATATCATAATGTGCCCACTCAATACCTCTTCCTGGCCATGTATGAGTGGAAATGAGACATGATGGAAATATAGCAGGTGAGAGGGAGTTATGACACAGGTTAGCCAGATCTCCCTCCAAAGGCTACTGGCAAAGAAAAACCCTGGTTTGAATCAGAAGATCCATTATTTATTAATATATTTTACTCATCGTAAATTGGTTGTCTCCCCCCAAAACCACCCCTGAGAGAACATAAACTCAGGGGCAGGTGTCTTTGCAGATTTTGTTCGCTTATGTGCTCAAGCACCAAGAATAGTGACAGGCACAAAATAGGCATTCAAAAAATAACTGGATCGAATGAATAAATCTCCTCCCTCAGTAAACTGTCAGACCTTTAGGAGTAAGAATCATGCTTAATTGAGCTTTGTAAATCCAGCATCCAGTTCACTGACCGAGGCCTTTTCAGCATCAATGAATACATGTTGAATTAATTGACTGATTATTTGGAAGTAGAACTAATAGAAAAAAAAAAAAACTTTTCCTCCCAACTCAGAGATAGCACATTGGAAAGCTGTCTTTGGGCCACATGTATAAGGCTTTGGATTGTCAGGTGTCCTGCAAATTCTTCTAATCAGTTGTGAGTTTCAAGGACAAGAATGAGAATGTATTTCATTTTTCTATGGTATCCAGACAGAAGCTGATACAATTCTCAGGACAGAGCATGACTGAGGGTGGCATTTCTCACAACTCAAGCATTTATTTTCTCTTTTTCTTTTTTAAATGTTTGTTCATTTATTTTGAGATAGAGATAGAGAGCACAAGTGGGGGAGGGGTAGAGAGAGAGGAAGAAAGAGAATCCCAATCAGGCTCTATGTTGTCAGAGCAGAGCCCTAGTAGGGCTCGATCCCATAAACCGTGAAATTATGACCTGGGCTGAAATCAAGACTCTGACGCTCAACCAACTGAGCTACCCAAGCACCCCAGAACTCAAACATTTCTAGAATTGCTCCTTCCCCCTGCACCTCTGCTACACCAATATATTTTTCAATTATTTACTACGAAAAATTTTAGATTTACAGAAGAGTTGTTAAGATAGTATAGATAGTTCCCATGTACCCTTTACCCAATTTTCCCCAAAGGTAACATTTTATATAACAATGGTACTTTTTGCCAACACTACAAAATTAACATTGGTACACTACAGTTGGTATTTGTATTTCACCACTTTTTCCATTGTCCTTTTTTTTTTTTAGCTCCAGGATCCATGTTGCATTTAATCATAATGTCTTCTTAGTCTCCTATAACCTGTGACAATTTCTCAGCTTCTTCTTAGTCTCCTATAACCTGTGACAATTTCTCAGTCTTTCATCATTTTCCATAATCTCAACTAACAGATATTTTTGAAGATTTGTGGTCAGGTATTCTGCAGAATGTCCCTGAATTTGGGTATTATCTATTGTGTTATGATTAGACTAAGGTTATAGATTTGGGGAAAGAACAGCACAGAGGTAAAATATATTTGTCTGTTAATTTTGAATATTCCAAATGATATTGCTATTTTACAAAGCAATGTGAGCATTTTGTATCACATGCATCTCGTGTCAAAATTGATGTCAGTTTCTGGTTACACTAAGCCTAGAAATCCCAATAGATAGCTCTTTTGTGTACCAGAACAATTTAATGCATAATCTAGATGTACAAAGGTAAGCTGGAAGCCTAGTCTGCAGTGGAGGTCAAGGCCTATATTAAATGGTTGGGTGAAAACACCTACTCCTGTTTTGGTCCTTTTAGTTACTGATCCCAGCAGTTGCTGGAAAAGAGGAAATAAGAGCCTACTTGGTGGCATATACCAAGTTACTTATATTGATGTCATGGGGCATTACATATGGTGTAATACTTGACACATAGTAACCGTAATAAGTATTTGTTGAATTTATAAGTAAATGACTAAACAGCCAAGTCACAAAAGCACATCTCCTGGTACCAATGACAGAATATTAGGCTTTCAGGACAATGGATCTGACCCAATATATCTGCAATTTTTCTCTTTAGGGGTCATAGTAATCTAAACAATTAGCTTTATAACAGGTAGTTGAGGAGAAGCTGAGAAAAGATCTCATCAAAGATTACACTGAATATAAAAGCTAGAAATTAAGTTGAGCCACATATAATAAGGATCTTATTGCTTTCTTTTCAAACCAAAAGGAATAATTCTAGAAAAAATATTTGTGTTTTCCTTATTTTAATTAGATCTATGTATCTAACAACCTTAAGTCAAGGCCTTTACATGTCTTACGTTGAAATAAATTGTATTGTGGTCAGTGTGGACCCGAATTTTCTTTCTCTTGCCAAACTTAACTGTTGGATATATTATTGGTAGTATTTTATTTTCGTCATTTTTAGCGTTTCACTTGGAGGAATCTAAAAATGCACACATCACTGAAAAGACAGTTTTTCTATTTCTGAAATAATTCCTCCTTAAAGAATGTTCCTGGTTTAAAGAAAATTCGGAAAAGGTTTTCTCTTTGAAAAAACTCATACGATTGAAGGGATTTCACCTTCAAAGAGTTTTACTCCAGAGGGAGCCCCCTTTGAGAATTTTAAGCATTGCATGGGAAATGTATTCTTTGAAGATTTTCATGTTAAAAAACAGTTGCATGACTTGGGTATCCTCTTTGAAGTTTTTTTTAAAAACAATATTGAAAGGATTTCCCCCTTTGAATGTTTTCATGTTACTAAGTACTGCTTTTCTGAAAAATGTTACTCTCTACTCAAGTGGTTTGCTTCTCTTTTCATTTTCCCCCATTATTACCATACATTTTATTATTTGATCTAATAGGAGAGATAGAAGATGCTACCTTACGAGGACTCCTCCTATATATGGTAAAACTAGAATTGGATTTCCCAGTCTCACCCTGCATCAGATCAGAATCAGAAGTACTATAAAAGATTACTACCCCATATAAAGAACCAACGCAGAAATGTGACCTCATATAGGAGGTTTTATAAGAATTGGTGATGTCTGGATGAATTACTCAAGAACATTATAAATTAGTTATAGGTAATAGAGAACACATCAATGAATAATCTCTTCATAAAATCCCTAAATCATATACAGCTAAAGAAGAGACAAAGATCTTTTGGGGTAGATCGAATGAGGCATATTATCATGACCAATATCAGGTTTCCCTCATTTGACTAACTGCCAGTGAGACTCTACTATGTCCTAGGTGCCAAAGAGGACACGGAATAAATAAGACATCAACGTCACTCTAAAGTTTACAGTCTTACAAGAAGGCATAAAATGCACAAAAATAACTATAACCTCAGGTCTTGTGTTAATAAGTGCATCAATACTAGAAAGCTCTTATCAGAGTTTAGAGAAAGGAAAGGCTATTTGTGATTAGGGGGATAACAGTCTTCATATAGGAAGGGACATTTCAGATAAGCATTAAAGCAATGTTTTCAATTGAAGAATAGTAACCCATATTTGGGTCAAGACTCAATCTGATGGGATAACACTAGCATTTTCTTTTAATGAAACAGAATGGGAGAGAACAGAATACAGCACAATAGAAAAGAAATTTTATAACACTCAAAGTAAGGGAAAATGTGCTTTCTTGAAAATTGTATTGCATTTTATTTTTAAGTACATGCATGTGCCTGTATTAGTTGTGACGTAAAATACATTTCTTACAGTGAGTCTCAGTAAGATAAAGGAAAACAAACAAAAACCACTTGAGAGCCACTTGCTACGTTAAAAGATGGGAAAGATTTCAAGGAGGAAAATGAGCTAGGATACATTTTTGGCAGAAGTCAAAAGACAGAAACATATTAAAGGACAAAGTAGCTCAATATCTGGAAGATAGAATTCACAAGAAGAGTGAAATAAGGTGGGAAAAGTAATACGTGGTAAGGAAAGGAGTGACTTTTGGAGGAATTTGAACTCTAAGCCAAAGACCTCAGGTATTGTTCTAAAGTAGAGGGGAGCTACTGAAGACTTTCGGACAGGAAGTAACAGTATCAGAGTACGTAGTAGGAAGATTAACCCATCAGTGATAGATTGCGGGAAGTAGAAATTATAAGTGGGAGAGATATTAGTGGTACATTGCAATAATGACCGAAGGAGAGTGGTGTTTGTTATTTCAAAAATAAGAAATATATATATAAATCTAAAAAAAGGGTAAAACATCATTACTATAGTCTCGAATAGAGATGTATTATTCTTATAAGGAAATAAGTTTTAAAAAAATCTTTCCCTTTAATTGTGTTCTTTCAAATAAGAAGAATAAAAAGTTACAATATGATGTGACACTATACCAACACTACATATAAATTACCAGCAAACTACTACAAAACTGGCAATGAATTCATAGGCCTTTTCCTGTTTTCTTATTTTTAGCCTTAGGCTTTCCTTTTCCTAATCATTTAGAAATTATAACTCATAGACTTCTTTTTATTTTATTTTAATGTTTATTTTTCAGAGACAGTGAGCACAGGTGGGGGAGAGGTGGAGAGAGAGGGAGACAGAGGATCCAAAGTGGGCTCTGTGTTGACAGCAGAGAGCCAGATATGGGACTCAAATTCACAAACCTCGTGATCATGACCTGAGCTGAAGTAGGACACTTAACCAATTGAGCCACCCATGCTCCCCTCAGAGACTTCTTTTAAAGTTATATCACTGTTATATTTAGTAATTTGTACATAGAGGTAGAATTCATATTGTTAGTATGTCTAAGAATTACCATAACTCGAGAACACCCCTCAAAGGCCAGAATCATATATTATGCTTCGTTAGATTTCAGTACAAAGCACAATATCTGATGCATAGTAGATAATTTTGCTATATTTGATAAAGAGAACTACAGAAATCCCAGTGAAATTTGGATTTCAGATAAACAATGAACTTTTTTGGTATAAACATGCCACATTTCAAATAAACAACAAATAACTTTTTGAGTAGGCCCCAAACATTGTATTACATGGTACATATTTACATGTTCATTGTTTTTATGAAATCTAAATTTCATATTTTATCTGGCAACCCTAATAGATGTTCACTAATGTTAAAGGAATGAGTGAATGCTTGTATGTGGTCTTTTTTATTGTGATACAATATATGTAACATAAAATGTATCATTTTAACCACTTTTAAATGTAGGATTCAGTGGCATTTAGTACATTCCCATTGTTGTGCAAATATTACCACAATCCATCACCAGACTTGTTCACCATCCCAAACTGAACCTCTGTACCCATTAAACAATAACTCCCCATTACCCCATCCCTCAGTTTCTGGTAATCACTATTCTACTTTCTGTCTCTATGAATTTGTCTATTCTAGATCACTCACATAAGTGGAATTATGCAATATTTATCTTTGGTGTCTGCTTATTTCACTTAGCATAATGGTTTCAAGGTTCACCTATGTTGTATTATGTATTAGAATTTCCTTCCTTTTTAAGGCTGAATATATGCGTTTTTATTAGAGCATCTTCTTAGGATGCTGGCATAAAGATCACCCTGTAATGCTCATACAGCTTTCAAGCTTTGCCCCAGTTCCAGCACTTTGAGAGCCAGAATTGTGATTCTTCCTATTGCCTATTTCAAGTCAACAGCTTTCCATTCCCAGGAACAACACAAAGTGGGGTCAGAGGTCAACACCACCTGTAACAGAATCATTCAACAAACTCATTCCCTTCTTCTGTCCCTTAGTGTTGCTGCCTTCAGCAATCATACCTTCTCCCTTTTCTGGACTCTGTAGCTTATCATCCCAATCCTTCCAGACCAGCCACCATTCTAGCTCAGCTGAATTTCCTGATTGTCTAGCCATAGATCCCTAACAACCTTCTTCCCAAGTGTTACTCTGTACTGGGGGTGATAGCCCATTACAATATGTTCAGTAAGCAGTTTTAGTGAATATTTGCTAGCATAAGTTGAGTTCTTTTTTATTATTTTGAAAATTTACAATCACTGACACATTGTTGGCCATTTGAAATGATGTTTGGTGACTATACATTTAATTCCATGGTAAAACTTTTAAAAATCTTTGAATTTATGTTTATATAACAATATTTTGATACAGCTGAGATTTGTTTAATTTTCAGCTCTATTAAAGCAATTTTGTACCATTCTTCATATATATGAGATGGTTGCTAGGGAACTATTCAATGTAAATATCAAGTAATGCAGGTTTGTGCTTCAAAGGGCAAAGAGCTAAATTTGAGAGATCAGAGGGAGATAATAGTGGGTTTTTTTTTCCCACTTGAAAAAGTAGAGAGATATTGCAAAGTCTCCTTATGTTCCTATGCAAGGTGAGTCAACCATGGCACCCCATGCCTTGCCTCTCATGACACTTACCACATCTTACAGTAAGGATGGCTTTGTATTCCCTCTTGTTCCCTCCTCAATTCCCTAACACAAACTCAGGTCTACTGTAGGCTCTCAATAAACACTTCTTGTTTAAGTAAATAAAGGGATAAACTTGCTAGACAAATAGAGTAGCTTCTTTGCTTTTTCTTCACTTTGCCAGGATTTTTCTTTCTTCTAGAAACAACAATCAGTTATGCAGGCAATCTAGCACTGGGAAATGGATGTAACCCATCATCCTGACCCTCACACTGAGAGTGATTAGCTCAGGAATGGCATCGTGATCCAAACTTGACCAAATCACAATCAATTTTGGATTTTTGCTGTAACTCCTAGAAAAAGAGAAGCCCTCTTTCCCCTGAGTCACGAGGGGTCTCCCTATCAGTAAAGCCAACATAGAGCAGACCTGACCAAGAGAAAGACTGAGGCCTCCTGCCAAACCTTGAGTACCTGAATCCAATTCTGCCTGACCTTTTCTATCTCTGTACTTTTCACCTTCAGCAGTCAATGAATTCCCTTTCACTGTTTAAGAGTTTGAGTTTTCCATCACTTGTGAACAAGAGTCTTGTCTGAAGTAGCAAGTTTTAAGGTAGATGGCCCACTTGAAAAACCATAATAGTTACAAGCAAGATTTCTCATTGTGGAGGTAATTTAAATAGCTCTCAAATTTAACTGTTGTTGTTGTTGCTGTTAACTGTATAGTAGACATTGTTGTTGTCCTTTTCCAAATCTATAACTCCACACTGAATTAGCCAGGCATTTTGAGTAGAATCAACCTTACTTCCTACTATGGTACTCTAAGCACTTGAAATCCTTGTCTCACAGTGATCGTTTAAGGATAGGTGTGTGGCCTTAGTTGATCCAACCAGAGTGAAAACCAGAACTTAACACTCAATGGTTTTAGAAAGAAAAATCTCCCTTCTGAATGGATGTGGTGGGCAGCTATATGACCTGGAGTTGCTGCAGCTATTTTGCTACCATGAGGAAAGCCAGCCTGAAGAGAGTCAACACATAGAGAAAGACAAACCTGTGAAAATTAGGAAAAAGTAAAGTCTAATTTTTAATCAATATAGTCTACCTCTGGGCTTTTTAGTTCATGAATGAGTATGTTCTATTTATTGTTGAAGCCAATTGAATTTAGTGTTCCGGGGTTTGGTGTTTAGTGTTCTTGGGTTTGGGAATATTATGTTAAAATATCTTAATTAAACCACAATCAGTCAACTGATAAAATAAGAAAACTCACTGCAGAGTGCCTTATTTTGCTAAAATACCTCTTTTGAGGAGCCAAAAGCACCATATTTGAAAGTACCTACCAAAGATCATGGCGAGTAGGAATACAAGAAATAATGACTTAATTGCTGAGTGTTATTTTTAATACTAGCTATCATTTTAGTTATACCAGGCAATCCTAAGGATTTGACATGCACTTTTTCATTTAATTCTCACATCAAATTACAATAACCATAATGATTGGTTCAGGGTTAGACATATGACCCAAGCTATCCAGAGTGAATCTCAAAACTTTTGTAGGAGATACAGAAGAAGAGGCTTGCTTTTTCCATTGGATATGAAGTTGCAAGAATACAGGCCAGAATCATCTTCACATAATTGATGAAGGTCCTCTCTGAAAATGGGACCAACATAGAAGAAACAAAGCTAAGAGTTAAAGAAAAAGCAGATCTTAACGTAATCATTTAAAGTTCTGTGCTCAAAGTTTTCACCTATTCTGTATCATTTATCTGCTTCTGTGTGTGAAACAAACAAATAAGTTCAGTGGCTTAAAACAATAAGCATTTATATTTGCTCACAAGTCTATGCATCAACTGAGTAGCTATGTTGACCTGGTCAGGCCAGTTCATTTTGACTAGGCTTACTTATATGTATGTGGTCATCTAGGGACTGACTGGTCTATGAGAGCTTCATTTACATACATGGTGGTGAATTGTCTGTAGGCTGGGGCTAAAGAGAACTATAATTGATCTTTCATTGTCTGACAGGAGAGTCCATGCTTGCTCACATGGCTATAACAGTGTTTTAGGGAGGGAGCAGAGAGTGTATAAGGACTGTTTACTCTTGTATAAGGACCATCAATTCTGCCAAATGCTATTGGCAGGTCACAGGGAAGCCCAGATTCAAGTGGGAGGGAATAGATTCTGTGTCTTGATGGAAGTCCCATTGGAAAGAGTGTGGATGCAGGGAGGCATGAAGAATTGGTTTTTAAATAAATCTACCACATGGGCCTAAATTAAGTTCTACTCTTAGATGTCGCAGTTATGTGAAGCAATAAATTCACTTTAAAAATTTTTTTTTTATGTTTATTCATTTTTGAGAGACAGAGAGAGAGACAGAGTGTAAGCATGGGATGGGGCAGAGAGAGAGGGAGACACAAAATCTGAAGCAGGCTCCAGGTTCTGAGCCAGACAGGGGGCTTGAACCCACGAATCATGAGATCATGACCTGAGCCAAAGTCGGACGCTCAACCGACTGAGCCACCCAACAATAAATTCACTTTTTAATCAACCTTATTTAAATCTAGTTTTCTATCTCTCATATCTCTCAGTGTTTTAACTGATACAATGATTGCTTCCTCTTTGTAGCTGTATTTTGGGCTCCTCTAGAGTGAGAGTCACATACACATTTAGGTCCCTCAAAGTTACTCTTATTAGGTGCCTGAAAATTTTACTGTTTTAAGCTACTGTAGTAGAGGAAGCATCATACCAGGACTGTCCAATAGTAGCCACTAGTTATATGTGACTATTGAGCACTGAAATGTGTCTAATATATATAACAAACTTTTAATAGTATTCATTTTTTTAGTATTCAATTTTTTTAAAATTGATATTGAAATAGCCACAGGTGGCTAATGATTAGCCTTGCAGCACACATCTTGACTGATAATCTCACTTATGCCCCAGGCTGGCTGAATGACTATGGGTCAGTCATAGAAGCCTTCTAGTGTTAGATCCCTTACCTATTTGATGAAGTGATTAGACAAAGTGTTATCTAAACAAACTCTTAACTTTAACATTCTATGATTTTAAGTAATTCAGTAATTTCTGCTGGAAGGATGAAAAATTCTGAGGGAAGTTCGGTATTTTGTGAGGATATACAAATGGTATGAAAGATTTTTTTTCTTCTTTAAAGTAGCATTTATAGCTCTTTTTCTTGCATCAAAAGTCATATGTGAGCACTAAGGAAAACTGACAATAAAGGAAAGAAGAAAATCAAAGTCGACTGTAACTGGGATGAACATATAATTTATTGTCCAAACAGGCACTTTTGAGAGTGGAAAGGGCACTAATGACAATCACAATGGGACAAGTAGAATCAGGAACTGTCCCAGACCAACTAGGCTATATGGCCACTGTGTACATAACCCACAATGTGCCTTAATAGAAACTAACAGCATAACATGCGGCTAACACAATGTGTCCAGGTGTATATGCTTTCTGTTACCTGTCATACTACAGGGATAGATTTTATAGTATATAAAGAAAGAAATGGATAATATAGCTAACAGTCAATTCTTCAAAAAATAATTGTTTCCTCTGGCTAGAGCTTCAAAAGGTATTGAGCAATGATGAATTAAAGATCAGGATACCAGGAGAGTACCTCTATAAAATATTGCAGACTAAAAACAAACCCATGTCTTTTAACAGCCACTCAAACACAGGGTAGAATTTGCCTCTTCTATTACTAGAATTAGAAGTCTTTTGTGAAGATACTATTTCTTTAATTCTAGGAAAATAGAAAAAAATAATCTCCCATTTATGTGAATGATAATTTGCTTACAAAATAAGATAGTTTTAACTATGACAATAATAATGGTGGTTTTTACTTTCTTATTACAACATTGGAAATAATTTTACTTTGAAAATAAAATAGACCTTGAAAAGATCAACTACTATCAATTTTATGTAGCATTTCAACCAATAATAACTACTTCATTTTCTTTTCTTTCTGAACCTAGCTGTATCTTTATATTTAAAGTGCATTTCTGGTGGACAGTATATAGTTGGTTCTGTTTTTATCCAGAAACTGATAATATCTGTCGTTTAATTGAACTATTTAGGCCATTAATATTTAATGTTAGTATTGATAAAATTGGATTTAAATCTATCACCTTAGTTTTGTTTCTTCTTTATCCTAGCTGCTTCATCATTTCCTTTTTCTTCTCTTGCCTTCTTCTGATTTTTTTTTGTTTTTTTTTAAGTTTTTATTTAAATTCCAGTTAGCTAACATACAGTGTAATACTACTTTCAGGTGTACAATGAAGTTATTCATCAATTCAGTACTACACCCAGTGCTTATCATAACAAGTGCACTCCTTAATCCCAGTCACCTATTTCACCCATCTTCACACACCTCCTCTCTGGTAACTATCAGTTTGTTCTCTATAGTTAAGAGTTTGTGTCTTGGGTTGTCTCCCTCTCTCTCTCTTTCCCCTTTGCTTTTTCTCTTGTTTCTTAAATTCCACATATGAGTGAAATCATATGGTATTTGTCTTTCTTTCACTGACTTATTTCACATAGCACAATACTCTCTAGCTTTATCCACATTGTCGCAAATGGCAAGATTTCATTCTTTTTATGGCTAGGTGATATTCCATTGCATATATATATATCACATCTTCTTTATTCATCTGCGCATGGACATTTGGGCTGTTTCCGTAATTTGGCTACTGTAGATAATGCTGCTATAAACATTGGGGTACATTTATCCCTTTAAATTAGCATTTGCTTATTCTTTGGGTAAATACCTAGTAGTGAAATTGCTGGATTCTAAGGGTAGTTCTATTCTGCCTTTTTTGAGGAACCTCCATACTGGTTTTCAGAGTGGCTGCACGAGTTTACATTCCCACCAACACTGCAAGAGGGTTTCCTTTACTCCACATCTTCTCCAGCCCCTGTTGTTTCTTGTATTGTTGAATTTAGCCATTCTGACAGGTGTGAGGTGATATCTCATTGTAGTTTTGATTTGTATCTCCCTGATGAAGAGTGATGTTGAGTATCTTTTCATGTATTTGTTAGCCATCTATATGTCTTCTTTAAAAAAATGTCTATTTGTGTCTTCTGCCCATTTTTTCATTGGATTGCTCGGGGTTTTGGCGTTGAGTTTTATAAGTTCTTTGTATATTTTGGATATTAACCCTTTATCATGTATGTCATTTGCAAATATCTTCTCCCATAACACAGGTTACCTTTCAGTTTTCTTGCCTTCTTTTGGATTATTTTTATGATACTATTTTATCTTTTCTGTGGACTTTTTGTCTATAATTCTTTGTTATATCTTTAGAGTGGTGGCTGTAGGTTTTACCATATGCATCTTTGATCACAATCTCCCTTTAAAAATTATACCATTTCTCACATAATGTAAAATGCTTACATTGTTGTTCCATTCTTCCCCTTCCACCCCACAAGTTATTGTTATCATACATTTACTTCTACATATGATATTTTTTATCATTGCAACACTGGAAAACAATCTTACTTTGAAAATAAAAGACATGATGGGGCGCCTGGGTGGCGCAGTCGGTTAAGCGTCCGACTTCAGCCAGGTCACGATCTCGCGGTCCGTGAGTTCGAGCCCCGCGTCGGGCTCTGGGCTGATGGCTCGGAGCCTGGAGCCTGTTTCCGATTCTGTGTCTCCCTCTCTCTCTGCCCCTCCCCCGTTCATGCTCTGTCTCTCTCTGTCCCAAAAATAAATAAAAAACATTGAAAAAAAATTTAAAAAAAAAAAAAAGAAAATAAAAGACATGAAAAGACAAATTTTATCATTTTTATATAACATTTCAACCAATATTAATGACTTTCTTTTCTTTTAACTCACCGTGAGATGTTATTAATTTCTGCTTTAAGCAGTCAATTATCTTTTGAAGAAATTTTATTATATAAAAATTTAAATATAAAAATTTAAATATACCCACATACTTACTTTTTCTAACACTTTTTATTCCTTTATTAAGATTTAATTTCCATCTAGATTTAATTTTCCTTTTATCTGAGAATCATTTTTTTCTTGTTGTATAGATCTGCTGATATTCTCAGCTCTGTGTAAAAAAATTATTTCCTTTTCTTTAATTTTTGGAAGATATTTTCCCTGGATATTGAATTCTTAGTTTGACAATTTTTAGCCAGATTCTAGCTTGGCAATTTTTTCAAAACTTTAAAGATGTCATTGCATTTCTGAATTGCAATTTTTTTCTGATGAGAAATCTGCAGTTATTCTTTATTTTCTCTGTATACTTTTAAGATTTTGTCCTTATCGTTAATTTTTAGCAACTTGCATATGATGTGGCTTTATGTGGGTTTTTGTGTGTTTATTCTGCTGTGTTTGTTGAGTTTCAGATTTGTGGTTTTATGGTTTCTATTAAATTTGGAAACAATTTTAGTCATTAATATTCCAGTCTTCCCCTCTAAGTGCAAACTTCAATTACACATGTTTTAGACTATTTAATATTGTACCACAGGTCACTGAAACTCTACAGTTTTTTTTTTTCGTCTTTTCTTCCTTTTTGTGTATCAACTGGGAGAGTTTCTATTGATTTCTATGTCTTCGAGTTCACTGATCTTTCCTTCTGCAGTGTCTAAAAACTCCAGTAAGCCCAACAAATCAGGTTTTTTTTCATCTCAAATATTGTCTTTTTCAGTGCTAAAATTTTCATGTGATTTTTCTTTATTTTAGAGAGAGGGAGCACAAGCAGGGGAGAGGGGTAGAGGGAGAGAAAAAGAAAATCTCAGTCTCCATGCTCAGCACAGAGCCCAATATGGGGCTCAATCCCACAACCCTGGGATCATGACCTGAGCTAAAATCAAGAGTTAGTTGCTCAGTCAACTGAGCCACCCAGGTGTCTCTCAGTGTAACTGTGTAACTCTTCCTTTTTTTTTTTTTTTTTTTTTTTTTTCTTTGTGACTTTGGGGGGGGGGGTCTTTTTTTTTTTTTTTTTTGAGAGAGAGAGTATGTGCATGTGTACATAAGCACAGGAAGTGCAGACAGAGAGATGGAGAGAGAGAATCCCAAGCAGGATCCATGCTGTCAATGCAGAGCCCGACTCAGAGCTGAAACTCATGAACCATGAGATCATGACCTAAGCCAAAATCAAGAGTCAGACACTTAACCAAATGAGCCACCCACGTGCCCCAAGAGTATTCTTAACACTAGTGCTAGTGACCCCTACTGTTAAGGTATGACCTTTCTGGGGTTCCTATTGAATGTCCAAGGAGTTCAACAAGGGCTCTCTACTATAGCTTATTACAACTCAACTCTCTCCCAGTCCTGTGAATCTCCTGGCCCTGTGTGAGTAATGGGAATTGCTCAGCTTATAGATCCTCAATCATTTTTGACCAGCCTTATGGAGTTTAACCCTATGCATGTGTAGCTCAGTGTTCACTGGTAGACTCAAGGATAACTCTTGAAGTGTTTTGGAGCTCTTTCTCTGTTCTTTCTTTCCAGTTCTCATCAGTTCAAACTGCAGGTGTTTTGCCTCTCTTAAATCTCATATCTGTCACCTCAGCTTATTGAGAGTGTCATTTTCTGTTTTGCTTACCTTTCTCCTTACCATATTCCAGAAAGTGCCTTCAGGCACAAAGCTGGAGTGATCATAAGGTTTGCCTCATTTATTTTTTTTCTCAGTCACGCACTGCCTGTTGCCCAATATATGAAAACAGTTGTTTCTTTATATATTTTTTCAAGTTTTCTGTTTGTTGCTGTTGTTGTTGTTGTTGTTGTTTTTAATGGTAGGAGGGCAAGTCAGGTTCCAGTTACTCTTTAATGGCCAAGGATGCTCATGAGCCTAGCCCAGATTATTAACCGTGGTTGACCTGTCTTGACTCTTTGTTAGGGAAGTTTCTGTTTTCCCCTCCAGGTACTGCTGCTATATTAGTTGAGAACCCTGATATCACTGTACAAAAGTATGTTCAGTCTGATATACTCCTGAAAGCTGGAGACAGAACATTGAAATCTTAGAAAAAGAAAACATAGCATGGCCTACTTCCTGAGGCTATTATTTCTGCTGTAGCTCAAGGATCATGTCCCCAGTATAGCTGAGCCAGATGTCCAGACTGGTGAACCTTGTTGCTACCAGGGATTTACTCAGGATCTTGGCCATTATTTGTTAACCCAGAAGGTCTTAATTTCATTAACATTCTGTAAACTGTTTATGAACATCTGCATACAGTATGTATGAAATATTTCACAATACAGATTAACAGTTTTGCTAACAGTAAGGATAAAATGTTGGAATTATGAAGTTCACATTTTGTATTTTAACCATTGTGAGGCAAACATATTCTGGTGGGCACAGTGTTATCGTAAAATAAAAAGCAAGCACACAAACAAACAAAGAAATAAAAACTTACATGCCTGGGAATGCAAGCTGGTGCAGCTACTCTGGAACACAGTATAGAGGTTCCTCAAAAAACTAAAAATAGAACTACCCTACGACCCAGCAATTGCACTACTAGGTATTTATCCAAGGGATACAGGTGTGCTGTCTTGAAGGGACACATGCACCCCAATGTTTATAGCAGCATTATCAAAAATAGCTAAAGCATGGAAAGAGCCCAAATGTCCATCGATGGATGAATGGATAAAGAAGATGTGGTATGTATATACACACACACAATGGAGTATTACTCGGCAATCAAAAAGAATGAAATCTTGCCATTTGTAGCTATGTGGATGGAACTGGAGGGTATTATGCTAAGTGAAATTAGTCAGTCAAAGACAAATATCATATGACTTCATATGAAGAGTTTAAGAGACAAAACAGATAAACATAAGGGAAGGGAAAGAAAAATAATATAAAAACAGGGAGGAGGACAAAACAGGAGACTCATAAATATGGAGAACAAACAGAGGGTTACTGGAGGGATTGTGGGAAGGGGGATGGGCTAAATGGGTAAGGGGCATTAAGGAATCTACTCCTGAAATCATTGTTGCACCATATGCTAACTAACTTGGATGCAAATTTTTTAAAAATTAATTAAAAAAAAGAATGAAAGTAAAAAAAAAAAAAAAGATGCCTACCCCTAAACAAAGTTTAATGATAGAGGTGAGGGAGTAATTGATGGATCAAGGGCCCAGATGGTATAACATCAAGGAACTGGAAGAGACACCCTTCATGCTCAAAACTAGAGGAAAGGAATACATATGAATGGTTTATATAAATTATTTTGTAGGTGAGAGATCTGAAAATTCAGAGAATTTCTGCATAATGGCCTAAGTTTTGTCAATGAAAGTGGGCTGAAAGTGAGTGGAGAATTGGATGAGATTTGTACAGATTTGGAGTAGTAGTTGAGGGAAAGGAAGCTCAAGGGATTAGTAGGAGAAGCCAAGGATCTGGCTGCAGTTTGAAATTATGATTTTATGGCGGCAGCATCTGTAAGACTGGGAGATTTTTTGCCTAGTGGTGTCCAACCGCTCAGGTGTAGGAAAGAGAAGATGATAGTTTGAAGTTCTAATTCAGTTTTTGTTGCATTGAGTTGAGAGGGTAGGGTTTCAGAGTTTTTCTGAGTAGCAATTCAAAGCTTTCTTTAGATAATCAAAATCCACCTTTTAAAACTTCTCTCTCATCTCCTATAAGGGGGAGAGGTAAAATCAGTCCCCCAAGGGTTCTCTTGGGAAGAACAAAGTATAGTATTATTTGGAAGAATTATTTCTTGGAGTTGTGAGTGAGACCCCCAAATGTATATTGAGGCAATAAATGATGCTCACTAAAATGATATGCATGAGAGAGGGAGGAAATTTTGGTTTGCTTCAACAGAGAAGGAAAGAGTACAAAAACAAGAAGAAAGAAGGAAGGAAGAGAGAGGGGCTACTGATGTCTAACCCCAATACAATATAACAACTCCTCACGGTCATCGCTAAATATTCAGGGACATTCTCACAAAGACTTAGTGGAAACTAATTTATCATGTCAACTACACCAGGGACTGAATTTCACATACAGGTTAATGCAAGATGTACAAATGCAGGAAATACAGACATAGGATCTGGAAGCAGAGTAGATCATGAGAATTTCAGTTTCTAGGACTGGACATTAGCGATCCTTCAAGTTCACCTTCAGAGGCAGGAAAGCCCCATGATAGCTTCTAAAGGGCAGGATTCAGACTGATCCCTCTGTATCTCCTGACTGCCTATCATATGCCTTATACATACAAAGCATTCAATAGATAACTCTATTCTGAGTCATCCTCCTTGAGGATGAATGCTACCTTTTACAAGAAGAACAGAAGGAAAAGAGTGACTGGATCTCTGACCTTTCACTGCCTTCAAATAAACAACACAAAGCACAGCTCAGCACTGTCATTTTCAAATAACAAGGGCACGACATTTTCAAACATTAGAGTACTGTGATAGCACATGTAAATTTTCCAAGAGAGACTGTATAACCAGAAACATGTGTGCATTCCAGAACTATTATACCCTTGTAACAACCCTGTGCCAAAACTGATAGGCATCTGTTCTGAAAGGTGAATGCTGGCTCTCAGTTCTCCTCTGGTCCAGAACCTTATCTGGAAGAAAATTTGTCAGGTTGGTCACTTTTGGAGCTAATGCTGGATTAACCAATCATATTAAATTTGTGTTTAAGATGACAGCAAAGCTGGGGCACCACATTTTTTTTTTCAATGAAATGCTTCCAAGTATAGGAAAATGTGTTGGGCAAGGTTTAGTTTGTGTTTTGTTTTTTATTTTTTAATTTTAGATTATACTGGGAGCTGATGAGATGTGAATAGGAAAGTTTTCCTCAACCTTGTTAGGATCCCTGGCTGAGTCTGACAATTAAACTGATAAAGACAGATTAACAGAAGAAAAGCATACACATTTTATTGACATTTTACATGTACACGGGGGCCTTCACAGGAGAATGAAGACCTAAAGAAAAGACCAGAGTAGGAAGGTGTTCCTTTTTGAAGAATGAAACAAAGAATTTGTGAAGAATTGGTAAGATACAGGGGTTTGGGTTCAGGTAGCAAGTGGTGAAGAAGTAACTACAAGATAAGCATAAGTTTAACAAGGTTTGTACAGATTTCTTGACCTCAAATTCCCCATCTCTGGTTATAAGAATGTCACCCTTCTTCCTTGTACAGGAAGAATATCTTTTACATCGGAGTTTCACGAGTTGTTTCAGGGAAGAAGGGTAAGGAGGATGGTGGCAAGTTATCTTCCTTCTTCTGCCCTTTTCTCAAAATCCTCCAGCTTAAGACATTCAAATGCCAAATTCTCATATTTTGGGATACCATGTCCTGAACCCCGTAAGATGGAAACTATACTTTTCTTGGTTTTGTTAATAATTATGTCTTCAAAAATTACACCGTAGCACTGCCTGGGTGGCTCAGTTGGTTGAGCGCCGCCTCTAAATTTCAGCTCAGGTCATGATCTCAGTTCATGGGATTGAGCCCCTTGTCAGGCTCTGTGCCGGCAGCATGGGTCCTGCTTGGGATTCTCTTCACCGCCCACACCCCTCTGCCTTTTCCCTCACTCATGCTTTCTCTCTCAAATAAACACTTTTTTAAAAATTACCCTGGAGGTGGATATTTTCAGCAGACATAATGGTGTTGCATCCTAAACAAAGAGGTACCAAACAAGTTGGAATAGTAACTAAAGAAAAAGAAATTATCCAAGTTCATTTGACAGAGATAAAGGGCAGAAAACATGTCACAATTTTGCAGTACTCATTCAGCTATCAAGTCTTAAGCAACTCAAGCTTACAGTTAACAATATGTTGACTAATAAAAATCCTTGGGGGACTGATTTAACGAATAGATAAGAATTATTCAAAGATTAATTATAATTAGCATATCAACTGTATGCAAATTAACTACTTCTGAAAGTACTTGAGGGTATTGAAGGTGCTTAGAAACAGTTGATAATCTACATATTTTTAAACATTCTGCTAACACTAATACAATTAAATTGTACTGTTCATAAGCAAGGAATTATTTTTGACAAAGATGAACTCTATTCCAATTTAACTCAATCTCAGAAGTTCTAAATCACACAAAATCGGAATATTGTGAGGAGTATTTTGAAAGGTTTTATTGTAGTTTTTAAGTTCTCTTTTTTCCTTTTTTTTTTTTTTTTGTCTTTTTAGTGATATTGGGAAGGAGTTCCAGAAGATGTGGCCATAATTGACATGAGTACAAGAAGGTCCAAAGATATATTGTATAAACTATTAAAACCTATCTTAAAATATACCCTAATTGGTCACAAAGCATTCCATAGCACATATAACATCTGAATGACCAGATTGGTATCTTCTTTTTAACTACATCCTTGTGCCCAATGGGATACAGGGAAAGATTTAAAAAAGAAAGAAAGAAAGAAAGAAGAAAAAGAAAAGAAAAAGAGAAAGAAAACCACTTCCCCTGCCTACCATAAGTTCTCCAACTGGAACCCAGTAAATTAGACAGACAAAAGACAGATTAACAAGAGAAAAACAAACAAGTTTACTAACGTATATTTCACACGTATCTGAGAGAAACTCAGGGATTAGTAACTCAAAGGGGTGGCTAGACCTTGGGCTTATATAGCATTATAACAATGGAATCATAATTTTTTTAGAGCAGCTGCAAGACAAAGGGAAAATACCTCAAGATTCTAGGGCTCAAATCATGGGAAGACAACTATCTGGGAAACTAATGGTAGATAAAGGCTGGTTAGTAAAGTTTGTTACGTAGATTCCTCGGGTGCTGTCTCCAGGCTGATAAGGGACTAAAGTTGTTCTTTATGTGTTCTTCCTGGGGGAGGGGGAGGAAGGGCATCTTTGTAAAATCTTGTTTTTAGATAAATAGGAGGAGAGCTTTTTTCATATTTGCTTTTTTTCGATTGCCTTCAGCTCAAAATCATCCTTATGCCAAAGTGGCATGTTTTGGGTGGCAAAGTCTTCTACCCTTCAAAGGACAAGATTTTGTTTATTCCTCCCCAAACTTAACAAAACTCTCTGCATTTGAAAATGTGAGAACAAGATAACTTTTTATGAGATATAAATAAACTTTTTCTAATTAATATCAAAAGCAAGTCCATTAGCCCATTAACCAAGGTAAAATCAAGGCAATATTATCATATTATCAGGAATACTACAAGTGGGAAAATATCTTATTGGCCTATTAAAGAAGCTTCATATCAAAGACAGTTTCCAGGCTATACTACGTGTCCTGAAAGAGTAATTTTAACATAAATATCTTGAAGCTTAAGTATCCTTTATGTATTTCAATGCTAAAGAGAAACTATAAATTCTTTGTATTTGCTTTTTTCCCTTTTGAGATATCAAATGTGGCAAATAGATAACAATTTTAGGAAAGTCTTATGACTTCAAAAAGTTAAAATTTCAATGTGTACCCTAAATCTCTACCCAAGTATCTTATAAAGACCTCATGTCCTCCTCTGCTTAAAACCTTCCAACAACTCCCTGCTGCATTTCCCTTAAGGTTCAAACTCATCAGCATGTCTTACACAGACATTTGAGGATCAGGTTTCCTCTTCACTCTCCGTTTCTTACACCCAAATCTTCAACACTATTATCATCTCTCTGTGTACCGGTTCTGAGCACTTTATTCTCTCTTCTGACTCCCTGATTTGCAAATGCTGTTTCTATATCAGTGATGCCTTTCCAGCCTCATCTACTGGCAACCTAACAGTTAAAGCTTCAACCACCCAGCAATCCTGATCATGTATCTTCAACCCTCTCCAGCTTACATTAAAAAGGAAAAATTGTGGTGGCGACCTCCTTTGTGCTTTACCTAGTTGTGCTGGTACTGCACTGAATTTTTGGGGTTTTTTGCACCGAATTTTAATGACTGATTTCCTCATATCTTCTCTCTACCAGAAGTCTAATTACTTGAGGCTGAGGACAGTTGGGTTTTTTTGTTTGCTTGTTTGTTTTCAGTAGCTTGCACAGAGATTGAAACATGGTAGTTTTTTAATAAATACACATTAGATAACTGAATTTTCAAAAATTTTGAACAGCCACAGTGAATGTATTTCTGCATCTTTATGGGTCTGGATTACCAAGCCTACAGGCTCATTCTGCTATCTTTATCTTCTTTTAAGTCTCTGCTTAAATGTCATCTTATCAGAATGGCCTTTCCTAATCTCCCTATTGAAACATATCATTCAATTCTCATCTATTACCCTCATTCTACCCTGCCTTGCTAGTTTTCTACATAGCAGTTATCATTTTCTGAAATACACACACATATATATATATATAATTTTTTTTTCTGTCTCTCCCCCTGGAATGTAAGTTCCTTGAGAGCAGAGTCTTTGTTTTGTTCTCTACTGTATCTCTAGTCCCCAAAATCGTGTCTGAAACATAGAGAGTATAAATTTCATTCATTTAATAAATATTTATTGAGTGCCAGGTACTCTTCTAAGTGCTTAGGATACATTGGTGAACAAAGTAAGCTTTTTCCCTTGTGAGTTGCCAGCAGGAGGAAGTTGTGGGGGAAGAAAAAAAAATAAAAAATCAACATAATAAATGAGGAAAATATTTCCTAGCTTGGAAGATGTTACGAGAAAATGAATGTAGAGTAAAAAGGATCAGGTGTGTGAAGGGGACAGTTTACGCCATTAAATAGGGTGGTCAAATAAATATTTATGAATAAATAAATGTTTATTGAACAATACATATTTGTTCAATGAATGAATGAATATCTTATATTTCATATAGTCAGCTATTTTATATATATTTAAACTAGGATTAGTTAAATAACTTTAGCTCACTAACAACAACATGAATGAAAACCTTTGGAATAGAAAATTACTTCGTTTGAATGGGATATTTTACCTAATGTAAGAAAAAAAGTTAAATGATTCATCCTACTCAGTTTAGGCAGCTAGAAGAGGAGCAAACTCTCCTAAATTATCAGTCCATCGCTCTTTCCATTACATCAGACTGGTTCAAATCCAAACTTTCATTTCTGAGTTGACCTACTAGCCTTACAGAAACACAGCACATCTTGTGTATGTAGGTAAAGTCAACTTGTTTTTCTGTATGTCAGTCTTCCATGCTATGAAACAGGATAAGGAAGAACAGATTTGCCATCTGGTATGCAGGCATATCACTAGAAATATAGTGTTCCTAAATGAACTTTCTTCTAACTTCCCACTCTTGCTCATTTGTCTTATATATCTATGTAATTACTTATTCATATATTCAAACATTTTTATTGAGTGCCAATTCTGGTCCAGGGACTGTGCTAAGCACTTAGGATGTAGAGATGATTGCCACTTGATTTAACAAAGTCTATCCATTAATTCGTTCCACAATTATTTGTTGACTATGTACTTTGTGTCAGGCATTGTTCTAGGTGTTGGGAGGGCAGCAAAGAACAAAAAATGCAAATTCACTGCTCTCTTGTTAGTTGCATTTTGGGAGATGAGACAAATAATAATCAACTAAACATATAGATACACAATATGTTAGGCTGTTAATTCCTAAGAAGAGAAAATGAGGAAGGAAATGGAGTGATGGGATACAGCCGCCTATTTATTTATTTATTTATTTAGAGTTGGTATTTTAAATAGAACTCTCCGAGAAGGCCTACCTGAGCAAGACTTGAATGAAGTCTTCTGAGCAAGACTTGAATGAAATAAAGGAGAAAACCCTGTAAAGATGTAAAGAAGAGGGGCGCTTGGGTGGCTCAGGTCATGATCGCACAGTTTGTGAGTTTGAGTCCTGCGTTGGGCTCTGTGCTGACAGCTCAGAGCCTGGAGCCCGCTTTAGATTCTGTCTGTCTGTCTCTGTCTCTGTCTCTCTCTCTCTCTCTCTGCCCCTCCCCAACTTACACTCTCTGTCTCAAAAGTAAATAAACATTAAGTTAAAAAATGTGAAGAAGAGCATTCAAGACAGAAGGCACTGCCTGAGGCTGACTGTCTTTGGCAGTGGGTTCTAGATACAAGGCAGCCTATCTCAGTGGTGTGCTAGAGCCAGCTTGAACATGCCCTCAAGAGCCAACTATGCTCACTTTTTCCATGTTTAGTCACATTTGTAGCTTGAAATCAACCTTGTGGAAGTATTTATGTCATGAAAATCAACAAACATAACAAATCAGAGTTTTTCTCCCAAAGAGACTCTGTTCTCATGCACTGAGGGAGGGGAGACTGGTAGAGGTGAAACCATTTACTTAAGGGCCAAATCTGACTTCTGTGAGATCAGTTCTCTTGGTGGAGACCTAGCCAAAAGGTTCTGGTTGTTTCTTTATGTATCCCTTCCTGGACCCCAACACTTGAGGTGGGGGAGTAACCTTAGTAGTCACTGCTCCCAGTAATTGGTAAATGGCATCAATGAAAAAGCCCTTCCTCCCTACTCTTGCACTTATGTGTCACTCCCAATTTTTTAAAATGTTTAGATAACACCTGTTTTATCATGTTCACAGTACCACCAACAGCTAAACCTGAAAGAATAAAAAAGCTAAGTAAAGGACAAGAACAGAAAATACTACCAAGTGAGTAGGGCATAATAATAGCAATAATAACGTTAAGGTACCCAAATAGAAATATACAGTGCATTTGTTAAGTCCCAAAATACTCAACATAATAGAACTGTTATCACAGTTTTTAAAGCTTTATGTCAAGTATTAACATGATAGAAATGATAGTTAGGCAACTGATACATTAAAAGAAATGTCATACAACTTGTTTTTTTGAATTAATTGACAGTGTATGCAGTTTCAATTAATAAGTAATATGTATATGTATATATGTAATATGTAATATGTAATAAGAGAGAATCTTATTTTTACCCATTTTATATAAATGATAGAAGATTTAGTTTATAAATGGGGATCCTGTACAGAGATACAGTAGTTAAAAACAAAATAAAGTGTTTACTGATTATAACCCTTTGGTTGCAAGTAATAGAAACAACTTGAGTGGCTTACAGAAAAGAAAGAGAAAGAAAGTGAAAAGAGTTAGTTAGACTCATGGGTGAGAACATCATTACACCTTAGGAAGAACTGGACCTAGAAACTGGAAAGCCTGATAGACAGGCAATATAGCCTTTGTTAGTTAGTGTTGCTCTCTCTTTGTATCAGCTTCAATCTTTTATTCCTTCATGCAGACCAGTTACCTCCACTCCTTATATTCTCCACACGGTAGAATATAGTTGTCCAGTATTTCTGAGTTAGGGTGTTGCCTTTCTAATCACTTAAGAACACTGACTGAGAGTTTTTCTTCCTGTATCTAAGTTTCTAGGTGGAAGAATTTGATTGACATACTTTGCTAGGCTGCCCATTCTTGGCCTAATTAGATATGGCCATAGGAACTGGGCTCTTGCATTACAAATATGGCTGCTGAAAGCCCATCATGTGAAGAGAGTCAAGGAATTGAGAGAGAGAGAGAGAGTTCACAGAGAAAGAACATGTATTTTGAGGCTAAGCAAATATTCTATAAGTGCCCCCATCAAAATACTTCATACCAAATTCAATAGTAGAAAGGGACTCAAAAAATCACCTAGTTCAATCCACTGCCCTGTGCAGTGATCTCTTCCATCCTCTCTCTGATGGATACATTCAGCCTCTGCTTGAGCATATAACAGAGAGCTGACTAAAGCATGAGGCCGCTCATTCCAATGTGAGGCAGTTTTATTGTTAGAAGGTTCATTCTTGCACTGAGCTGAAATTTGCCTCTCTATAACTTTAATCCCTTCTACTTTGTGGAACAATAAATAATATGCTTAAGTCCTCTTTTTACATGACAGCCCTTCACTTATTTGAGGACGACTAACATGTTCTTCACTGGTTTTCCCCAGGTTCAACATCTCCAACTCCTTCAAACATTCCTTTTCTGATATGGATCCCTCATCCTTTGCTATTTTAATAGCTAGTTTGCTTTTGATTGTCTAAAAAAGACGTTCCTACTCTAAATGTATAAAGCAATAAAGGAATCACCCTGGCTCACATCACTGGCAAGTCTACTAGAGTCAGTCTTCAGAAACTAGGTGATCCAGCAGATCCCTTCCTCATTCATTCGTCAGCAAATGCTTGAGAAGTATCTACTCTGTGCCAGACATTTGTATTAGGTGCTTGAAATACATCAAGGCCAAAACAAACTGCCATTCTAGAGCTTATATTCCAATGAGAGGGGGACAGATGGTAAGCAATACATATAAAAAAATAAACTACATGGTACATTAGAATGTGGTAAGTGCCTTTAATAAAAAGAGTAGAGCAAGGAAAAGGGGACTGAGATAATTGGAGCAGGGTGGCAGGTGGCTGTATTTAGTAGTGTGATCAGGGTGCATCTCCCTGAGATTTGAATAAAGGCTTAAGGAAGAGAGAATCGGGGGAGGCATGGGAAGTAGGCAAAAGTATTTGCAGGAAGAGCAGAGAAACAGTTTAAATGAAGGCCCTAAGGAAAGACAGTGCTTGGCATGTTCCAGGAACAGCAAAAAAGGCTAGCACATGGCAAAGAACGAGCGAAGGGAAAAGTCATCAGGATTGAAGACAGAGGACAGGGGACCAGATCATCTAGGATTATAAGTTTTTATAAGGATCCTGCCTTTTACTCAGAATGAAATCAGGTTCCATTTCAGGGGTCTGAGCACAAGAGTGACATGACCTTACCTACATTTAAAAAGAGTCTTCCTATCTCCTACTCAAAATAGATTGTTGGGAGGTAAAAGTTTCTTTCTGTCTTTCTGTAGGTTTTACATTTAGGTAAGTTCATTTTGTGATTATAGTGTGGTTGTTTGCAATGATCAGAGCTGCATACCTCCACATTTGTGTCCATCAAGAGGGAGATGATGATTATTACCCTCATCAAATGATAGCAAATTTCATGCTGATAGACCCACTCCTGAACCAATCCCTGGGCTCAAAGGAATGCCATATTCTGATTGGCCTTAACTAAGAATTACCCGAAACTATCACTATGGAAGGTCAATGATTACCTTGATTGGGTTCTCCATGAAGCTGGAAATAAAGGCTCAACTACTCCACAATAGAGAATAGAACGAATATTGAGCTGCCAACAATAATGCCCTCCAGAAATATACCGGTCTAATGATTACTGTTTTCTTAGCACTTATTCTAAGTAAACATAATCTATGGGCAAAATTTGAGTAGAATACTTTCATTCCATTAACAAATCCTAAGATCGTAATTGTTTTTGCTCGATGCTTTATGATTTCTATAGAGGTTCTGTCATCAAACCATATATCCCCTAATATGTAGAGTGTTTTGCAGCTGTTTCTTTATTTTTTTTTTAAGTTTATTTATTTATTTTGAGAGAGACAGAGAGAGAATGCAAGCAGGGGAGGGGCAGAGAGAGAGAGGGAGAGAGAGAATCCCAAGCAGGCTCTGCGCTGTAAGTGCAGAGCCGCATGTGGGGCTTGAACTCATGAACTGTGAGATCAGGACCTGAGCCGAAACCGAGAGTTGGGCACTTAACTAACTGAGCCACCCAGGCACCCCTTTAGCTGTTTCTTTTAATCTAAATATGAGACCTTACATTCCTTTCAATACCATCTTGAATGTGGATTCTATCTTCCTGACACAGGTTATCTGTCATTTGCAAATTTGGTAAACATACTTCATTGTGAATATTAAATAAGGACAAAATCATATTCTTCTTTCTTTTCTTAAAAAGCCGCTTTGTTTCTCTAATAGAAAGTGGGTGTAGGGGGTCCGGGGATCATGGACGGAGGTGACAATGCTCCAAGAGAGACATCTATTGTAAAATAATTAAGAGATTTAACCAAATCTGAACTATTTTCAGCTCTCATTTCTCAGTTTTTCATTGCCAGTGTTAAGGAGCAAATGTATTCAAACTACTTAGAAAACTTTAGAAATATTAAAAGATTTTGAAAAGGCCGATGGTTTCCATCTGTTATTTGGTTTCTTTCTTTGTGAAGTTATCAAAGAAGAATTTAGTCAGGAAGAGCTACTCATTCCAGGAATGATCTGAAAACCTGCATTTTTATTTGCAAATCACTTGTCAGTTATCATTTATGTGGCTATTTACATAAAGCTACGTGAATTATAATGTGGATTTTATAATATATTTATAACATTTCAGAGTTTACAATATTTTAAAGCAAAATGATGTTGTTTCCTTTGTATGTAGCATGTTTTTTCACCTTTTACTTTTCTGTGTATTTTTCTTTACTTTTCTCATTCTCTTCCCTACTTTAGTTCTTTATGCATGATCATTCTAAAAACTGCTGATCCACTCAAACTATTGTGTTCTCTTCCAAGAATAATCTCTATTATACGCACAGTATAGGAAGGACAGCCAGCTATGCTGAGCTTTTTTCAGTGAGCATGTAGATAAGCAGTCACTTTTGCTGAATACAAAAGAGGCAATGTTTGTGCAAAGATAGTCCTTTGCTCACTGCCATCTAATCCTTTCGTTTTTTAATGTAAAATGTATTTTTATCAAAGTAACACATGCACAAAGCTTAACAAGTAAATAGTTCTGGAAGATTTATCACAAAATAAACAAAACCAAAACTATACTCTTCTGTCTCACCCTTTCCTTATCCCCAAGTACCATGCCCCAGAAACAACCACTTTGAACTCTTTTCCCTGATTTTTCTGGTATTTACCTCTATGCTTCTGAATAATATACTCACTTGCTATTTTCTCACCTATCAATTCTAGACATTATCTGTTGACTTTCTACTTTGGAGTATGAGAATTCATATTCCCACCACACACACACACACACACACACACACGCACATCCATACTTCTCTTCTATCCTCTCATGATAGTGTTTCATAATATTAATTTTGTTAATATTCAATGCTCGCATTGTGTGAAGACATAACTATTTTTTACAACTGATCCATAGAGTGCACTGTGACTTATTTCCTTACAACTTTTTATTTATCTGAGTTAATTTCTTACCCTATGCTTGCCAACAGCATTACAAAACTGCTCAATATAGTCAGACATTTTTGGTCTATATAAGTTCTTTGTTTTGTCTTAGAGACATCTTTCCTGGGGCCTTCTGGTCTCATATCATATTGGAACCCAAGAACTGCTATATAGCTGTGTAGCTGTTGGCCTGAGTGTTCTTTGATCAATATCTAATTTATTTCTCCTCTCTTACGTGTTGGATGTCTGGCTTCCAGGATACCATATTTTCTTTACTGATATATTCCCTCATTGGGAAATACATCTTCCAGAAGATATCAAAGAAGAAATGCATAGGAAACAAACTTTTTGACATATAAATTTAGTGTATTTAGAAGCATGTTTATTCTATTTTCACACAGATTGATAGTTTTGAAAGGAATCCTTTTTCTCAGTAGTCAGGAAGCTTTGTGCTATGTTTCCTAGGGAAGGAGACAGGTGGGCATTGACAGGTGAAAAAGAGTACCCGAGTACAGTTTTATCTCTAATTTCTCTTATTGTAAGTGGGGCTGAGCATTTATTTTTGTTTTTATTTTTCTGTAATATTTGTTCAGATTCTATTTGTATGCTTTACTTATTTTTTCTATTTGGCTGTTGACTTTTTTATTTGTAGTAACTCCTAATATATTAAGGAAATCAGCCCTCTTTCTTACAATAGGAATTGCTAACATTTCCCCACAAGGGCTCACTAACCTGAAAGACAATTTGATAGTATTTTTAAAAATTTAAAAATGCATTCTACCCAGGAATTTAGTTTGTAATATAAAATGACTTAGAAACACAAATATTGATTGCAGAATTATTTGTAAATACTAAAATTGGAGGCAACCTAAATGTTCATCAATGAGATCCAGTGAAATACATCATGATTTACTCATTTGGTGGAATATTATGCAGCCATATACAAAGAAAGAGACAGTTCTAAATGTACCAATAAGGAAAGATTTCTATGATATATTTTTAAAGTTGAAACATAAGTTGCAGAAGTGTGTACTGTAGTTATTACTTTGAAATAAAAACTGATACTATGTATCTAATCAATTTATGCATTAGAACATTATGCAATAAACTGGTAAGATGGGTTGCTTCTGTAACAGCAGCTGGGGAGAAGAAATAGGTGCTTTTTCTTTTTGTAACAGCTTTATTGATATATAATTTATATGATATGAAATTCACCAATATTGAGTATATAATTCAATAAATTTTAGTATATTTGGTATATGTACAACTATCACTACAATCTAGTTTCAGAACATTTCCATCAGCCTAAAAAGAAACCTATGTTAATTTACAATTATTACCCATTTTGTCTGTAGGTATTTACCCTTTCTGGGCATTTTGTATATGCTTTTATACCTTTGGAATTTACTTTATCTATTTTGAATTTATATCACCTATTCAAAGATACATATCAAAAAAATAAACGATATAACTGATCACATTATTATTCTCTCTTCTCATAAGAAGAAACTGCTTTATGAAAACGTTAAAGGAAGCCTTTGGTACTATATGCAGATGAGAGGAGACAGGAATAAAATCAGAACATTATGAACAAGATCCTATTTCCTACTTTTATTGCATCCATATTAGACCTCATTTTGTCTTAGCATACACTGAAATTTAGATTTAATCATTGTTCACATAAGTGTAAATCTCTGTAAAAGGTCAAAACATTTACCACTCAGAAGGGAAAGAACAAATTGTTACACTGAAAAAAGATATGGGTATGAAAATAATACTGTACAGGCACTCACTTTTTATTGCCTTTTTTTTTTTAGGAATCCATAAACACTAATATAATCTTGTCATATATTACAAAGGTTGGCCATGTGCTAATGTTGAGATTAATAATCTGTCTCATGGTTAACTCATAAAAATCATGTAAATTTAGATTTGGATGAGGTTTCAAAACTTACCTATGACATTTTCCCAGATTTATTCCACTAGATACCAGCCAATCTAATTACTTCAATGACATCTTTAACCTTTGTGAAAATCTCTATATCGATTTATTATATGGATACTGTTGATTGTTAACAATCCAAGAGCTAAATTTGTTACCGGTTTCTTGTCGAGTGAATAACAGTTAATAAGTAAAATAACTATGATGATAGCAGTCTTTATTGAATATTTACCATAACCCATCACTGAACTAGAGAGATACTTTACATACATTAAGGCATTTAGACCTCACAACCATCTAGGATGAAGTCCCTATTTTAAATCCCTTTTTCATTTTCAGTAATAAATCCCATATTTTCAGTAACAGAAACTTTTTCCTGGAGGAGTTAGTGAACATACCTAATGTCACACAGCTGCTAAATGAAAGAGCTCAAATCTGAAACTAGTTTTTAATCAACATGTTTTTGTGATATACATTGTTACATTAGCCTCTTTTTGACTCCATGTTATATTTTTGTCCATTTGTCTTACTCCTTATTTGACTTTGATATTTTGTCTAGTATTTTATATGTCTTGACTTGTAAAGAACTTTAAATCTTTTCTAGAAAGTGGAGGGTTTAAATAAACAATCATATTGACTATTATTTGTTCATACTCTTGTACTTTATTAGGAGAAAAAATAGAGAAAAACGTGGTTTTGTGAATATTATAATATCTTTTGCCATTTAAGGACAAGCTTCCCTCATGGAGACAGTTTGTCTTTGACAATCAATCAATATCGATTGAGTCAATATGGAGAATACAGAAAATTATGCTAGAGTTCCTGTCCTTTGGGAGCTTACATATTTAATTGTTGAGGGAAATACATGTACAAAACCACAAATATATGAAAAGTGATAGGACTGATAATGGGTCCTTTATATATTGTAAGTCAATGGTGAAGGCAAAGGCATTGTTGGAAATAGATTTTTTTTTTTAATTTTTTTTTTCAACGTTTTTTATTTATTTTTGGGACAGAGAGAGACAGAGCATGAACGGGGGAGGGGCAGAGAGAGAGGGAGACACAGAATCAGAAACAGGCTCCAGGCTCCGAGCCATCAGCCCAGAGCCTGACGCGGGGCTCGAACTCACGGACCGCGAGATCGTGACCTGGCTGAAGCCGGACGCTTAACCGACTGCGCCACCCAGGCGCCCCTAGATTTTTTTTTTAATATTTATTTATTTTTGAAGGAGAGAGAGAGAGACAGAACACAAGGGGGGGAAGAGCAGAGAGAGAGAGACACAGAATTCAAAGCAGGATCCAGGCTCTGGGCTGTCAGCACAGACCCCAATGCGGGTCTCAAACCCACAAACCGTGAGATCATGACCCCAACGGAATCATGACCCCAACTTCACCGACTGAGCCACCCAGGCGCCCCCGAAATAGATTTTTTTTTAAGGATTGCCAATCCCTGAGGTAAATAACATTTGTATACTTTTAAGAGTTCTATAGCAAAATATTTGGACAAGATGCTCTTTAAGGTCTGTCCACCTTAAAAATAGTATTATTTTATGAATTGTATAGAACGTAGCGGTTAGTGCAGTGAAATACCAATCAATAAAGGAGTAACAGGGTTGCATGTAGGAGGTATAGACCCAGAGTGGGCACTGAGAGTAACTGGAGAATACAGAGAATACTTGTCCTGTGTGTGTGTGTGTGTGTGTGTGTGTGTGTTGTAGTTCGGGGTGATGGATGGAGAAGAGGGTAAGTTGCCGGCCAGAGTCACCCCACTAAGCACATTTCCCCAAAATGGATGCTTGTTCAAATTTTGTCGAGCCCCTGAAAAACATGTTAAAGGAAAGGTCCAATATACTATTAGAATTAAAATGAAGACTGTGAGATACACAGGAAAGGGAGTCAATTTGTGTGGCCCATTTCAATGTTCCTTCCATCCCTAACCAATGAAGACTGAGGCACCACTCTCATCCCCACTTTCCCTTTCGAGCTCCCAAATGGTAGATCCTAACTATCGCTGCATTTTTCATACCTATTCTTTATTACAAGGCTCCACCTGTGTTCTTTTCCATCCAAGGTACTGTGACTGTTTCCTGTAAGTGCTCATTATCATCAGCTGAGGTGAGAATTACATTCTCCCAGTTGGCAGGGAACTACAAGGGTCTGGAAGCAAAAATCTAGGTTCAGTCTGATTTGTACAAAGCAGTGGTTTCATTTAGTGGGGTAAAGGTTGTGTGTGTGTGTGTGTGTGTTTGAGAGGATGGAGAGGGTCTGCAAATAAAAGATGGCGTAGGAGGACAGCTATAAAATGGTTTTCCCTTTGCCCAAGTAGGTCGAGGGTGGCCAAGTTGGGACCTGGTTTGGAGTTAAAAGTGGAGGCTGCTTGGTGGCAGTCGTGCAGTTCTGGGACCACCCCCGTGAGATCCAGGGCAATGGGTGTCAAGGGTTGAGAGGTGTTCCAACCACGCTGCCCAAGAAAGACATCAGGGACTTCTCACAGGCGCGTGCAAAAAGAAGCTAGGCCGCCCTGCTCCACCGCAGCAGGCCTGCGCCCACAGGGCGGAGGGCGGAGGGCCCCAGGCGCGCGGCCGCGCGGAGGAAGAGGCGGCGGCGACGGCGCCCACTCCCCCTCGTCCCCGCGCCCCGCCGCTCGCCTCCCGCAGCCGGGCGCCGGCGCGCTCGGCTCTTTCCGCCGCCGCCGCTGCCGCGCGCTGCCCCGTGCGCTCCGACACCTTCGGCAATTTCCGTCGGACCCTGGCCGCCATTTTCTAGCCGCTTGTGTGTCTCGCTGGCTGCGTGGCTCGGTTCTTGTGAGCGAAGCTTTGTCCGGTTCGGCAATGGACGGGTATGTAATGGGGCCGGGAAGGAAGTGTGTGAGAGGGGATTTGGACCCTCCTTCGGCCCGGTTCGGGGTCGGCCAGAAACCCTCCGGCGGCCCCTCCCAGGGCTGGGCTGCCGTTACCCAACCCCCGCCCCATCGCACACACCCCTCCCTTCGCTTCCCCCGGCGGGCTCTGGTCGAGAAAATGAGAAGAAAGCGGGCTCGTAGACTGGAGAGGCATTGGGGCGATGGCGGGGGCGACGACCCCGGAGAGGGAGCGGGCACGGACTTGGCGGCGGGGGATGGGGTGGGAACCCCAGAACGTCTGGCCCGTCCCTGCCCCCTCTAGGAGCCATTTCGATCCGTAACCTGGGACCCGAACCCTGGGTAGCCGCGCCTGTGGGAGCGAATGTTGTGGCCAAAGAGAGAGGCCTGTGTGGGGGTTGTTAGGGGATGGGAGAAAGGCGTCTGTGTGCACCCCAGCCGTCCTCCATCTGCCGGGCCTCGCCCGGCGGGCCCAGGCTGGGGGAGATGCCGGTGGCGGGAGCTCCGGGGAAAGCTAAGTGGGAGCCGCTGGGGAAGGGGGGGGGGGGGGGGGGGGGGCGTGCGGCGGCGGGAGGAAGGGGGAAGGCAGATGTCATACTCCTTTGTTTTCACTTGAGTCTGGTAGTGGGGGCGGGAGACCGAAAAAAAATGCCTTTTTGTGGGGGCCTAAACGTTCAAGGCTTGGCAAAAGGGCCCAGAAATTAAATCATCTGAAAAACCCAAGTGTTTGTGGTCGGCATCAGTCACATGGGCAAAGGCCAACAGCCATGGCAGAAACAAGAGCAGATAGTCAACACAGGGCCATTTTTTTTTTTTAGCCACTTTGACCGGTTTCGGGAAAAACAAAAAGCCAGAACCGTGCTGCATCTTTGAGAGCCCTAGTGCAGGTAGAATGCTGAGTGAGGTGAGGGCAAGGGCTTTGGGAAGCGACCAGGACCGGGGTCTCCCTGGTACTTAATGCTCTACATCTGAAAAGACTCTTAATGATTTAATTGTTGGAAAGGAGGCACCCTTGAGGGCGAAAAGAGAGCTGTATTGGGCCCATTTGGGGGTATAAAAACGAATCATTTAAAAAGTACATCTATTAGAATCAGTGGCAGTATATGAAGAGTCCTGTAAAATATGAGTTTATTTTAATTAAGTGTTTGGAGTTTGGTGTTTTTAAAAGATATTAAGGGAAGACCATATCAAAGTGAACAAAGTAACCAAACTTAAGTTGTCCGAGAGGTTATCTAGAGATAATTTTCCACATGAAATCTAGATCTAAAGAAGTTTGCTATTTCCCCAGGTTAACATGAAAATTGACGGCAAAAGTTGGCACTGGAATTCATGTTTTCTGATTCTGTCAGGATAACTAAATTGTTTTAAGTTTTAAACTATTAATCTAAGTATACTAGCTTTGTGGAAATGGCATTATAGTTCTGGGGTTTTGTTCTTTTTGATATTTAATAGGTTATTAAAAAATACCATGAGTTTAGTGATTTCATCTTAAGTTTGAAAGCAGTTTTTAGAAAACTGAGTTTAAAATAGTACAAAGAATTGTCACTGGCCATCTGTGTATCTGTTTTCCATTTGCATGGTTAGTGGAAGATTTATGAATGGTGAACTACCCTAAAGTTTTAGAGACCAACAGTGATCATTAAAAGAATAAGAGGTTGAAACTATTTTTTTTTTCTTTACAGAATTGTCACTGAGGTTGCAGTTGGCGTCAAGGTAGGAAAAAATTGTTTGAAACTAATGAAAACAGAATGGCTGAATCTACTATTACCATCAACGGAAATTTTTAAGTTAGCTTTTGAAAGTTAGAGTTAACAAAACCCAAGTGTAAAGTGTTTCATTTAATTTTAAAAGTTGGATTATATAATTTATAATCTAAATAGACAAAACTAAGTTTTTCTAGAAAGTCTGTGAGAACATTCTAAAGTAGGTATGAATGGTGTTCAGGGAATTAAAAATGCTTTCAGACATGACTTTTTGTGAATATAAAAATGATATCCCAATTTTCTGAGGGGAAGTTATGGTTTTAAGTGGGCAGATAAGTGATTTGACATAAATCATATAATTTTATTAATCTAAGTGTTTCTAACTTTTGATTATGAAGACTAAAATGTGTCCGTAGTGAGCCACATTAGAAATCAGTTATCTTGATCTTTAAAACAAGCGAAACTTGTTTCAGTAATTAGCTTCAAATTAGAGTCAGAAGTTAAGAGCTGGTTTGTCTTTCTATTAAAGGAAAATAGCTGTTATGGTATAGATCATTTGGAATCTTTCCCTCACTTTTTGGCCAGGAAAACTACTCCTTTAGACCTTAGTTCTAATACTTAGGCCTTTGATTTCCTTGAATCGTTGCACATTTTAACAGCATAATATGTTAAAATTTTTGTTTGCAAACCTGTCTGCCGTGTTTGGGCATGATCCTTGTCTTCTGTCTTTTTAATTTTTCAAGCCTGGCACAACATACTCCAAACCTGATATACAAATACTTGTTGGATGCAGTAACATTTCCCCCTTTCAAGCGTGAGTAGTCTTGAGAGGCTGTGTCCTTAGTATAGTGATGGTGACTGTTCACAGTATTTTTTGTGATAGTCTTTAGAATACTTTAGGGAATATTTTGTATTTCCTTGCTTATTTTCTGTCCTCTGCCCTGTAGTGCACTGGATACTTTTCCATGCTTTAAATTTTTTTTTTTAATGTTTTATTTATTTTTGAGAGAGAGAGAGGGAGGGAGACAGAGCACCATTGGAGTGTGGGGCAGAGAGAGAGACAGAGAGAGAGAGAGAGACAGAATCTAAAGCAGGCTCCAGGCTCTGAGCTGTCAGCACAGAGCCCAACACTGGACTTGAACCTATGAACTATGAGATCATGACCTGAGCCTGAGGTTATGACCTGAGTAAAAGTTGGATGCTTAACTAACTAAGCCATCCAGGCTCCCCACTTACCATGCTTTAATATTTAGGCTTATTTGTTGAGTTTCTACTATGTACATTGGGGGAGAAAGAGCTTTTTCTGGGGAAGGCATTTTTATTTGGCAGTGTTATTTTGTAAGTTGAGGTAGTTGCAGGATTTGAAATCGGGAATAGCTCAAGAGTGCAAGATGTAAAATGTATAGTTACCATTCAATTAGGTAGGTATCCTGTGGAATTTTGTAAAAGAATGAATGACCCAAGTCTGAGTTGTTCACTGTTAGTGGGTGAGGAGAGAAGGAATTCAGACAGGAGCCACCATGAGTAGGCCCAGAGATAGGAGGAGACTCGGGATTGGATGTCCAGGTATGGTTTATTGGTTCTACCAGTTTCTGTGTTAGTGGTTTGAGGAGAAAAAAATGGAAAATGATGTAAAAATAATTGCCAACCATTTTTTTTATCCTTTGTTCAATATAAAAGTTTGAATAACCGAAGTTTTGTTTTATGAACTTTTCTGAGACAGTGGTTAAGAATTTTTGCTTTGGAGTCATGCATATGTACAAGTAGTTAAGTTCTCATTGTATATATATTTCTATGTGCCCTTAAAAAAATTTAAAGTGGAAGGTAGGTTTCCCCAAATCCCAGTCCTGTTTCTCAGGTGTAGGTAATTATGTTAAATTTTTTCCTGGTGCTTTTTTCCCCTCTGAGGTGTTACCATTTTGTATATTATCAAACATTAGCATCCTTGCTTACTTACACAGGTGGATTCATAACACATGTACTGGCCCACATCTTGCCTTTTAAAAACATAACTTTATTGAGATTCAATTTGATATAAAATAAACTGGACATATTTTAAGTATACAGCATCTATGAGACCATTATCACAATCAAGATAATGAACATATCATTTTGCCCTTTTGTAACCCTTCCTTCTGCCTTTCTTTCTCCAACCACTGATCTGCTTTCTGTCACTATAGGTTGTTGGCATTTTATAGAATTTTAAATGAATCCGTATGTACGCCCCTTTTATTTGGTCTTATTTCACTGTGTGATTATTTTGAAGTTTACCCGTGTTGTCTGTCAATAGTCCATTCCTTTTTATTGCTTAGTAGTATTACATTTTATGGATATTCAGCAATTTATCATTCAACTCTTGATGGACATTTGGTTTTTTTTCCAGTTTTTGACTATTGTAAATAAAGCTGTGAACATTCCTATAAAAGTCTTTGTGTGAACTTTTCGTTTGTCTTGGGGAAATACCTTTGATGGGAATGGTTAGATCATATGATACACATATGTTCTTAACTTTTTAAGAAACTGCAGACTATTTTCCAAAGTGGTTGTATAATTTTACATTGCCACCAATAGGGTATGAGATTTCCATTCCTTCTGCATCCTTTCCAATGCTTGTCTTTCTGATTCTAGACATTCTAGAGGGGGTGAAGTGGTAATCTTGTGGTTTTAATTTGCATTTCACTAATGTCTGTTATGTTAAATATCTTTTCATGTGTTTTCTTTTGCCAGCTGCATATCATCTTTGGTGAAGTATCTCTTGAGATCGCCTGCCCACTTTTTAAATTGGGTTACTATTGAGTTTTAAGAAGCCTTCATTCTGGTTATAAGTCCTTTATCAGATATATGGTTCATAGATTTTTTTTTTTTTTCCCCATTTGTAATTTCATTCTCTCAGTAGTGTCTTTTAAAGAACAGCAATTTTTAATTCTGATGACCTTTACCATTTTTGTCTTCTTATGGCTTGTACTTTTCAGGTCTTGTTTAAGCCATCTTTGCCTAACCCAAGGTCACAAAGATTTTTTTCCTTTGATTTGTAATAGAAGTTTCATAGTTTGGGTTTTGCATTTGAGGTTTTTTTTTTCTTTTTTTAATATGGTGCATTTCTTTTTTGGGGGGTATGGAGTTAAACTTTTTCCAGCACTGTTGAAAAGGCTGTCTTTTGTTCATTGAATTCGCTTTGCACCTTTGTCAAAAATCAGCTATCTGTATGAGTGGTTCTATTTCTGTACTGTATCCTTTTCCATTGACCCATTTTTGTCCATGTAGATGCCAAAAACATACTGTCTTAATTACTGTGACTTTATGTTAAGGCTTGACATCAAGCAATCATGGTTTTCTTTATTTAAAGTTGTATTGGCTCTTCTATGTCCTTCATATTTTTATAGGAGTCAGTTTCTACAGAAAAGCTTGCTGGGATTTTATTGGAAGTAACTTGAATGTAAAAAGCAATTTGAGGTAAATTGACATCCTGACAATGTTGAAGTTTCCCACTCATGAACACAGTTTATCCATTTATTTAGATCTTCTTTAATTTCTTTTAGCAGTGTTTAGGTTTTTTTAAATTTATTTTGAGAGAGAGTGAGAGTGCACATGTGTGCAGGCATGAGGGAGGGGCAGAGAGAAGGGGAGAGAGAGAATCCCAAGCGGGCTCTGTACTGACAGTGAGGAGCCCGATGCAGGGCTTGAACCCACAAACCGTGAGATCATGATCTGAGCTGAAATCAGGCACTGGATGCTTAACCCACTGAGCCACCTAGGCGCCCCAGCAGTGCTTAGTTTTCATTGTACAGTTTTTGGACATTTTTGTCAGATTTATTCCTATTTCAGTATTTTTTGGTGCTGTTATAAATGGTATTTTTAAAATCTCAGTTTCTAGTTAGTAGTGGAGAAAAACACAAATATTTTGTGTATTGTTCTTGTATTACTCTTGCCAAACTCACTTGTTAAGATATAATAGCTTTTTTTGTAGACGCTATCAGGTTTTCTACATAGACCATCTTACTTTTTCCTTTCCTATCTGGATGCCGTTTTTTTCCTGTGATATCTTAGTACAGTGCTGAATAGAAGTGATGATATTAGGGTGAACCCCTAAATGCTATTCTTTCTTAAATGTTTGGGCAATTCACCAGTTTTCTTTGTGGAGGTTTTAAATGACACATTTAGTTTATTTAATAGATCCAGGACTATTCAAGTTATCTATTTCTTCGTAAGTGAACTTTGGTGATTTGTGCCTTCCGTGTGAATTAGTCCATTTCATCCAAGTTACTGAGTGTATTTGCATAGAGTTGTTTATGATAATTAGCTTTTTATACTGTTGATGTCTGTAGAATCTGTAGTGCTGTCACTTTTTTCATTCCTGATATTGATCATTTGTGTCTTTTTTTCGTTGTCAGTCTAGCTAGAGATTATTGATTTTGTTAATAGTCTCAAAAAATCAGCTTTTGGTTTCATTGAGTTTTCTGTGTCCTATTTTATTGATAACTACTGTTTTAATTTTCTTCTGCTTTGCATTTCTTTTTCAAGTTAGTTATGTTGAAGCTGGTATTGTTGACGTGATACTTTTCTAACATAGAGATTTAGTGCTATGTATTTTCCTTTTTTTGTTTTTTTAATTAAAAATTTTTTAATGTTTTTATTTATTTTGGAGAGACAGAGTGTGAGCAGGGGAGGGGCAGAGAGAGGGAGACACAGAATCTGAAGCAGGCTCCAGGTTTTGAGCTGTTAGCACAGCTGGGCTTGAACTTGTGAACTGCAAGATCATGACCTGAGCCAAAGTCAGATGTTTCACTGACTAAGCCACCGAGGTGCCCCTATATATTACCCTCCTAAGTACAGCTTTCGTGGCCTCTCTCAGATTTTTTTTTTAAAGTTTATTCATTTTGAGAGAAAGAGAGAGAACCCCAAGCAGGCTCTGCACTGTCAGTGCAGAGCCGGATGTGGGGCTGGAACTCGGGAACCATGAAATCATGACCTGAGCTGAAATCAAGAGATCCATACTTAACCGGCTGAGCTACCCAAGCTGAGTTACCTAAGCACCCCTGCATCTCTCTAGTTTTGACATGCATACTTTTTATTCAGTTCAAAATGCATTGTAATACATTTTTCTGCCCCATGTGTTATGAGAAGTATGTTATTTATTTAATTGCCAAATATTATGAGTGTTCCATAGATGTTTGTTACTTTTTTCATTTAATTTTTTTTTTTTTAGTTTGTTTTTGAGAGAGCTAGAGCCCACGTGCACTTGCGCACACGCATGTGGGAGAGGGGCAGAGAGAGAGGGAGACACACTCTGAAACAGGCTCCAAGCTCCAAGCTGTCAGCACAGAACCTGATACGGGGCTCGAATCCATGAACTGTGAGATAATGACCTGGGCTGAAGTTGGGTGCTTAACCAACAGATGCCCAGACGCCCCAATGTGTCTATTATTTTAATTCAATTCCATTGTGGCTAGAGAACATGCTGTAAGACTTGAATCTTTGTAAATTTGTTGAGACTTGTTTTATGATCCAAATATCACATATCTTAAGTTTTATGTGCACTTGATAGAGATGTGTATTCTGCTCTTGGGTAGTGTTTTATAAATGTCATTTGTTTATTGATAATGTTGTTGAAGTGATCTCTGTCCCTCTTGATTTTCTGTGTATTGTGCTATCACATTGAGAGAAGGATATTGAAATTTCCTCTTTTACCTGTGCATGTCTTAAGTTTCTCCTTGCAGTTCCAGTTTTTATTTATTTATTTTTTTTAAGTTTATGATTAGTACATAAATGTTTAGGATTACTATGTCTTCTTTGTGCATTGACTCCTTTTTTATTATGTAGTGACCATTTTATCCTTGGTAATACTCTTTGCTTTAAAATCTACTTTTATGATATAGCCATTCTGGCTTTCTTTTGAATAGGGTTCACATGGCATATCTTTTTCCATTCTTTTACTTTCAACCTATTTGTGTCCTTAGATTTAAAATGTGTTTTTTGTAGATAGCATAAAGTTGGAATTCCATTTTTACATCCAACTTACACTCTCTTGTTTTGACTAATAAGATTAGTTTTAAAACTACTACTTTGCTGTTTTTCTGTTTGTGCTTTGTGTTCTTTGTTCCCTTTTTCTGCTGTCTTTTGGATGGATAATGTTTTAATTCCATTATATCTCTTGTTAACTGATTAGCTTATAACTCTGGTTATATTGGTGGCTGGTTTTAGGAGTTGTATCATACATCTTTAACTTACAGTCTTCCTTCAAGACTTATTTCTTCTCTCTTGGCCTCTGTACTATTGGTATCGTATATTTTACTTTTGTATATGTTACACGTCATATATTATTTGTTGAAACAGCTAATTATCTTTTAAATACTACTTAAACAATAAGAAAAATATTTTCTATATTAATCATAACACAGTTGTGTGCATGCATTGAATTTTCGGGGGGATTTTCCACAGATTCCCAGAGCTGCCTCTGTGCAACTCTCTTTGGTACTTTGCTTCAGAAACCCTACTTGCTTTGGTCTCCTTGGACTCATGTCCTCTTAGGGAGTTTTTGAAGTTTGGCCATTTTCTCCACCTGGGCTGTGCCATGGCCTGGTCTTTCAAGATAGTAAGCTGGGGCAATCATGGACTGACCTTGTTTTCTGAATTTCAGGGATCATTGTCCATCATTGTCTGGTTCTTGAAAACCATTGTTACACGTGTCATGTGTAAATTTTTTTTTTTTTTTTTTAAAGTTTCAGTGGGAAACTCGTGCATATTACACTGTCTTGCCTGGAAGTACAAGTCCACCTATTTTTTTCTTTTTTCAAAAAAAATTACATAATGTGGTCTGTAGTTCTAGATCTGCCTCATTCTTTGTTATATGGCTACACCACGATGTAGTTTCTATGTTGATGACATAGTTTGATTCTAGTTTGTAGTTAAAGAGTATGTGGAAATATTTACAATGGAAGTAAAAATCCTGTGTCAAATGAAATTTACAGTTAAAAAGTTTATGAAAACCAGAATGCCAAAAGGATTCTTTCCACAACTATGTATGGGAATGCCTGGGAATCTTTCTTACACTTCTGTGTAAAATTGATTTCCTGTACACATTGTAGGTACATTTTCTTACAGATTATTATTTTGAATTTCTTCATGTAGTGTTGGACATATAGATTTATTTGTATTATTAAGGAGTATAGTTTTTTTTTATTTGATCTTAAATGTTTTTAGCTTCAGGTCCTTTACTTTTTAGATGAGATTATAATAGTTTTGAAGATTAAATGTGATTATGCATAAAAAGTATTTTTCACAAGCCAGGTCTTCAGTTAATATTAACTGATTTGCACTACATATAGAATATCTGAATTTTATAACTTTAGGGTTTGTTGAAATTTCATTTTTCATTACCCTTATAAATTTGATGTAGCTACTCAGTTGATTTTAGACTTGTTTCTTTTTGGTTAGCTTAGTGAGAGTATAAAAATAAATTTGTGAGTTTTTTTTAAAGGTTTTTTAAAAAATTTATTTATTCTGCGTGGGAGCAGAAAGAGAGGGAGAGAGAATTCTTAGCAGGCTCCACATTCAGCACAGAGTCTGACAAGGGGCTTAAACTCATCAGGAGATCACGACCTGAGCTGAAATCACAAGTTGGGTGCTTAACCAACTGAGCCACCCAGGCGCCTCGGAAATTTATGAATTTTTAATAAAGAGATTTGTTGCATTTCTGTAAAATGGTTTTTTTGTTCTTTGTAATTTGTAATTAACTTCATGGTTTCATTTTTATACTCTTAACCATTTTGCCACTGAAATCGCAGTGTAATCGGCCTTTTACTGAGGAAAACAGAAATGAATGAAGTGATTGCACAGTAATTCAAGATTATACTCCTTGTGGTAAAATGTTAACTTTTTGAATGGATATTTTAAACAGTGAAATTGGTGCTAGCTCTCATACTAAATTAACTACTAAATGAAGCCTTTAAAACTGGACAATAGAGGACATATTTGTTAAAATAAGTTATTAGCATTTTCCATGTTGGATCTCACTGGTATATAGAAAGCACTGTTTGTAAATTGCTGAACTTAACTGAGATGTGAATTCACCAACGTGGGCTTTTTAGATAATTGCAATGAAATAATGCGATCGAATATAACTGGTTGTTTATAATAAGTGTGTTATTAAAAACTTCTGTTTGGACTTTTAGAGTGTGATTTTTCTTAAAATGCTACATATGCATGCTTAGGTGTTTATATTTGAATTGCAAGTTGCAGACATTTATAGTGTGTCTACAAAATGCCAACACTGTTAACTGGCAGTTCAGAAACACTGAGAATATGTGCTCTTTGAGGGTAGAGGTAGGGACCTTATTTGTTTTATTGTTCTTCCATCATCAGTAGTATGTGTTAAGTAGTACATACACACTAAATATTTAATAACTCCTAATGGGTCTGGCTTCAGTATGCTTATCATCTCACTTATCATCCACTTATCAGTGAAAAGATAAACATCAATTTTATTTCATAACATTCTTCCTATTTGCTGGAGATCCAAAAGAGCTGTGTCTTCTAGGACCTCATCTGGTTAAAGAGATAACACAAGGTTTAAGCAAGTGCCTATGACTGTTATAAAAGAGATTAGTCTGGTTTGGTAGGATCAGAGTAGACCTCACGAAAGTAGTGAGTTGTGACCTATACATTAAAAATAGTTGGGGAGAGGAGGTGAGTAGTGTATGGTGAGGGAATGACATGGCCAGAGTTGTGATAATGGGCTGGCACAAATTGAGAACCACTGAATAGCTTTTGTGTCAGTAGATTTGTATATGAATTTGAGAGAAAGATGGCATATAGGTTGTAGAAGGTCTCAAGTGCAGGTTATGAAATCTGTACTTGATCTGGTAGGCACTATTCTGTAAATACTGGTAAGTTCCCATACATAAAAAAAGTAGCTCATTATTATCCTCTTGTTAGAATTTGGAGAATTAACTCCAAAAAGACTGGCTTTGTTATTACGTGGGGTGCTATAAATTAGAATCCTGAATCTCTATAAATTTAAAATTTAAACTCTTATGTGGTCTATTTGTGTTGCTAAAGTGTAATATTTAGTTTTGGACATACTGCATTAGGGGCTTAAGGTGGTTAAGTAATATTTTTACTTTAGAAGTGGTAAAGGTATCACAGAAACTTATCATGAAAGATGTGTTTTTGAACAATGATTTTTTATACCTATTGTGAAATTTGAACATAGAAAAAGACCTGATAGTTATGAACCACTATTTGTCACTTAGTCCCAATAATCATCAATAAACCATTGCTAGAATTTGTGATATTCACTGTACTTTTCTATGTTATTTAAAAAAAAATTTTTTTTTTATGTTTATTCATTTTTGAAAGACAGAGAGAAAGAGCACAAGCAGGGGTGGGGCGGAGAGAAAGGGGGACACAGAAACTGAAACAGGCTCCAGGCTCTGAGCTGTCAGCACAGAGCCCGATGTGGGGCTCGAACTCACGAACTGCGAGATCATGACCTGAGCCGAAGTCGGATGCTTAACTGACTGAGCCTCCCAGGCGCCCCTCTCCTATGTTATTTTGAGATGAGTAGCAGATACAGTATTTTACTTGTAATGTTTTGGTGTGTCTCATAAAGATAAGATTTTTTTTTTTTTTTTTGATATAACCACAATACTGTTAGGACAGAAAAAAAAAACATTCCTTAATGTTATCAAGTGCCAAATTAATGTTAAAATTTTTAATTTGGGGGCGTCTGGGTGGCTCAGTCAGTTGAGCATCCGACTTTAGCTTAGGTCATGATCTCATGGTCTGTGAGTTCGAGTCCTGTGTCCGGTTCTGTGCTGACAGCTCAGAGCCTGAGGTCTGCTTCTGATTTTGTGGATCCCCCTCTCTCTGCCCCTCCACCTCTTGTGCTCTGTGTCTCTCTCTCAAAAACTAAATAAAAACATAAAAAGAAAATTGAATAAAAAAACATTTTAATTGTCTCATAAAGGTCAAAGTATTTGTTACAGGGTTTTTTTTTGTTTTTTTTTTTTTTTTTTTGGTGAGAAGGAGAGATCAGGATGAAACAAGATGAGCAAATTCAATAGGTTGATAAGCCTTTTTTTAGTTTTTTTTTTAATCTGCATGTTATCCTTTCACTCGTGAAGTTTTTTTTTAACATTGCATTTTATTAAACATTTTTTTTCATGTTTTATTTTATTTTTGAGAGAGAGAGAGACAGAGAGAGGGAGCAGGGGAGGGACAAAGAATCTGAATCAGGCATCAGGCTCTGAGCTATCAGCACAGAGCCCTGCACAGAGCCTGATGCGGGGCTGGAAATCACAGGCAGTAAGCTCATGACCTGAGATGAAGTCGGATGCTTAACCAGCTAAGCCACCCAGGCGTCTCATTGCATTTTATTTTTGAAGAATACTTGTTGATTCCACAGAATTGCCCCCCGAGTCTGCATCTACTAATTGTGTTCTGATGTTATAATTTAAAATGTTCATGTATCTGTCAATTGGTGTTGGATCTAGAGACTGTCATATTCTTTTTGTTTGTTTTTGGTAATATTTTATAAGTGGTGGTATGTTTTTACATTAGAAGACATATATTTGATTTTTGTGTGTGTCTGTAATGTTATTCCCAATAATATTTCTTATAATAACTTCTTTCACCTTTTTTGTGTTCATCATTGTCTGCTCAGCATAGTTCAGTAGACATCTGTTATCAGTATTCTTAAAGGATATGTAAAAGAAATGTATCTTAAAGTTCACTTAAAATTTATATGATGGAAAGACAGTATTAAAGTTCAACTTAAATTGTAGTTATTGATGGTAGACAAGAATTTTTTAGTGGAGGTCTTGTCAAGAGCATGTGATTTAGAATTTGCTAGCAGGCTAGAGTATGGCCTCTCTATAACATTGAAGGTAATCTCTGAGCTTTAGTTTAACAGATTTTTAAATGGTCTTAATAGGATTTACCTCAAAAGTTGTTTTGGAGATTAAATGAAATAACATGTAAGATTTAGCACAGAATGGCACATAAGTGCTCAAATGAGGATCATGGTTGTTACTGTAGCTCTTTACTCTGTACACCTGATTTGGGAGGAGCACCACAGTGGACTCCCAAATATGAACTTTTTTAACTGGCTATTAGAGACAAAATTTTTTCTTTAAAAATTAAAATTTTTAAAAAGTTTATTTATTTTTGAGAGAGAGTGTATGCACACATGTGCCAGGTAGGGGAGGGGCAGAGAGAGAGGGAGACTAGGATCTGAAGCCAGCTCCCCGCTGACAGCAGAGTCTCTGATGCGGGGCTCAAACTCATGAGCCACAAGATCATTATCTGAGCTGAAGTCAAATGCTTAACTGACTGAACCACACTGGTGCCCCCAAATTAAATTTTTTATTGTATAGTTGACATACATAGTATTAGTTTCAGGTGTACATAAGTTTTTTCAATAGCTTACTAATTTTTTTTTAGTAATCTCTGTAATCTCAAGTAATCTTTAGTAATCTCAAGACCCCAAAATCAAAGGAGTCGCATGCTTTTCCAAGCTGAGCCAGCCAGGTACCCCCTCAAGTGTACATAAGTTTTTTTGTTTTTTTTTTTTTTTAACATTTATTTATTTTTGAGAGAGAGAGAGAGAGAGCATGAACAGGGGAGGGCCAGAGGAAGAGGGAGACACAGAATCTGAAACAGGCTCCAGGCTCTGAGCTGTCAGCACAGGGCCTGACGCGGGGCTCGAACCCACAGACTGCGAGATCGTGACCTGAGCCGAAGTCGGATGCTTAACCGACTGAGCCACCCAGGCGCCCCTGTACATAAGTTTTTAAGAGAGCTTTGAGTCCAGGTTAAAAATAGCTGGGCAGATAACCCTACAGAGAGAATTAGTAAATTAAAACATAAAAATTACTCAGAATTTAACACAGAGCAACAAAAAAGCAGAGGTTAAAAGAGGAAAGGAAGAGAAATTCTAACAAATTATCTAGACTACCAGAAAGTGAAAGTTAAAGATTGCAGGGAAGTGGAATATGAAAGTTTAAAAACCTCCTAATTTACCAAAATTGATGAGCTTCATGAATTCTTAGATTTAGGAAGCACAAGAAAACCTAGCCACGTCACAGTGAAAGAGCAAGCCATTAGACACACGGAAGAGCTTTAAAGCAGCCATAGAAAAACCAGATTTCCCAAGAAGGAGTAACAACTGTAAAGATACAATATGCTTCTTCAGCAACATGGGGATCCAGAAGATGGTGAAATAGTATCTTCAAGGTGTTGAATGAAAATAAGTACCTACCTGTTATTTTGTAGTCCGCTAAATTATCACTTAAAGAGAAGAACAAAATAGTCATTTCAGAAACCCCTTTTCCCTTCACCCTCCCCCAAAAAAGGCAATTGAGGAAATTTATCAACAGACTCACTGAAGAATTTCTAGAGTTTATGCTGTAGGAAGAAAGCTGATGACTCCAGAAAGGAGGTTTGGGGTAGGAAAAGTAAGGTTAACCAAGAAGTTGGTAGGCCTGTGGGTAAATATAATTATTGACAGTATGAGAAAGTGATAGCAGTGATTGTTTGATTTGGGGTTTAAAAAGTTGAACTAAAAATATTATAACAACGTGTAAGAGAGTAGTTGAGTAACTGATGTTTAAGTTCTGATGCTTCTAATATTGTTTTGAGCTATGGTGTCCATTATAATAGCCACTTGTCATACGTACTCATTGAGCACTTGACATATGGCTAGTCTAAATTGATCTCCAGTTGTAAAATGTACATAAACTTCCAAGACTTAGTATGATAAAAAAATGTAATTTTATATTTATTACATGTTGATATTATTTTGTGTTCAATAAAATTGTGTTCTTTTTTTGTCTTTTAAAAATATGGTTATTAGAACATTTAAAAGATCGTCTTACATTATAAGATCATCCTATATGCTCATCTTACATTTCTTTTGGACTGTACCAGTCTGGAGGGTGGAAATTTTAAGACTAAAGTGAATCAGATAAATTTATATTTTAAAATTGTAAGGGTCAACACAGTAAACATAGGGATAGAATATATAACTTCTAAAATAATTGGAGAATTGGGGCGACTAAAATTAAAGACATCTAATCCAAAAGAATTCAGGGGGGAAAAAAGTAAAAAAGGTCACAAAGTGAACTCATTTTAATGGTGTTAGGAAAGGTTCATTGGAGGGTTCCTTTCAGCCTTTAAATGTAGAATTTTGAAGGTATGGAGTTGGACTTAATTTAACCCTAATTATCTCCCAAAGTCTCCATTTTCAAATACCATCACATTGGGAATTACAATTTGAATGTATGAATTTTGGTGGTCATTAACATTCAGTTCATTGCATCCTGTATTTCCCTCCACTTCCACCCCAGGTAACCACTATCTTGAATTTGGTGTTTGCCATTCCTGTGAATGTCTGTACTTTCCCTGTGTGTGTTATTTATGTTTTGTGTCATAAGCAATATATGGTTTTGTTTTACATGTTTAAACTATGTATATGTGCCACATGCTGCTTGTATTCTCTAACTTGTTCTTTTTGTTCAATGTTATTATTTTTTAATTTTTTAACGTTTGTTTACTTTTGAGAGAGCACAAACGGGAGGGGCAGAGAGAGAGAGGGAGAAACAGAATCTGAAGCAGGCTCCAGGCTCTGAGCTGTCAGCACAGAACCTGATGCAGGGCTCGAACTCTGACTGTGAGATAGGTCATGACCTGAGCCAAAGTCAGACGCTTAACCAACTGAGCCACCCAGGTCCCCGTTTTTGTTTTTTTTAACCCAGGTTTACATGTGGCTCTAATTCATTTTCATTGCCATATGGTATATGATTATGTGAATGTACCTTACCCTACTGACAAATATTGTTTGTTTCTAATTTTTTCCTGTTATAAATTACTGCTGTGAGTATTCTTGTGCATGCATTAATAAATGCCACTATTCAGGTTTCTCTGGAAGTGGAATTGCTGGATTATATTGTGTGTCTATTTGCAAGTTGATATTGACATGTTGCATTCCTAAATGGTTGTGCTAATTTATACTTTACTAGCAGTGTATGAGAATTCTTGTTTCTGTACGTCTTCTCTGATAATTGGCGTTGTTGGAATTTTTAATTGTCAGACTGAGGAACATGTGAATAGATCTCTTGTTTTAGTTTGAATTCCCTGAGAATGGATACATTTTCTTATTTATAGGCCGTTCTTGTTAAATACCTGTTCATGGATATAGTCTATCCATTTTCTTTTTAATGTAGTTTTTATCCTTTTTTAAATTGTTTCCTAGGAGTTTTATACATTATGGGTCCTAAAGCCATGTTACTTACGTACATTAACTCCTGTCTGTGGCTTGTGTTTTTTTTTTTTTTTCATTGAATAGAATTTGGAAATTTTAATGTCACATTTATGTTTTAGTTCTAAGAAATTTTTCTTTAACTCAAGATCTTATATATAGTGGTTTTTATCATGAAAGTTTTGAAGTTTTGGTTTTCACATTTAGGGCCTCAGTCTACCTGGAATTTAACTTTATGATAAAGTTGAATGATTTTTCCCCCCTTATGAATAACCCATTTAGTACCAACTTAATTGAATAGTTCATGTTTTTTCCCCACTGATCTGCAGTGTCAGCTGTCAGATTTCCATAGATGGATGGAACTGTTTCTGGGCTATCTGTTCTGTTTCATTGTTTGTCTATCCTGTACCAGTACCACAGTGTCTTAATTTAGTGTAGCGTCACAGTAAGTCTTGGAACCTTGTAGAGTGAATTTCACAACTTTGTTCTTCAAAATTGTCTTGGCACTTTCTTTACCATGTGTATTTTAAGATCAGTCGGCTGAGTTCCATGAAGACTTTTTGGTTTTGATTAAATTGCACTAAGTTTGGGGAGCTTGACTGGTTCAGTCGGTTGAGCATCTGACTCTTGATTCGGCTCAGGTCATGATCTCATGGTTCGTGAGATGGAGCCCTGTGCCAGGCTCTGCACTGACTGCACAGCGTGCTTGGGATTCTCTTTCTGCCCCTCCCCTGCTCCCATGCATGCTCTCCCTCTGTCTCTCAAACATTTAAAGAAGTTTATAGGGTAATTGTAATATTATATTTACATTATCAATAAAATAAGATGGCAGTGCTTGAGCTCAAAGGTAGGAAACTAACATTTGAAAAATTTACCTCTTTCTTCCCCATAATATTTTCTGCAATTATAGAGGTTATGCTTAATGCATTAGCCAAAAAGGAAAGTAAATTAAATCACCAGTGATTTTACCGAAGTTAATCAGCACTGTATATACTTCCCATCATTTCCTCTATATATTACAAAGATTTTATGCAGCTTATATATAAAGGGTGAGGAAAGAGGGATACGTCTTTGATAAATGGTTCAATTTCTTCCAAAGTTACTAGTTTATTTACTGCTTTCTTAGACAATTATATTTTACTGGGCTTCAGATATCTCAGAATTCTATAGCATTTTTAAATTCCTTTTTATTGCTAATTTTGATAATTTGTATTCTGTTTATTTCTCTTGTCAGAGACCTTATTTTACTGGTCTGTAAAAAGAATCAGCTTTTCTTATTTTTTTTTTGTTTCTGTAATTGATTAATCTGTGCTTTTATCCTTATTTTTCTGCCTCACATGAGATTTATTTTATTGTCTTTTAGTCCACTTGAGATCCTGAACTCATTGACTTTCTTGTTTAAAAATGGATTCAGGGGGCGCTCAGTCTGTTGAGCGTACGATTTTGGCTCAGGTCATGATCTCACGGTTCATGATTTCAAGCCCTATGTCAGGCTCTGTGTTGACAGCTCAGAGCCTGGAACCTGCTTCAGATTCTGTGTCTCCTCTCTTTGCCCCTTCTCTGCGTGCGTGCTCTCTCTGTCTCTAAACTAAATAAACATTAAAAAATTTTTTTTCTCAGACTGTCTTATTGTACTGTACTCACCCTTGTGATGAAATAATGGCTATGCAAGGAGATGAAGTGAGGTGAATGACATAGGTGCATTGTGATGTAGGATTAGGATGCTCTTGACCTTCTGACAATACCTCAGAAGAAGGATCATCTACTTCCAGGCTATGGTTGGCCATGAGTAACTGAAATTATAGGTAAGAGGGGACAACTGTATATGACTTGAAAATATTTTCTCCCATTCTGTAGGTCCTCAGGTTGCCTTTGGTGTCAAATCCAAAATATCATTGCCTAGACCCTTGTTAAGGAGCTTAGCACCCTATGTTTTCTTTGAGTTTTATGCTTTCAGATCTTATATTCAAGTATTTAATTCATTTTGAGTTAGTTTTTGTGTATAGTTTGAGATAGTAGTCTAGTTTCATTCTTTTTATATGTGGCTGTTCAGTTTTCCCAGCACCATTTATTGAAGAGACTGTTTCCCCATTGTATATTTTTGCCTCCTTTGTCATAAATTAATTGACCATATATGTGTGTGTGTGTGTGTGTATGTATATGTATGTATGGTTGCATTTCTTTTCTATTGATCTATGTATCTAGTTTTTATGCCAGTACCATCGTGTTTTGATTACTAGTTTGAAATTAGGGAGTGTGATGCCTTCAGCTTTGTTCTTCTTTATCAAGATTGCTTTAACTCTTCAGGGTCCTTTGTGGTTCCGTACAAATAGTAGGATTGTGTGTTCTATTTCTGTGAAAAATGCTGTTGGAATTTTGATAGGGATTGCGTTGAATTTGTAGATTGCTTTGGGTAGTATGAACATTTTAATGATACTGATTTTTTTCCAAACCAGGAGCACAGAATGTCTTTCCATTTATTTGTGTCAATTTTTTTTCCCTTTTTAAATTTTTTTAAAACTTCATTATTAAACTTTCAAGATACATAAAAAGGAGTGTGAATGGTAATGGTACAATAATACACAAATCCTTCCTGTTGGATAATATTAAAGTAAATCTCAGAGATCATTTCATGTCCTCACTCAATACTTTATTGTGTCTCTAACATAATAATCTCCTAAGGATGATATTGATACCATTATTATACCTTAATAAAATTTAAAATAATTTCTTAATATCTAATTTCTAGCAGTAAGAATTTTCCATTTGCCTCAGAAATGTCTTGGCGCCTGGGTGGCTCAGTCAGTTAGGTGTCTGACTTTGGCTCAGGTCATGATCGCACAGTTTGTGGGTTTGAGCTCCGTGTCAGGCTCTGCGCAGACAGCTCAGAACCTAGAACCTGCTTCAGATTCTGTGTCTCCCTCGCTCTCTCTGCCCCTTTCCTGCTTGTGCTGTCTCTCTGAATAAATAAACATTTAAAAAAAAATGTGTTTTTTTCTCTTTCAAATCAGATTCCAAGGAAAGTCAGTATGCTGATTTGGTTAACGTCTTTTAAGTCTCTATAAAGATAACTATGAATCAGTTTACCTTCCATTCCCTTTATTGCTTTTTCTTTTATTGCTTATTAGAGAAACCGGGTCATCTATTCTGTACAGTTTTCCACTTTGTTGATTTTGGTGATTATACTTCCATGTCATTGTTTTACATGTTCCTCATGTCCTGTTTCCTGAGGTGAGGCTTGATCAGATTCAGGTTTAATTTTTAGCAGGAATATTTTGTAGATGCACTGTGTGTTTTTCCTGTTGTATCACACACACCAGGAGGAACATATCTCATTATCTTTTTGTGACGTTAACATTTATCAGGAGGTTCAGGTTTGGTTAGCATGATGTATCCAGTATAGAGTGCTCCCATTATCCTTTCATACCTTCTTGATTTTATTAGTTAATAATTGCAGTTTCGTTGGGTATTGCAAAAATGGTGATCCACTCCTCCCCCTGCCCCCGCCTATTTTAGATTTTTCTGTTAACTTTTTACGTCAGTATTTTGTCATACTGGAATTCCCTTTTTATAAGAAAACAGGCTTCTACATTTATTTCCCAGTCTTATTGCAATGATCATTCTTTAAGAAGTCTTTAATTTTTCATTTTGAGCTGTTGAGAGCTTATAACACCAGTAGCTATGATACCTACTTGCTTGAAGTATCATTTCTTGTTCTAGATCTTAGCCATTTCTTTAAAAAAAATCCTGGTTTCTTTGGGTGAGTAGTGGTCCTTAAGAGACCACAGTAACGTGGGTGCAAAGGTGCTAATTGCTGTTAGGTGGTCATTCAGAGCCCTTTTAGTGAACAGAGCTAGCAAATAATTTGGAGACATAATATTGTGAGCTCATTTGTTATTTCCAATTTAACTTTACAGTTTTTACTTTTCTGATTTTATATTTCTACCTCTTGTATAAATTGAATAATTTTGCTTGCTAACATTAAAATTGTAACATATGTACATATATATACACTAGTTAGTTAAAAAGGAACATCAGTATTACACTGACATTATAATTACTGAATACAGTTTAATGTTTCTTTGCAGTTATTTTTGTCCTTATAGTATAAAAACAGAATATCAAAGTTTATTGAAAGAATTCTGTGTGTGGTTCTACTACCAAGCTGATAGGTTTCATGTTTTCATTTGGTTTTGATTTTTAGGGATTTTTTCCCCCCTAACATTTTTGGCTAAATTTTCCCAAATCAAAAGTAAAATAAACTACATTTATAGAAGTCTGGTTAATACTTCCTGTCCACTCTCCTTTGCTTTGTCTATCCCATTATAGGTGTCATTTTCATCAATTTTTGGCTTATCCTTCTTTTGTGTAATGTAAACAAATGTGAATTGCTTCCTACATTCTCCTTCCCATCACCCTAGAGAGAGTGACAGTGTATACAGGTTATAACAGCTACAACTTCCTTTTTAATGATAAGTTTATCCTGGAGATCACTCCATGGCTGTACAGGGAAATTTTTGTCTTTTTTTTTTTTTTTTTTTTTGTACTGCTGTATAGAAAATATATGAGTGCCTCCATTCCCGATAGCTTGTTGAATAGAGTATATTGTCCAGTGATTGGGGTTTTGCCAGTCTGATAGATGAGGTGGCACCTAAATGTAGTATTAATTTGAATTTGTTTTTTTCTATGATCAGGGTTAAACAGCTTTTCATATTAATCTTTTGCCCAGTTTTTTAAATGGGGTAACTAGTCTTTCTAAAATTTTATAATAGTCTGCATTTGAAGTTTATATTCTCATTTTGATCCAAGTTATATAGGAATTATTTCAAAATTTCATCTGATTAAAACATTGAATTTTCAGAGCGCTGCCTGGGTAGCTCAGCTGGTTAAGTGTTTGACTCTTTGATTTCAGCTCAGGTCATGATCTCAGGGTCGGGAGATCGAGCCTCTTTCTGCCCCTTACCCCCTGTATCTCTCTCTATTAAAAGAAAAAAAAAAGGTAAAACAATTGAATTTTGTTCAGTTTTTTTCCCCTCAAAATATTCTGTTTGAGCAAATATGGTTTGCACAATTTCTTCTTTATGGAATTTATTGAGTTACTCATTACATAGATTATGATCTGCTTTTGAGACTTTCACAGGTATTTAAATACAAGGATGAATTGCACATAACTGAAACATCAGTTGGAGAATTTAAAAAACCGTAGTATACTAATATACTAGAATGCTACGAAGCTGTTGATAAAATGAACTAGATTAGTAGTGTTGATCTTTTTTTTAAAAAATCTCTAAGCTGTTTTATTAAATGAAAGGAGAATGGTGTTAAGCAGCAGGTATGGTGTGATTGTTTTGTATGAATATTAAAAATGTAGATATATATACATTTTTGGAAAGGAATTGTATTGAATTTAAGGACAAATTTTGGACTGTGGAGAACTTTATGTTTTCTATCATTTTGGACTTGAAGTTTCTAAATATTTGGAATTAATTAATATGGAATGTTTTCAGTGCTGTTGTATATGCTTATGTGTTACCCTGCTATGAGTAGTGACTGCCCAGAATTATTTTATCTTTTTCATATTTTGTCATGTAAATGACAAAAATGTATTGTTTTATATTTTTAGTTTTGTGAAAATGGTATGCCTGTTTTCTGTTTCTCTCACTTGTGTTTTACCTTAACAGTGTTTTTAATTATTAGCCATGCTTTTGTATATAGTTATGTAATACTCTTTGCAATGTAGTATTCATCTGTTAAAATACCCTGATCTATCTCTTTTTTTGTTGGAATTCCTCTGGGTCATTTACTGTTTTTGACTTTAAGAATAATGCTGCTCTGAACATATTTGTACTACTTGGTTCATGTGTGCAAAAGTTTTTGAGGGTACATATCTAAGGACAAGTATTGCTAGGATGTACAGTGTGTTAAACTTCATAAGGTAGTACAGATTATTTGTCGGTGTTTTGCTCCAGTTAATGTTAACAGTAGTATACAAGAGTTCTTACTGTTTCAGATTCTCATCAGCAGTTGGTCAAGTGTTAAATTCCTTGGTTTTTGCCATCTTGGTATGTAATAATTTCTTTGGTCTTTCTTTATATTTCCCTAATTATTAATGAGGCATTACATCTTTATTTTCCCCCGACATATTTATGGTCATTAGTGTTTCTTTTGTGAAATTTTATGAAATATCTATTTATGTCTTTGCCTAATAAAAATTTGAATTTAACCAACTTTATAGTTTTTTATGTATTGCTATTGATTCCTGTTATTTATGTTACTCATATCATTTCCTAGTTTGTAGATTTCCTTTTCACTTAATACTGTGTTTTGATGAATAAAAACTGTTAATTTTAGTGTATAGAGTTTTAATATGGCCATGAGTTCCCATTGCCATCATAATTAAAATTATTTATGTGTTCTTTTTCCACCATTTGAATCTTTGCCTTGTTCTTATTGATATCTTTGCTGTTGATTGTTGGAAATCTTTAAAGCCATCTCTAGTAATAGTTTTTATGTTTTCATCTGTTGTTGGGATACAGTTTCTTTTAGAGAAATTTTGTGGCTACTCTGTAGGAGTATTTTCTCACACGGTTCATTTTCTTGTGTTATAACTTAAAAAGTCCTTACATGACCTGAGGGTCATAAAGGTATCTTCATACGTTACAAAATTTTTAAATTAATGCCTCTGACATTTGTCTAACCCATCAGAAAATTACTATTTTTTGTGTATTGTATTAGATAGGGATCCAATTTCAATTTTTGTGACCTTATAGAGATAACCAGTTAAATAAAAATGGCAGTGCCATTTCTTCACATTACGGGTAAATATGTGTTAGGGTGAAGGCTAAGTTACTGTAATAAAATGCAGAACATAGTGGCAGAAATAGGCAAGTTTATTTCTCATAAGCCAAAGTCCTGCTGGCTTAAAATGGTATCAGTTTGTACCATAAAGGTTATTCACTAGGCCAGCTTCATCTTGTGGCTTCCTTATTTCCTAAGCTTTTGTTCTTGTCTGCATGGTTTGGTGATGTATAATTGTGCTGTCTTGTTTCATTTTTTTCCTTTGATCATTCTCAACCTGAGGTTTGTCAAGGACACCAGGAATAGTCATGTGAGTGAGTTCCTTCCTTTCTGAAAATCTAGTTTTTCTCAGGAACTTGATGTTGGCATCCTTGCCCCATGACTTTCTGTCGTGGTTCCTTTTTCTCCAGAAAAGAAAGTCTTTGGGCAGTTCTTAGTCCTGAAACCTGGCAGAGCCCAGGACTCTTGTCAGCCTCAGCCTCCAGTTATTGCTTGCCTTCCTGGTAGTTTCAGCAGCTCTTCCACCTGGGAGTGACGAATGGTACTTGGATTGTACTATTATGATGAACATAATATCTAATAATAAAATTTAAAAAATTTCAAATACTGGAATGATTGTAAAATGTCATTTAAATGTGCTTTTATACTTATCCTATGTGTTTACGCTTATGTTTTCTTTGACGTATAAGTTGTATCTTTCCATGTTAGCATTTTTCTGATTGTTTTTGTGGGATACTAATTTCTCATGAAATGGTCATTATACAGGAAAAAGTTTCTGTGGTCAGATTTTAAAAAGCACGTCAATGCGTATCTTAACACTTCATTTCTTTTTTTAACGGAATCTAAAATCAATTGACATCCATCTTAGATGAATTAATTATAAAAATATGCATTTTTAGTAGAGATTGTTATTCTGAATTTAAGTTCTAATTTAGTTTGTTTCCATAGCCAGTATTGTAGAACAACCATCAATCACGATTCTGTTGAGTCATTTGATTTTATATCTTTTCCAAGTTAAGCATCAGTGTCAAGATATAGCAAATAAAATTGTCCTATAAGTTAATGTGGAAACATTAATGTTATTGGTACTATAGAATCACTTATTTTGGGCATAGTAGTGGTAAGCTTTATATTCAGTGGAAAGGCCAACATAACTTTAAAAAAAACTTTTTTTTAATGTTTATTTTTGACAGAGTGTGAGCAAGCATGAGCGGGGGAGGGGCAGAGAGAGAGGGAGACACAGAATCTGAAGCAGGCTCCAGGCTCTGAGCTGTCAGCATGGAGCCCAATGCGGAGCCTGAACTCACAGCCCGTGAGATCATGACCTGGGCCCAAGTCGGACGCTCAACCGACTGAGCCACCCAGGCACCCCATAACTTTTTAAAAAAATAATGTTTATAAACATATTTTCAGTAATTTTGGTAAAAATATCAAGAATTGCAAATAATTTTATATTCTGACTCTGTTATGAAGGCTGTTAAACCTACTGTATTTTAGCAGCATGTGTGAAATCATTTGAGGGAGAAACAAGACCACAAATAGAATGTTAAAAAAAAAAATTAATTCATTATTGAACATATGTTGTAGGAAGGAGAGTGTTCTGCACACCACACATCAGAATTACAGGCTTTTATACTTCAGAAGACCTAAGATTCCTCACCCCTTATCTCCAGAGTTACTTATGAACCCCCACTGGTATGGAAGGATTATGACTCCCGCAAACATCTAAAAAGTAAACTAATAATATATATATACATGAAAACAGGTCAAGTATACTTTTGAAAAGTATGGGAGTCTGTGTTTTCTGAGAACTTGGGCAACTGTTAATAATAATCAGCATTCATTGATTAGTCAACAGTTATATATGGACCCTGTGCTTGGTTGACACTTCAGAATATTATAGTGAACACTGCTGCGGTGGGCTAGGCACACTGGTAACCACTGTTTGTGTGTTACAGCATTTAATCCCAAGGATTTTAATGTAAATACTTTCTCCATATTACAAATGAGGAAGTTAAAACCTAAGATAGTTATTTACTAGTTACATAGCTGGTAGGTGGAAACTAAACTACAGAGCTCCTTTTCTTAATGCAATATTGCATACTTGTAAAAACAATGAAAACTAGGTTAATCTATTACATCAGTAGACTGAAAAAAGAAAAATCACATTTGACAAATCTAACATCCACTTATGACAAAGGCTAGAAATAGATGAGAACTTCCTCAACTTGATGAAAAATATCTACAAAAAATAAAAAGCCTGCAGGTAACATCGTACTTAATGGTGAGAAACTCAACACTTTCTAAGATTAGGTACAAGGAAAGGACATTCCATCTCATCACTTCCTTTCAACATCCTATTGGAAGCTTTTGCTAATGTGGTAGGGCAAGAAAAGAGAAAAGGTGCACAGATCAAGAAAGAAGAGATAAAATCGTTGTTCACAGATGACATGGTATATGTAGAAAATCTGAAAGAACTGAAAAAAATCTAGAACTAAGAAGCAATAATTGCACTGTTGCAGGATTCAAGGTTCATATACAAACATCGGCTGCTTTCCTATATATCAGTGGTGAACAAGTGCAATTTGAGATTAAAAACACAGTATCACTGACAGAACCGCAGAAAGTGAAATACCTAGGTATAAATCTGACAAAATATATAGAAGATCTATGTGAGGAAAACTGCAAAACTCTGATTAATGAACCAAAAACCAAAATAAATGGAGAGATATTCCATGTTTGTGGATAGTAAGACTCAGTATTGTCACGATACCGGTTCTTTCCAGCTTGACGTACAGATTTAGTGCAATCCTAGTCCCAATTACAGCAAGTTATTTTATGGATATCAACAAACGGATTCTAAAGTTTCTGTGGAGAGGCAGAAGACCCCAGAATAGTCAACACAATATTGAAGAAGAACAGAATCGGAGGACTGATCCTGCCCAATTTCAGCACTTACTGTGAAGCTACCGTAATTGAGACAGTGTGGTTTTGGTGAAAGAATAGACAAATAGGTCAGTGGAGCAGAATAGAGATCCTAGTATAGAGCCCCCTGTAAACATAGTCAGCTTATCTTTGATGACAGAGCAAAGGCAAGACAGTGGAGCAAATATGGCGTTTTTAACAAATGCTGCTGGAATAATTGGACATCTACTTGCAAAAGAATGAATCCAGACGCAGTTAACACTCTTCTGAAAAATTAACTCAAAAATTAACTCATAAACCTAAATGTAAAATGCAAAACTGTAAAATTCTTAGAAGATAATATAGGAGAAAACCTATATGATCTTGGGTATGATGATGCCTTTTTAGATATAACACCAGCGACACAGTCCATGAAAATATAATTGATATGCTGGACCAAATTAAAATTAAAAACTTCTCTTTAAAAGACAGTATCAAGAGAATTAGAAGCTAAGCCCCAGACTGGAGAAGGCATTTGCAAAAGATACATCTGATAAAGGACAAAACAGATCAAGAACTCTTAGAACTTAACAGTGGGGAAACAATTAGAAAATGGACCGAAGACCGTAATAGTCACTTCACCAAAGACGACGTACAGATTGCAAAGAAGCATATGAAAAGATATTCCACAAAACATGTCATTGAGGAAATGTGAACTGAAACAAGATACACACCTATCAGAACTGCCAAAATGTGGAGCACTGACAGTCTTTAATGCTGACGAGGATGTGAAGCAACAGGAATTTTCGTATGTTGTTGGTGGGAATGCAAAATGGTATAATCACTTTGAAAAACAGTTTGGCAGTTTTATAAAACTAAATGTACTCTTACCACACAATGCAGCAATTGTGCATCTTGGTATTTACCCAGAGGAGTTGAAAACTTAATGTACACACAAAACCCTGCACACAGATATTTATAGCAGCCTTATAGTCAAAACTTGGGAGCATCCAAAAGTCTTTGTGGTATGTCTAGACACTGGGATAATTTTCAGAAGTAAAAGAAAATGACCTATCAAGCCAAGAAAAGATAAGGGGGAACCTTAAATCCATGTTACTAAATGAAAGAAGCCATTCTGAGAAGTCTACATACTGTATGATTCTAACTATACAACGTCCTGGAAAAGGCAGAACTCTAGAGACCGTAAAAACTTAAGTGATCACCAGGGATGGGGTTGGGGAAGGATGAATAAAGCAGAGCACAGAGAATTTCTTAGGTCAGTGAAAATCCTCTATATGATATTATAATGATAGAAATACATCCTAACACATTTGTTCAAACCTGCTGAATGTACAACATCAATACCCTCTGGTAAACTGCAGACTTTCAGTGATTATGATGTGTCCATGCAGGTTGATCCTTGGTAAAAACTGTACCACTGTGGTGGGAGTTGTTGATCATGAGGGAGGCTATGTATGTATGGGGGAAGGGAGTAAATAGAAGTCTCTGTTGGCTGCCTTCTCAATTTTCTTGCAAACCTAAAGCTGCTCTTAAAAATTAAAAGAAAAAAAAGAAAGCTTGGAAACATTTTTATTATTGGTAGTGAGCCAATACTTAGGTGAAAGGAAGAAAGGAAGCCCTGTTGGCTTTGTGGAAAAGAGAGAGATTGACAAAGTTAATTTTCTATTTTAGTGGTTACAATTTTAAAATATTTTAAAATACTGCCAATAGTGTATGTAACACCTGACATTTGTTTTTCAGCGAATACTTGGAAAATACAGATAAGTGATGGATTAATATTTTTAAGTTTAAAGATAACTTATGTTAATGTGTTTCTGTTTTTTCTAGAGAGGATCTGACGAACTACTCTCAGGCAGTGTTCTCAGTAGTCCAAACTCTAATATGAGCAGCATGGTGGTTACAGGTAAGTGTTACTCTCTTAACAGTGTTTAATTTAATTATTTGCCATTTTATGGGTCAGAATATTAAAACTAATATTTAGTCTGCTTTACCAGAATAGCCTTTTATAATTTATGGTAAATGTTTTAAATGTTCCTGTTGGAAAAAAGAAATGTTTCTGTTGAAACACTACAGAGGAAGTTTTATTAGAGTATATATGTGTCAAGTAAAATACCTAAAATTGGTCACTTTTGTGGAGAAGTAGTGTTTTTGCCCTTTCTTTAATCACAAAAATATAAACTTTTCCTTTCATGTTAAAAGTCCCCTCATTCTTGCCCCTTTTATCCTTTTGTTTTTAGTTTTTGTGTTTGAGTGTCTTACAGAAAAAATTTTTATAATAGTTCCCCCCCACCTCCCCGGGCTTGTTTTCCAAGTTTTGCAGTGGATGCCTGAAACTGTAGATGGTACAAAACCCTGATATATACAGTGTTTTTTCCTGTACATACATATCTATAAAGCTTAATTTATAAATTAGGCACATTAAGAGATTAACGAAAACTAAAAATAGGACAGTGATAACAATAAACTGTAATAAAAGCTATGTGAATGTGCATACTCTCTCCCTCTGTCTCTCAAAATATTGTATTATACTCACCCTTTGTTTTCCTGTGATGGTGTGAGATTATAAAATGGCTGTGTGATGAGATGAAGCAAGGTGAATGATGTATAGGCATTGTGATACAGTGTTAGGGTACTGTTGGCCTTTTGACAGTATTTTAGAAGGAGGATCATCTGCTTCTGGATCATGGTTGACTACTGGTAACAAATCATGGAAAGTGAAACAGCAGATAAAGGGAATTACTATATTTGAAGTATTCTCTATCCCACAAGCTCTAAAGCCCAACTAAATAAAAGTCAAAAGATTGAGCTAGATAGTTTTCATTTCTGTGTGCTTTCAACCTTTTTTTCTTTGCTATAACAATATTTTAATTCTTTGAATTGGGTTTTTTAATGTTTTCTCCATATTATCTTCATAGGGTATTTTTCTTAAATTGTATATATGTCTGAAATAAAGTTGGTTGTGTGTAAGGTCTGTCTAAACAAATATAAACTAATTTTTAGACTCTTGTTTTATGGATCAAAATTTGATATGGGGATAATGATGATGATAATGACGATGAATTAATTATTCTGCCTATACCCCTGCATTTTACACTGTTCACCTAAAACCGAAGTTCCTTTTTTCTGAACCCTTTCCTGAATTACTTGCTTGAGGAATTAATTGTTTTGGGTAGTAAAAGGATTGTAAAAAACTAGAAGCATTTTGATTTATTTCAGGTAGCCATTGCTTATGTATAGGTGCGCCTTGGCACACACATACATATGCCTGGCAGTTCAGTTAAGTAAAAACTATAATGAAGTACTTAACGTAGTCATAATGATGTGATAATGAATTTGCCCACACATCATTATTATTGACTTTTCCGTGATTACAAAACAAAATCACTAGGCCATGATTTTGATAGTCAAAATACTGTGTACAAATAATTGAACAAATAGGTTCAAATGTCTAACGCTGCTTTGCCACTTTGATCTTTTTAAAACAATACATATAGTGATGAATAGTTGAAATGTTTTAAAAATTAGTATGTAGGGCTATGACAGAATAACTGATAGCACCTTTTCCTTCTCCTTCCATGTGCCCTCCAAAAAAAAATAATAACTACAAAACTGTATAAAATATATTGTCTTGAATTGATGAGCAGACAGTACCAGATAAAGATCCCTGAGAGAAGGGAAATCCATGAGGGGAGTCCCATGATCGCTTTGGCTTTCTGCCTTGGGCTACCCTATTGTTGTAGCACAGGAAAGGAGAATCTAAGCAGAGCATGGAGGTCTCACTGAGCTGGAAAGATAGACTGGAATTCAAAGCTGCTCAGACATCTGGGATTTGCGAAGGGTCCTGAAAAAGGAAGCTCTCCAGGGGTTTGGGCATTTTGCAGGGGTCAGAATTCAGTATGGTGATTCACTTGATTCAGAATTTTGAATAATAGCTGGGCTGCCTGTATACAGGTTGAGAACTCTGCATGATCTGTCAGAACGGACCTGTTCTGGGGTTGAGAGCTAAAGTGGTGATTCCCAAGGTTCTGTAGTGCTCTGAGATCTTGGGAGTTCTGGGAAGTCAGAATGCAGACATCTTGGAGAGAACCTCAGGCATTCAATTTAGACTACTGAAAGCCCAGTCCTTAAGAGAATGGATCACCCATTACACTAAGCACCAACCTTAAAAGGAAGAGTGAAGAAGCTAGATAGTTTGGCCTGACAAGACAATAAGGATCACCAGTAATTTAATTGCTTGCCTAAACAAAACCACACCCCCTAAGGAAGACATGACTCAGTCTTTTTTTGTGAACTATCATTCATAATATCCCCCATACCATCAAAAATTACAAACTATGGAAAGAAGCATGAAAACATTCCATCTAATAGAGAAGCATTCAACAGGAGCGGACACCAAAGTGACCTAGATAGTGGAATTAACACACAAGGATTATAGATATTTTTAAAGCTATAGAGGAAAATACTAGTGAGTGAACACACAGAGACTGTGTGTTGATGTTTATATGACAACAGTTAGCACTAAGTGAAGATAAATAGAATTTTACAGTTGTAAGGTTTTTATTATTTACATGAAGTGATAGAATATTAACTCTAACTTAAAGTAGATTCTATTAAGGTTGCATACTGAAATAATTAAAAAAACATACAAGGAAGTACAGTTAAAAGTGAATAAAGAAAAGGTTGGGAGGACTGATTCCCTGTTTTCACGTTACAATAAAGCTGAGTAATCAAAACAGTATCATAGTGGCATAAAGAAAGATAAATAGATGAATAGAACAGAATAGAATCCAGAAATAAACCTACATAATTATGGACAACTGGTTTTTGACTAAGGTATCTATGCAAAAACCAAAAACAAAACACCAAAACACACTTGGATGTGTACCCCATACCATATTGAAGAATTAACTCTGAGTGGACCTAGAAGAAACATAGTAAAAAAATTTTGTGACCTTGGATTAGGCAGACGTTTCTTTGATAGGACCCCAAAAGTACTATAAAAGAACAAGTGGGATTTCATCAGCTTTTAGACTCTAAGTTCTTTTGCAGATACTGATAGTAGAATGAAAACACAAACCATAGAGTAGCAGAATATCTTTACAGAGCATATGGAACTTTGATCCAGAATATATATAAATTCAGACTGTATAAATGCTAAAACTTAATAAGGCAACAAACAACCTAGTGTAATAAATTGGCAAAAATACTTGATAGTTCAGCAAAAACATATGGCAAATAAGCACATGAAAACGATGCTCTATGTCATTAATCATTAGATGCAAATTGAAGTGAGATAACATTACGCACCTATTATAATGGCTAATATTTAAGAGATTGACCATACTAAGTGTTGGAAAGGATGTGGATGAACTGTAACTCTCATGTTGGTGAGAATGTAAACTTGAAGAACTACTTGGACAAAATAATCTTGCAGATTCTTAAAAAGTTAAACTACCAAATGACGTTTGTCAGCTGTTTATCTCTTAGGCATTTATGCATGAAAAATGAAGGCATATGTTCATTTAAAAAAACCCAAAAAACTAAAAAAATCAGTTGAATGTTCATAATAGCTTGTTTGTAATAAGCAAAGCCATAAACAATCCACATGTCCATCAACAGATGAATGGATAAATAGATTGCAATTTTGGCCTCGTATTCCTTTGCATACAATGAAATACTACTCAGACATGTAGAATAAGCTATTTTTCTTTTATGAAAGCTGTCTGCCCAATGTGGGGCTTGAATTCATGACCGCAACATCAAGAGTCTTATGCTGTACTGAGCCAGTCAGCCACTCCTAGAATAAGATATTGATGCATGTAATAGCAGGGATAAATACCCAAATAATGCTACTCTGTAAAAGAAATGGACGGGGGAGGGGAAATACATTCTGTATGAATTCATTTATATAAAACCCAAGGAGATACAAACTGAAGCAGATTGGATTTGGGAGTGGGGAGGAGCAAGGGGGATGGGTTGCAGAGGGTACAAGGAAATTTAGGGGTGAATGATATATATACTTTCTTAGGGTGAAGATTTCGTGGATGTTTGCATATGTCAGAACTTGTCAAATTGTATACTTTAAATGTATGCAGCTTATTGCATGTGAATAATACCTCAGAAGGGCTGTTTAAAAGGAAAAAGCCCATGGAGGAATTAAAATGGAATATTATCAAATATTCTGTTAGTGCAGTGCAAGAGAAGAACACCATGAAAACACCAGGCAATAAGAAAATAAATAGATGTTAAACATAAATGTGTAAATGTAAATTAGCAAAAAAAAAAAAAAACCAAAAAAAACCAGAAAAACCCTTTAATCTGCTGTAGTAACCACTAGCTATATGAGGCCATGAACTGTGCTGTTCCTAATGGAGATGTATGCCTTTGTGTTTCAAAAACATAGTATCAAAAGTAATAATGTAAAATATTTCATTTTTTAAAGTATTGACTGTATGTTGATATGGTAATATTTCAGGTATATTGATCTAAAATCTATTCTTAAAATTAATTTCACTCCTCATTTTTTGACGTGGTTAATAGAATATTTAAAATTACATGACTTGCAGAATATTTCCTTTGGACATTAGTGGTCTAAGAAGTCCAATTAAAAGGTAAAGATTGTCAGACTGGATTAAAAAGCAAGGTCTGACTGCAGTATCTTCTAGAGTCAGGTTGAAGTACACAGATAGGCTGAAAGTAAAGAGGATTGAAAATAATATTCTGTGCAAACAACAAGCACAAGAAAGTTCATCTGATTATATTAGCCTCAGAGTAAAATTCAAGACAGGAGTATTACCAGATATAAAAATATCATATTTTGTAGTGCTTAAAGGGTTAATATATTGAAAAACACTTTATACCAGTAATAACAGACCTTCAAAGTTTATGAAAAAATACACGTATGTGTAAAACTAAAGAGAGAAACCAGTCCATAATCATTGTTGGATAGTTTAACATTTCTTATAGTAATTGATAAGACAGATCTTTAAAATAAATAGAGGATTTGAACAGTGCTGAACATTCAGCTGGGCTTAACTCACATTCACAAAACTATACCCTAACTGCAGAAAAACTTGTCAAGTGTATATAGCACCATGATCGACTATATATTAGGACATAAAATAATAGATTTCAAATGACTGAAAGCTCATATAGTATCTGATCATAGTAGAATTTGAATCACCAAATATTTGAAAATTGAACTACACAATTCTGAATAATACATGGATTGAAGATATTAAGGGCATCTTTCTGACTGAATGAAAGTGAAAATATTAAAATTTGTTGGCTCATTTGAGAAAGTACATGGGGAAAATACGTCTATGTATATACCCATATTAGAAAATACCTACTTTAGAAAAAGCTTTAGAGGTGCCTGAGTGGCTCAGTCAGTTAAGCATCAAACTCTTGATTTCGGCTCAGGTCAGGATCTCATGGTTCAGGAGTTCAAGCCTTGTGTCAGGTTCTACGTTGACAGTGTGGATGGAGCCTGCTTGAGATTCTCTCTCTCCCTGTCTGTCTGCCCCTCCGCTGCTTGTGCATATGTATGCTCTCCTTGTCTCTCTCAAATAAGCATTTTTTTAAAAAGTTTAATCTGTCAAGAAAAGAAAGCTATATTACCAATATCAGGAATGAAAGTAGAGGTACCACTACAGATCCTACAGAAACTAACTGGAAAATAAGGCAGTACTGCAAAGAGTAGTAATACCAATAAATTCAGCAACCTAGGTGATATAGACAAGATCCTTCACAAACCTAACTTACTAAAACTGACATAAACTGTTACTCCATAATATATACAGATTAGCTCTATGTCTATTATAAAAATTAGATTAGTAATCTTCTCACAAAGATTACTCCAGGCGTAGGTGATTTCACTCATAGGTGAGTTTACTCAGATATGGGTGGTTTCACTGTTGTATTTTATGAAACTTCAAAGTAGGAAATAATAGCCATCTTCAGTATACTGCTTTTAGAAAAAGAGAAGCAGAGTATACTCCAAATTCACTTTGTGATGCTGCTATAACTGATACCAGAGGATATAAGAAATCAAGATTTCAAACCAATATTTTTCATTAACATAAATGCAGATATTCTTAACAAAATGTTAGATTTTAGAATTATCATTTGTAAATGATAATTCATGATTATTAATTGAGGCGGACCCAAGGATTGTAAGGTTTAACATTTCAAAGTGAACTCAGTGTAATTTATCACAATAATAGAATGAAGGGGAAAAAATGTCAATAGGAGAATAGGACAGATACAATAGGACAGATACAGCATTCATTCATGATAAAACTCAGAAAACTGGTAAGGGAACTTCCACAGGTTGAGTGAGGGACATCCAATAAGAGCCTAAAACAAATTCCATTCTTTAATGGTGAAATATTGAATGTTTTCTCTTTAAAAGCAGGAATGAAGTAATGTCTGTTTTCACATTTTCTCCTGCTTTTTCTTTACATAGGGCAAATAAAATAGCATAAAGATTAGAAAGGAAGAAGTAAAACTATCTTCTGCTCAGTAAACATAATTTTTAAAATAAAAAACCCAAAGGAATCTAAAAAATGTTGCATAGAACTGATCAGTGAATTTAGAATGGTTATATGATGCCAGTTCAGTATACAAAAATTGTTTCCTGATATTATTAGCAAATTCCTGGAAAATGAAATGAAAAAAATCCATTTACAAAAATACCAGAAACACAAATATCAAGGAATACATTTAAAAAATAATTTGGGAGACAAGTATATCAGTAACTATATAAGATGCTACAAAGAGATATTAAAGACCTGAATGAGAAAGAAACCATGTTCATGAATTAGAAGGCTCAATATGTTAAAATGTCATTTTCCCCCATATTGGATGGAATTGAATCTATAAGTCAGTCAAGCTCAACAGGCTTTTAAATTGAAATTGACAAGTTGATTCTAAAATTTATGTGGAAATAAAAAAGGACCTAGATGAAAACCATTTTCCAAAAGAAAAAAAAAGTGACACTATCTGATTTCAAGATTCACTGTAAATTTGTGGTAATCAAACAGTTTAATATTAGCAGGATTAGTATTTATAGAATAGTGTGCAGAAAGAAGCTCCTATATTTATGATCAACTGATTATTTACAAAGGTGCCTTGGTCATTCATTTGGGGAAATGGTGCCAGAAAACAGAAACACATATGAAAAAAAGAAACAAACTACCTAATACTGTACAGAAAAGTTAGATGGATGTATATCTAAACCTAAAAAACTAAATACATAAAGCATTTTGAAAAAATATAGAGTATATATCTAACCTTCAGGTAAATGAAGATTTTTTTTTTAGAGAACACACAAAAACCACTACCCATAAAAGAATAATTTATAAACTAGACATTTCATCTAAATGAAAAACTCATCCAAAGTCACTGTTAAGACAATGAACAGGCAAGGCACGGGTTGGGTAAAGATCCTAATATTCACATATTTGTGCATATATCTGACAAAGGACTTGTATCCAAAATAGCTTAAGAATTCTTTCACATCTGTAAGCACAAACGGCCTAATTTTTTTTGAAATAGACCAAAGAAGGTATATGAATGGCTGATAAATGCACAAAAATATTTGTCATCAGGAAAACACAAGTTATAACTGCTGTGAGGTATGTCACACCCACTGGAATTTAAGCTAAAATTAAATGGATTGGCAATGTAAATGTTGATGAGGAAGGATGTGGAGCAATTGGAACAACTTGCCATTGCTGGTGAAAGTGTAAAATAGTTTGGAAAACAACTTTGGCAGTATTTTATAAAGTTAAACATGAAGACAGCTTATGACCTCGTACTTTCTGGTCTAGGTTTTTACGCAGTGTAAACATGTTCACTGTAAGACTTGTACAAATGTGTATAAAAAACTTGATTTATGATGGTCCCAAACTTGAAATTACCCAAATGTCTGTAAATAGGAAAATATCAGTGAATTGTAGTATAATCAAACAGTAGGTTACTACTTACTCATAACAAAAGAATGATTATTAACACAAAAACATGAGTGAATATTAGACCTTCTATGAACCAAAAGAAGCTAGACACAAGAGTACTCACTGTGTGATTCCATTTTTATAAAGAACAGATAATCAAGTTTTAGTATAGTAGCCAGAATAAGGGTTGCCTGTGGGTGTTCGGATGAACAGGAAGTACAAGGGAATTAATTCTCTGTGGTGTTGGACATGTTCTATATGGATTTACAAAGTTTTCAAACAAGTCCAAAATTCGTTTGAAACTGTAGAATACCTCTGGGAACCATGAGCTAGTCCTAGTTTTATCTTGCTGAAATGTGAAATATGAGAAGGGGAGTGACTAAAGTTGAGTTCTGATAGGTAGAGGTTTGCATATAAGATTTGATTTGTTATGTTAGGGATCTTGGACTTTACCAGATTTACATTTTAGAAAAGATTTTTCTTCCATTTGTGTTTCGTGGGGTATGGAGTGAAGGTTACTACTGTACACAGGGTAGACAGTTAAACACTGTACTGTAATCTCCAGAGATATTAAGGTGTTCTGAATTTTAGGTTCTTAGAATGTGGAAGAAATAATGTATCAAGAAATTAGAACTTCTGAGTTATTTGGAAGTAGACTGGTTTGGGAGAAGTATTCATTTGGGTTTAGATAATCACTAGATTGATGGATGATAGTCCCATTAACAAAGGGAAGATCATGGAAAAGGAGATTGGGTTTTGGTGGAAAGAAACAATAATTTGTTACTATCTTTTTAAAAGTATCTTTAGGAAAGACAATGTACTTCAGTGACTAAAGAATGAGTCTTGTGTTCTGATGGAATAAAATTCCTTAAAGCCTTGTTTTAACATAAGAAATTTACATGCTTTCAATTTATTTTACCTTCATTCACATTGGAAACCCTGAGTTTTAAGATGTTTTTTCCTTAACAAAAAAGATGAGAGTCTGTACATGATCTCACAGACCCCAATTTGAATATTATTGCTTATAAGAGCAAACAGCATAAAAGACCTTTAAAAACTTGTGATTCTACTTGCCTGGAAAAATATGCCATTATCAGGGTACTTGGGTGACTCAGTTAAGCAACTGACTTCAGTTCAGGTCATGACCTCACGGTTTGTGGGTTCTTGCCCCGCATTGGGTTCTATGCTGACAGCTCTGAGCCTAGAGCCTGCTTGGGATTCTGTGTCTCCCTCTCTTTCTGCCCCTCCCCACTCATGCTGTCCCTCCCTCCCTCATTCTCTCTCTCTCAAAAATAAATAAAACATTAAAAAAGTTTATTAAAAAAAATGCCATTGTCATCCAAGTGTCTCAAAAAGGTACTTTTACAGACAGTATTACAAGGAAACTTTTATGATTATCAGATACAGAAGAGGATTTCATTCTTCTATTCCAGCTTTATCCAAAATGTTTCCTCAAAATCACTTTACTATAGAATTCTGTTTCTAAAAATGTCTGTTCAATGGCCTTTCCCTCATCTGTCCAGACTTTCTATATACATGCCAGTTTTTTGTGTCAGAAAAAAAAAAAATTTTTTTTTAGAAGTGAGAAAAGTTAACGTCATTAGAATTTTAGTCTCAGGTAAATAAGAAGTCCCTGCATTAAGAATATTTTGTAATAGAGGCGCCTGGGTGGCTCAGTCAGTTAAGCAGCCGACTTCAGCTCAGGTCATGATCTCACGGTGCGTGAGTTTGAGCCCCGCGTCGGGCTCTGTGCTGACAGCTCAGAACCTGGAGCCTGTTTCAGATTCTGTGTCTCCCTCTCTCTCTCTGACCCTCCCCCCGTTCATGCTCTGTCTCTTTCTGTCTCAAAAATAAATAAATGTTAAAAAAAATGTAAAAAGAATATTTTGTAATATATTCCTTCAGAAATAAAAGTGAAACATTAAAAAAATAAAAAAACCTAGCTCCAACTAGTATTGGATTTGGCTTTTATTGAAAGGAATAACTAGTTTTCATTGGGGAGGAGGTTTGACAATTGTAAAACATGGTCTCTTTAATTTTTTGAGTCATTTCTTCATAGCTCTGGATATGGACTGTCCCTTTAAAGTATACATATTTCTGCCAGTAATTCTGATTGTTATTCTATAATAGTAGGATTTAAATATTGTTAAAAGTGTGATATTTTGCTTTATGTGAAAAAACTGAAATCATCCCATAGATTCTGGTATATGTTACTCAGAATTCTTTGAGATTTTAATTTTTATGTGAAGACATTTTTATATAATGCCATTTCATTTTGCTATAATGCTTTGAAGTATTCCAGCACATGAGTCTTCTAGTTTAGCCTTCTATTTTTTCCTAGCTCATGCGTAAGGTACTTCTGGCAAGTAGGCTGTGCAGTGCAGCTTCTTGAAAATGCAGAGTTATAGCCAGTTTTTACATTAAGCCTAAGATTTTTTGTGTGGTGGCTGTTGGACCTGACTAAACAGCTAGCAGAATAACAGAAGTATCTTTCTGTATATACCTGCATTTCTGGTCAATTCTTCTTTGGGTTTTCTGTTTTCCCAGATAGGAATGTAAAGAATATGAGCATTCATTTTTCGTAACTCAGGTTTTTTTTTATTTTTTATTTTTCTAAAGCCAACAGCTTTTATAACATTATGCTTTGCCCTGAAGCTTAACTAAAACTGATTGGAATTGAAACTGCTTTTCCTCTCAGTTTCACATTTGATAAGGATGCTACCAATGCTTTTTTATAAATGGTTGGGTCTGAAAGACTTCAGAGAATGAGAATGTACTTATCTTTTGTTAAATAGTTTCCACTGTATAAATAAGTGGAAGTATAAAGTTTTGTAATGTTGCACTTCAGGCTGATGCAGTTGAAAGTATAGAATTAGAAAATTGGTGAATGAGTGGGACTAAGGTAATAGATTTACAAATTAAATGAGCAGGTGGTTTTTGAGACCCAGGTTTTACATGAGGAAGTAAAGATAGGACTTTGGGGTCAGTACAGCTTGAGGAATTCCCACCATTACTGGGAATGTGTGCTTAACAGAAAGTTCAAACAACTATACAGTGAGTCAGGGAAGTAAGAAAACTAGATGTGAATTGTTAGGGGTGCTGTGAGAACAGAGATATGGTAAATATGAGAGGGCTTACAGTATTTTGGCCATGGATGGATTTAACAAATTACCCAGAATCTTGGTGAGACTGTTACGTGAAAACTGTGATAAACACCAGTAAAAAGCAAAGGTCAGTCAAGGGAAAAAAGAGACTGATTAAAGGTGAATGAACATGGTCACTTTAGAATTGAGGTAGAAAACCACTTTTGAATTTGGCAGAGAAGTATTCAAATAGAAACAGTTTTTGCATATTTTTACATACTATTTTGTTTCAAATTTGAGAAGAACATCTTAAGCAAAAGGCTTTAAGAAGGCTGAATAATATATGGAAAATAATATTAAAGATTTCTGCAATTTATATACAACCTGTATGCATAAATAAAAGTATTACTATATTGTTGTTGCCTAAGTTCTTAGAAATCATTTTAATTGTTACTGGTTTTACATACACAAACCAAAAGTTTCTGGATTTACTTGAGGAGTGGAAGGGAAAAGATCATGGAAAGAGGTTCAAATTATTCTTTGCCTTTGAAGAATCCTAGATCTGTAACCCAGAGAGACCCAATCTTCCTTACTTCTCTGATAGGGTAATAAATGGCATATGTGTTTTATAAGCTAAGGGCTATATATTTTCCTGTGCCCATTTTCTTTTCTAGGGCTGGAGTGTTTTTATATATGAAAGTATGCTTTAGTCAATATGATTAAAGAAGTCCTTATTTCCCAATTTCATGTTCTCATAGTCTCATTATCTAAAATGAAAACTTTAATAATATTTCACACCAAAATATAAATATTTAGTACTAAAGTATGAGTATTTAGTAGCTACCCCTTCTAAACTATTAACTAACTGAGGGAATATCAGAGTGTGACAAAAGTGTCAGTTTTGATGTTACATGGTCTTTGGAAGAAAAGGACAGATCCTATCTTGGCAATTGTGTATAATGCAATATTTGTCTTTGGGATCCTTGTATAGTGTGGTGGGTTAAGACCACAGGCCATGGAGTCCTATTTCCTGAGTTTCAGTCTTTTTCTATTACTTCCTGTCTTTTACTACTTAATGTCTGACCTTGGTCGACTTAACTAGCTCTTATCCATAAATGGGATTGTACTATAGAGTTGTACAGTGTTTGGCATGTAGTTAATTTGCAGGGAATGTTAAATATTGATGTAAAAGAAAAGTAGCTTCAAAAAATAAGGTTATTTATTTTCTTTGACTTTTCAAAATGATTCTACCTTTCCATATTATTTAACTGTTTTATTAACGTTCACAATTCACACTGCCCAGGAATTACCCAACACAAATCCAGAACAATAAACTATCCTATTTTCTTTATAATGGGAAAATGCAAGCTGTTAACCTTTTGAGGATCATATTCTAAAAATAACTTAAAAAGGGAAGCCTTTATGTATGCAATAATAGATAGTATCTTTATTGTGATGTACTTTTTTTTTGCTTTTTTTTCCCCCAGAAAGAAAAGGACAGACTAAATTAGGAAAAACTGAAATTTACTGATACCATAACCTATAACTCCTGGGGCTCTAGATTGGATTATGAAGTATTCATTCTTGTTATTCCAACAAATGAACAAATGAGAACACAAACTGTCAGGATTCTGTACTCCGTTTGCTTTGCCAAGAAATGGCTGTAGTCTTACATAAGAGTATATGTTTGTATGCCAATTATAAGTCTTAAAGTATACATGTATTCTTAAATTCCTGCTTTACTTACATTTTCGGCTAACAGACCCAGTCATGATTTTGTTCAATAAAATGCCACAAAAGAGAAAATTCAGCCTCTTTCTTCTTTCTATATATTCAGATGCTTGTGCATGTACAAATCGTCCTTAGTTATGAAGTATAGAGGGCTTCCTTTAGTTTTTCTTATTTCTGGAGTGATTAGGAGCTAGCCAGCAAGATTTTCATGGTAATATATCCAGAGGCCAGAGCCTACTACTCTTCTGTACAAAGCCATCCAAAGAGGATTTCTAAAGGCATTGGCTGGCCATTCCTGTATATAAACTTCAGTAAAGCTCTTAGCATAAAATATGACTTAAATTTAACTTAATAAGTTAATTATCAAGTGAGTTCACATATTATTTCCTAGAGATACCTTCTTTAATCATCCAATAAAGTCACTATCACACCACCTTCTTCTGGTTCTCTGCTAAGTCCATTATAATCAACAACATTTTGCTTTGCTTTATTCATAGCAGTTAATCACTATAAGAGATATTTTGTTCATGTAAGTTAGTCCACCTCTCCTACTAGACTGTAAGAGAGCATTGGGGATCTTACTGATCATTTTGTTCATTGCTGTATCCCCCAGAGCCTCAAACAGTGCTAAACATGTTCTTGACACTCAGTAACTGGTTGTTTTTTGATACTCAGTAACTCTTAAAGAATCAGTGTGTAAATGAATTTTAAAGCCACTTAGAGATCAAATTGATCTTAGAATTTTATAGATATTGTTGAATATGTATACATACACAACACACACATATAATGTTTATGGGTAGTGTTGATTTGGGGAGTACCATGAAGTACCTAAAGTTATACACAAGTGGAGTATACATATTTCTCAGTGTTATTGAGGATCCTTCATTTTAGTTAGTTTCAGAAATATCCCTTAGTCTTTAGACAATTAGGAACTACTCTTGTGGAATATTGGATAGATTGCAAGTCCTTCAAACAGTTTTACATAAAATATCACCAATTTTGTGTCTTTAGTAGGACTTTTCTTTTTGGTGAGGCTTTGGAATAAAGGCAGGTAACTAATTTGTTGGATAAAAATATATCAGTTTATTTTAAAGGTCAGAATAACAGTAAGTTAATGAAGTCCATGAGTGTTTTATATTACATAGATGTTGATAGTGACAAAATATTTAGGTGGATTAAGTGATAATATTAGTAAATTAGGAGAGACTTATTGTAGTTAAGCTGTAATGTGGATTGACTGCATGATTATTTTTACAGCATTGCCTTCTTTGATTCCACTTTTTGAGTACAATATTTTTCAAATTAAACCATTAATAATTTCTTATCACCCTAATTTTTGCTAAGTCAATATTTCACACTTTTTGTATTTCTGTTAGTCTATAATAAGATGATTAAATTGTAAGATAATTGCGTTCTTTAGCCATTGGAAAATTTCTTTCTGAAATTGCATTTTAATTTTTGCTTGTCATTTATTACTCTTCACGTGTGTGTGTGTGTGTGTGTGTGTGTGTGTGTGTGTGTATACATACATACACACACTCTGTTCAGAAACATTTACCCAGTAGTTACCTTAATTGGTAACATAATTTTATTTGATAATAATTGGTGGATATGATTTTTCTCTCTCCCTTTGAAAGCCCAGTTTTTTAATTTTTAGAAATTATTCAGGCATACTCAGCTATGTTTTTAAGTTAAAAAAAAATTTTTTTTTTAAATGTTTATTTTTGAGAGACAGAGACACAGCAGGGGAGGGGGAGAGAGAGAGAGAGAGAGAGGGAGACACAGAATCCAAAGCAGTCTCCAAGGCTCTGAGCACAGAGCCCGACATGGGGCTCGAACCCACGAACCGTGAGATCATGACCTGAACTGAAGTCAGATGCTCAACGGACGGAGCCACCCAGGCGCCCCTTTAAAAATTTTTTTTTAATGTTTATGTTTATTTTTGAGACAGAGAGAGACAGATCATGAGCGGGGGAAGGGCAGAGAAAGAGGGAGACACAGAAAGCGAAGCAGGCTCCAGGCTCTGAGCTGTGAGCACAGAGCCCAATGTGACCCAGGGCTCAATTAAGTTCTTTTTTAAACTTTGTTTTGTGGGGTTTCTTTTTTTTACACAAATGGGGAAAATTAATAAACTATTTTTTTAAATGTCTTTCAGCCAATGGTAATGATAGTAAAAAATTTAAAGGAGAAGATAAAATGGATGGTGCTCCTTCTCGTGTACTTCATATTCGAAAGTTACCTGGTGAAGTGACAGAAACTGAAGTTATTGCTTTAGGCTTACCTTTTGGTAAAGTGACCAACATCCTTATGCTGAAAGGAAAAAATCAGGTATGCTTCTTTCAGGACTTACAAAACTGTTAAGCCCCAAGCTATCCTGTGTGTGTGAATTAGCTATCTCCTAATAAAAGGGTAGAATATAGTAGGTCCTAACTTTTGTAAAAGAGCATAACAGAAGTTCTTGACTTTTCCTGGTAATGGTGTTTCAGAAATTAATACTAGGGAGCCAAAATGAATGAGTTACTGTAGTTTTAAATTTCGCCTTTTGAATTCACTTTTGGACTCTAATTGAACAGTTTTTATAATGAGATTGTGGAAAATACAAATGAAATATTTCTTTCATTGTGGCTTTGATATCAGAAAACAGGGTGGATACTAGTAGCATCTTCTCCTTTAAGTTTATCTCATGGAAGTGTTTATCTGATAGCATTAGAAGAAAACAGTCATTAATCCTAGATAATTCTTCATTTAATAAATGTATCTGTGGCAGAGGTGCCCTGGCATATTAAAATTTTGCTTTAAAATTTCTAATATCATTTAGAAGAACTTATGAAATTTAACATGCTCTTAAAATATAAATGTCACTAATCTGATATTTAATTCTTAATTTTTTTCTTTCTCTCTTGAGTTATACTGCTTTAAAAATGACTAAGATTTCTTATGTCTCTAAGAGTGGTAAAATTCTGATGTTAGAAAACGTTTAGATTTTATTTTCTTTAGCTTTTGTTGGGGGACTATATTTGTGGTATATGGAAAATAAGGATAAGTAAGGATAACTTACTTGAACATCTAAATGTAACTGGGAAGGTTATAGTCTTGTACTGATTTTTCTTATTAACTGAATATATTACACAGATACTGAGGTTTATTTGAATATAATTCATGGTATTAAAATGTTTGCTATTTAAATTTTCAGGCATTTTTGGAACTAGCAACAGAGGAAGCCGCTATTACTATGGTTAATTACTATTCTGCTGTGACACCTCATCTCCGTAACCAACCAATTTATATCCAGTACTCCAATCACAAAGAACTAAAAACAGATAATACATTAAACCAAGTGAGTATGTGTAGGTACACAAATAAAATGGCCTAGGACATATTAAGAGTCTGAAACATATTAACAGAAAGTAAAAATATTTAACCATTCAGAAGCTATGGGCATTTTCTTGTTATTTTAAAGACATTTTCTTGCAGTATGTCCCTAAGTATTAAATATTATGTTAATTTACAAAATGTATGTGAAGTCTATTATGTGCATGTTTTAAATTGGTACTTGATGAAGTAAATAATACTTTTTCAAAGCTTTAAGGTTCTAGTCAAAATGTTCATTTTCATGTTGCAAGTTCAAATTTTTGTATAGAAACTGCACATGAGATTGGGCTTACTATTAGCGTAAACTGTACAGGTCTGTTGCTTAGAGTTTTAAGGTATGTTTAATACCTTTAGTTATTAATAACTAAAATTAGGAATAAAAATGTTAGAAATAAAAATATTTCTATAAGAAACTTAAGACCTGTAGGTCTTATGAAAATATTTTTATTGAAGATGTGTGAATGGTTTTCTGGTGGGAGTGGGGGTGTTTGGGAATGTAAGAATTGAGAATATATGAATATATTGAATTTTTTTAAGTGTGATGTAGAAGATACCAATTATTTAAAATTAATATGTATATATTTTTTAAATAGCATAGGAATGATTTTAGACCTAAAAACATAGCATTTAAGGAATGGTCTTTTGGCTCTTTTAATACAGTTTTTAGCTAATTATATGTTTTATGTTTCAGTAAAATATAAACTATCTGGCTGTTTGTCTTACTGAAAATGTAATAGAAAATAATTCCTCATATATTTTAACCTTCATAAAAACTGACCTTTCCAGATCATTTTGATAGTTGATAAATAAATATTTAAAATTTTTTGTCTAAAGACCAGGCTGAATTTTCAGCTGGGTTTTGTTTTAATTTGGTAATAATTTTCATTCCTTTTGAACCAGAAATTGTACTTCTAGGAATTTATCATGAGGAAATATGCTAAAAGATATTCTATATTTATTTTACTCAGAATTTAAAATGGCATTCAGTATTTCAATTTTATTTATATATTAGTATTTTTAGTAATTTGTGAATGCATTCTCATTTTAAAAGATTCCATTGCAGGGAACATGAAAAAAGATAAGGCGTCTATAGACAAATGCATGTAAGGGAAGGGGATTTATAATTTTAAATAGAATACTTAGTGAAAACCCCATGAACAGGTGACATTTCAGTTACAAACTTCAAAGTGATTTGGAAATAAATACAATTATACTGGCCTGGACTATTCCAGACATAGGGAACAATCAATGCAACAGTTGCTTGTGTTGGGAAAACAAAACAAAACAATTGTTTTTGCAGCCATATTTTTAATTTTCAGAAGCCCTTTAATCTTTTTTGATAATCCTTTTTAGGTTACAATTAGTCAGTGTTTTGTGATTTCACAATTCTTTAAGGATACTACTAATTAATAGTATTTTTAAAAATACCTCACTCTATCTAAATTATCTCATTCTTTCAGTGTTAGCTGTTATGTTTATCTTCTGTCCATCTGTCTGTCTTCCTCCCCCCAGTTGTGTTTATATATTTTAGAAAGGACAATTAGGTTTTATTGGACTGGTATGCTTTCCTCTAGAGTAAAATAAGGAGTTTGGACACTGAGCTGGGATCCCATAAATACCAAAGAGCACCTTATTCTGGGCCTGTAAAACTCTCTTTAGAATTTCTTTCTTTTAGGGGAGGATTTTGTTGTTTTTTTTTTTTAATGATAAGGGAGAGAGATGATGAGGGAATGGGAGAAAGAGGAATTTGTTCATTACGCAGACTTTCCATTAACCCTTTGATTTTCGTCCTAGGACTCTGCCAATTTCTAATCTGACATAATGTGGCGGTTAACAGTGCAAACCCTGTTTGTTCTGTGTTCACTAAGTCTTCTTTGTTCCCATTTGTTTCCATTTATTTTCTGCATTCCAGGAATTTTGGTAAAAGTATTCTATGCTAATGAGGACATTCTCTCTATTCAGTGTTTGGGTTTATTCCATGTTGTATTAATTTATAGGCATTTTTATTTTTAATTTTAATTCCAGTGTAGGTAACACAGTGTTAATTAGTTTTAGGTGCACAATATAGTGATTCAGCAATTCTGTATGTTACTCAGTGCTTATCATGATAAGGGTACTCTTTAATCCCCATCACCTCATTTATAGGCATTTTTCTGGGCTTTCATAAATAGAAGAGAGTCCAATAAATATGAGTCAACCTTGAATTCTTCCATGATCCTTCCTCAAATTACCAAGTCTTACCAGTTCACTCTTGTTAATATCTGCCTAGTTTTCATCATCTTTCTTGCTACTTTAGTAGCTCAGACACAGTTACCTTTTGGCTGTACTGTGATAACAGCTCTCTTATTGATCTGCTTTTTTGCTTTCCCCTCTTGAATTCTTTCTCCCTCCCTACTTCCTCTCCCCTTCCCCTACACTTCCCCCTCTCCCCTTCCCTATTAGTCTCTTTCCCCTCACCCCGTCCCTCTCTCTTAAATATATATATTTATATATATTTTTTAATAGTTGGTTTATTTATTTTGAGAGTGGGGGAGAGTGTGTGCAAGTAGGGGAGGGACAGAGGGGGCGGGGGGAGAGAGAGAGAGAGAGAGAGAGAGAGAGAATGAATGAATGAATGAATGAATATATATATCCCAACCAGGCTCCACACTGGCAGTGCAGAGCTCCATGTGGTGTTCGAAATCATGAACTGTGAGATCATGACCTGAGACGAAATCAAGAGTCAGGTACTTAACCAGCTGAGTCACCCAGGTACCCCTAAGTATGTATATATCTTTGTAAAACAGACAAATCTGATTTTAGTTACTCTTCTGCAGCCATATCCTTTTCATGCTCAGGATAAAGCCCTTCAGAAGAGATGGCTACTATTTCTGTCTTACGGCTGTATGTTTCCTTGTGCTTCTACCCAAAAGTAATTGTAAATCCTCCAACCTGGCATGCTTTCTCTTATTTCCAGTCTTTTGAGGCCACTATGTTTCTGTGATGTCACTCTTGCCTGGAATATTAAGGCCTGCCTACCCTTGTGCCACTTTTCCAACCCACACTTCACATGGCCGGTTAGTAGACATCGTCAGGTCTCCCCTTAGTTTCCTCTAGAAAGCCATCTTTTGATCCACAGTGTGGGTGAGGTTTGCATTAAGAAACTTTGACACCGGCGCCTGGGTGGCTCAGTCAGTTAAGCGTCCAACTCTTGGTTTTGGCTTAGGATCTGATTTCACAGTTCAGGAGTTTGAGCCCCATGTTGGGCTTTGCACTGCCAGTGGAGAGCCTGCTTGAGATTCTCTCCCTCTCTCTCTGCCCCTTCCCTGCTAGCATGTGAATGTGTATGCTCTTTCTCTCTTTCTCTCTCTCTCAATAAATAAATAAACTGTAAAAAAAAAAAAAAGAAACTTTGACATAAATTAAAACCACATTGAGCTACTACCATGTACTGTGTCAGATTGCCTATGATTAAGATGGGTAATGCCAGATGTTGGTAACAAGGTTGGGAAGCTGGAACTTTCATATATACATGCTAAGAATGTAAATTAGTAGACTTATGTTTAAAAACTTGAAATATGTAGTAAAGCTGAGCATATACATAATCTTTGTCTTAGTAAATCTATCCTAGTTACATACCTGAGAAAATATGTAATATGTGCATCAGAAGATACGTATGAGAAAGTTCATGGAACACTAATACATAATAGTCCCAAACTAGAAATCATCTATATGTTCAGCAGCAGTAGAATATGTTGTGGCATATTCATTTGTTGGAATTTCTTAGAATACAAAAAGAATGATCAAGCTACTTATACTTGCAAAACATGGATGTATATCATAAAAATAATGTTTAGTGAAAGAAGCCAGACCAAAGTAGAACACATATGATGCCATTTTATATAACTGGGAGAAAGCATGAATGTGGCCTCTAGGGTTTTGACAATGCTCTATTTTTATCTAGTCATTTTACAGATATGTCCAATTTGTGATGTTTTATTGAGCTGTATACTCTTAGGATCCGTGTCCTTTTATATGTATATGTAATAGTTCACTAAGTTCAGTTAAAATCTTTGTTGGCAAGCCAACTCTGTTTCATCAATTAAAAAAATATGGAAAGTTATTTGTTAATGATAGTAGAAAACCTAATTGTTAAGCTAAAAAGAGAAGATGGAGAAAAGTGAATAGTACTGGGGGGAAAGGTTTGTAATAGACATATCACACACACACACCTAGGTGATATATGGAAGGGTACCCATGTTTATATCGGTATGGAATGGGTATGAGAAAGGATACAGGGTGACAGGGTTGCAGAGGAAACTTTTAACCTTTTGTTCCATTTGGATAGTATATCATGTGATTCCTGTTTTAAAAAGACATTCCATTATTTGAGGTAGGAGATGTTAGTATTTTCCTAAGTTGTGATATTTCCATGCTTGCAATAACATAAATATATGTAAGGACATGCTTCACTAGTGAAGGAAGTAATATTGCAGTACACTACTTAAAATACTTCAAGTCACCTCAGCCAATATATAGATCTGTAGGTCATATTATTGTTTAATTAGCATTTAAATAATGAGGTTTGACCAGATGGGCATGTGGTCTCTGAATTCCAAACTGCGTGATCTCCTGGTTATGGGACATGTCAATGAAATGACTTTTTTTTTTTTTGTTTCCAGCTTTATTGAGATAAAAATTGATATATTGTGTAAATTTAAGGTATATATTGTGTTGATTTGACACACGGATTGCAAAATTATTTCTACCATAGTATATGTGCTGTCAAAGTTACCAGTTTTGTTTATTCTCATATCTTTTGTGTTCGCCTTCCTTTTCATTTATCATGCTGAGTTTATATTCCTATTCATCTGCCAGTACAGCTTTTTCAAACTGTAAAACAATGTAGTAGTATTTGTTATTGTTACTTAACAGTTATTTGCCTTTGTATAGGTTTTTTGACCCCAGATAGGTAGAAATACTATTTCCTTACTGGTGAATCTATCATAGTAGTAATATTCTAGTATGTATATTTTTTCACATTTTAAAATCTCCGAAATTAAGATGTGTCTTAAGTGTCGTTGATTTGTCTGGTTTAATTAGTAGTATTTTAGAAGTTATGCTACTATGAAAAAGACTTAATATATGTCCTGAATATTTCTCCTTTAAGATTGTATTAGAAATAATAAACTTTACAGGAGTTCTTTTGGATAATCTGGTAATCCCCTTGCTGAGGTTTACTGGGTACCTTTTTTATGGAGTGAATAATGTTAAGTTGAAGTTTTATTGTTCTCTAAAAGTTTGTTTAAAACATTTTCTGATGATATGAATCTGCCAAACTATATTTTGTTCTTTTGAAAATAAATTATGTTGCCTTTCTTCGTTTGTTCCATTATCTAGGTCCCAAACCTTAGATAATTGTTTTGAAGTAAATACCAGTAGATACTTGAATTATAAACCGATAATACCTGGCTCATGGTAGGAGCTCCAAAGTATTTATTGAATGATTGTTAAATTTTGTTTAATCTGTGTGTGTTGTAGAAAAAAATGAACTAATAGTGTAACATGTAGCAAAGTTTAAATGAAAATATGGAGTGTGTTTCTAAAGTGCTTATCTTTTAATTTTCAGCGTGCTCAAGCAGTTCTTCAAGCTGTGACAGCTGTCCAGACAGCAAATACGCCTCTTAGTGGCACCACAGTTAGTGAGAGTGCAGTGACTCCAGCCCAGAGTCCAGTGCTTAGAATAATTATTGACAATATGTACTACCCTGTAACACTTGATGTTCTTCACCAAGTAAGTTTAACTTAATTTTCATGTTTACCTATAAATTGGAGAAATAAAGATAACAGTAGATAAATAATATTTTGATTTTAATTTTTTAACAGATATTTTCAAAGTTTGGTGCTGTATTAAAGATCATCACATTTACAAAAAATAACCAGTTTCAGGCTCTTCTCCAGTATGGTGATCCAGTAAATGCTCAACAAGCAAAACTAGTAAGTCTGGAGCTTGCTTTTTTTTTTTTTTTTTTTTAAATAGATAGTGATCTTTTTCAATGGTGGGTATACATAAACACATATATTGCTGATGTTACTAATATGGACATAACTTGGCAATACCATGTAGCATTGTAGATGGCACAAATTGGTATCATTTACATACAGTTAGAAAAGCTTGGTATTTGTGATAGAAATGTTTATTTCTAAGGATAGTTCTATCTATAGTTATCTATAATAATTGATTTCTGTTACTTTCCATTTTTGATTTAGGTCCAAAGTTTTATGCTCCTGAGGATATGGCAGGATATATTGTGCATGAACACCAGTAAAGATTTTGAGTGTTTTCCAGTGGGAGTTTCAGAGTAATTAATTTAGCTATCAAGACACTTGGGCTGAAATAATCATCACACATGTGGTTCAGATATTATGATAAGCTCTCAGTTTATTTAAGACTACAGTATATTTAATACTCTCTTTAAAGGCTTTTTTTTTTAAGACTGCTTTTTTGAATAGATTCCTGATCTGCTTTTTATTTCCATCATTTACGTTTTTTTTTTTGTTATATATGGAGGATAAGAAACTACTAAAAGAAGTAAAATATCTTCCCGTATCATGACCACTATTGAAAACTGCATATCATATCTTTGCTACCAACTGCCTTAATCTTCTATTTGTGTATCGTATTTAAATCTACCTTTGCTCTAGCTCTTTAACGTCTTGTGCCATGTTATCTCATTGTGATTATTATTATGTTGTTAAACGATCAAATATTCATTATTAAACCATTACATCAGCTGTCTTATCTTCCTTTACCTTCTGTCTTACCTCTTTTTTCTCCCTTTTACTCATACTTTCAAATAATTATGGTCTGTAATACTTCAGTGCTTCCTCTAGATCAAGATAGATTGTATTGAACCCAGACCATTTTTGATTGTTGCATTGTGTTTCCAACTTCAGCATGTCATTTGGGAAGCAAAAATAGCTTCAGATATTTTTGCTATACCGTTTATATTGGCATAATTGAAATGTTTACCAAGTGCTGTTATCTCGTTTTTTTCCTAATATGTAGTCAACAGAACAGGAATTACTCTTGTGTTATAAGGGGATGCTAATATTTAAAGAGGTAAATTACTTACAATGTTCACTATATGTAAGGTAGACATATTTTCAGTCTGATTTTCTCCAGTATGTTGCTACTCACTTGTTCTTAAGTTACATGATCTAATCTTATTATATTTTCCTTTTCAGGCATACATTAACACTTGGGATTCTTTTTTCCAAAAATATTGATTTCTCTTTACATGTCTCTGACCTCTAACTTTGGAGATATTTTATATTTAAAGAGTAACCAAAATCCATGTGGTATGAGGTTTGATCAGTAGCATACGGTCTAGAAGCCAGGATGTTTATGGCACTTTTCACAGCTTCCAAATATTTAAATATAGTGCATGTTTTTCTTAATGTGGAATATTTTTTGTCATCCCTTCTGATGGAGAGGGGAGAGTATTTGGTGGAAGGCAATGGAATGGAATTTAATTTGAAATTACACTGCATTTGGGGTATAATCCAATGGGGAGAGTAGTTTATGTGTTTTGTCTGAGGTAATCTATAGTAATGAGAACAAAAGATTGTACTTTAATTATGTTATCAGATATTTGAGGTTTAAATTTAACCAGTCGTCTGTGTAGGATAATAAGCATCAAATATTTGTGAGGGTTACACTCAATCATGTCTTCTCTACAAAGATCTACAGTTGTAATTCCGAGGGAGTTATTAGGTAATTATTTAATATTCATTATTTAACTATTCTTGTATCTGAACTGAACATCATTTCACTTATTAGAGAAGGAAAAAAGAGGTCGTTTCCCGAACTTGCTTGCCCCATTATCTTGTAATCCAGATTCCTTGTTAAAACATATACTTTTGATGACTCTAGTAATCTTTCTTCATGCCTGTATCCAGACTGTTGGGTGTAGCTAGAGAATATCCTGTAATCTAGCAGTTGATACCAGTTGAAGTTTATCAGCATTAATTACAAATAGGCCCTCTATTCTGCTTGACAAATGTCACCACATTTCTCCAGCATGCTGTCCCATTTTTCACAAAGACTGTATCAGAAAATTAGTCTACCAACTCTCTTCACTCCTCCTTATGAGCTTGCCTACTATTTCTCAGAAAAAATAGAAGGTATCGGATGGAAACTCCCATCAGGTTTTCTCACAAAATCCACTTATACCACACCTATCGTTCTCTTCTAATAAAAGGCATAGATAACTTTAGGACAAGTAAACACCAGATCCTGTCTTCTTCTCCCCTTCAAGAGACTTTGCACTATCGTTCATCCCTCTTTCTCTTACATTTTTCTCTGTGTTGGCTACTTGTCACCAGTGTCACAAGCATCATTAAATTTCTCTCATTTTGAGTGAATTTACCCTGAACTCCACACATGTATCACCCTTTCTCCTCCCTTTTCATTTATAGCCAGACCTACTAAATAAGCTCTCTGTTTGCTGTGTATACTTTTTCCCTTTTTATTTCCTCACCTACTATAATTTGGTTTCAGCCCCGATTTACTGAAATTATTCTTCCCAGTGTCCCCAGGATCACTACAGTAGGTAAATCTCACCAGCCTTATTCAGTCCTTACCCTCTAGGTACCTTTCATACAGCGTGAGCCATTCTCTTTCTTAAAATCTTCTCTTCTCCTGGTCTCAACACTTCTTGCCTAGATATGTTCCACCTCTCTTTGTCTCATCATATCCTTTCCCTTCTTTCTGCCTGGGGGACTTCACCTGTTCCCATAGCTCAATTATACCTTCATGACTGTGACATGCCCACGTGGCTCTTTCTAGCTCAGATCTCTTCTGAGAGACCCAGAGTAGGAACTTAGTGGACCATTAGGCACCTTCAGACTTAGTGTGATCAGTTCAGCTCCTGTCACCTACCCACTCAGCCTTTCTCCCCGCCCCCTCCCCCCCCAAAAAAAAAACCAAACCCTTCCTCACCTGTGTCAGTAAAAAGCTCAGGGTATTGAATTCCATGTCAGTAACAAGCCAGAAAACATGTCTTTTATTCCTCTTCCTTTCATCCTACCACCAAATCTTATTCTCATCCTAAATTTCTGTTGAATCTATCCTTTTGTCTCCCAGCTCTCTTGCACACCACCTTCGTCTAAACCAGGTGTTATTCAAAGTGCTGGTGTCTGATGGTACCAGGAGCGTTTGCCAAAATACAAGTCAGCATACTTCTAGTAGTGTGTTTAGTGCGCTGTTAATACAGATTCTGACACACTCCTTTTCATGCAGAGTGATTTGGACAGCTAGTCCAAGAATCCCAGAAGGCCTCTGACTCACCTCACCACTTTGAGTTCTTCCCCTACACTTATTTTTCTCCCGAGCACTAAGGATGATTCAACATAAAGTCCTATTACTTCCATTCTCAGTGCCCTTCAGTGACTGGCTTTTGTCCTTAGTGTAAACTTCTCAGTCCTTAACATGGCTTACAGAACTCTAAAGCAATTCTCAGTGTTTGTCTTTCCAATCTCATCTCTCTTCTTTTAACTAAATTGGAATTTTTTTAAAGTTTTTCATTTTATTTATTTTAGAGAGAGTGCGTAGGTGGGGAAGTGGGACAGAGGAGAAGGAGGAGGAGGAGACAGAGAATCCTAAGCAGGCTCCATGCTCAGCACAGAGCTCAACACGGGACTCATTTCCACAACCCTGGGATCATGACCCAAGCTGAAATCAAGAGTTGGACACTCAAGTAACTGAGCCACCCAGGCACCCCAACTATATTGGACTTTGTAAAATAGCTTGCATATGCTGTATTTTCTCTGATTTCTCAGGCTTAGAACCTGATGTTTCATTTGCTTCTACTGCTTTCTCTTTGTCTTTTTATGTCCACCTCTACCTGTCTTCCTCTTTCAGGTTTAGAAGTCTCTGAGAAGTCTTCCGTAAACTTCCAGCTACATCACGTCCCTTCCTTTGTTCTCACTACCACACATCAAATTTGTAATTACTTGTGAGATGTCTATATTTTGTTTTCCTATAAGTTATATAAGAGTGGGTGGCTCTTCTGCTTTGTTCCTAGAACATATATTCCTAGAACGTAGCACAGTGTATAGCACATTGTAGGTATTAGAACTTTCATACTGTGTCACAACTCTCCTAGCACTTGCGGAGAACATCACCTGCTGTGCTACAGATCTCTTCCTGTTTTGCAGTCATCCTTGTATATCTCAGTATACTACAAAATGAATTGGTTCTAAACTTTGTAGTTCATTTGCCACATTTTTAAAAAAGTTTTTTTAATGTTTATTTTTGAGGAAGACAGAGTGAGCAGGGGAGGGGCAGGGAGAGAGCGAGAGACACAGAATCTGAAGCAGGCTCCAAGCTCTGAGCTGTCAGCACAGAGCCCAACATGGGGCTTGAACTCATGAACCATGAGATCATGACCTGACCGAAGTCAGGCACTCAACGGACTGAGTCACCCAGGTGCCCCTCAGTTGCTACATTTTTATGCTTATTAAGACAATGAAGGCTATGTAAAAAACAGATTAACAGTGGAGCATTAGTGAGTGTTGGAAAAATTCAACAATCTCTTGAATTTGTCCTAAGGTTCATATATATTTCAGTCCAGTCTTCAAAAGTCTGCAAAAAAAAAAAAAAAAATGCTGGTCTACTACTAAAGTACTATAGTTCTAAATATATACATATAATGGATCTTGGTCTATGTAAACATCAGGCTTAATCTATTGATCTATTATCAGAAGAACTTGTTTCATTTTCATTTTCATGGTGATTTAGCTAAACATTCTTCATTTCTGAACTGTTGTTTTATACAGTAAATGTTTATTCTTCTAATGAAAAATTAATATATTCCCTTGTTCTTTAGTTTCTTCTAGGCTTATATCCAGCTGGAGTAGCAATTGTGATTATATAGGAGCAGGAAAAAAAAACCATAATAATCATAACAGCAGCATGGTCTTTTATAACTCACATTATACTTACACATACGTGATCTTTTGTTTAATCCTCAAAGTAACCTGTGAGGATCATGGCAGCCATTACCATCTTTGTTTTCCAGATTAAGAAAGATCCTGATACTCAGAGAGGTTAAGTAACTTGCTCAATATGACGTAATTGAATGTAGACTTTTCAGCTCTAGAGCCTGTACTCTTCTATTCCAGAGCTTTCCTGGGATGATGTTGGATTTTCTATTTCAAGTTATTTTGATTCAGGTTGAACACCTCAAGTTACGGAAATAATAGTTTTTGCCCCGTTTTATGGGACTTGCTATTATGCCTTATAGTGATACTTACTTGGCTTGAGGCACTTCATAAAATGTGTCATCAAACAAAAGTTACCTTACAAAATTCTAACAATTCTTCTAAGTACTGCCATCCAGCAAAAAATGTGTATAATAAAATTAAAGTATTAAGCAGACTATTATGGTATGACTTTGACAGGACTGTCATCCTTGTTTATTTTTTTAAATTATTTGCAGATATTTTGAATTAAAAGCATTAGCAAATGTGTTCAACTGGTTGTATTTTAGATTTAAGTAGCACTTTCTGTTTAAAGAAGATAGTATTTGTGGAAACAAATAATGTACAGCTGGGATAACGAAGAATGATGCATGATACTTGGTCCCTTTCCTGGTGGCTTTTATGTGCAGGTCTTCAATATTGGGTTTTATTGTCGAAATCCTATTTCTTGCTAATTTTCATTCCTTAAGACTGCTGATATACTTTATTCACTTTTACAGGCCCTAGATGGTCAGAATATTTATAATGCTTGCTGTACACTAAGGATTGATTTTTCCAAACTTGTGAATTTGAATGTAAAATACAACAATGATAAAAGTAGGGATTATACTCGACCTGATCTTCCATCTGGGGATGGACAACCTGCATTGGACCCAGCTATTGCTGCAGCATTTGCCAAGGAGACCTCTCTCTTAGGTATGATTTTTATTGTCTATACCACTTTTCTCCCATTTTGCCAAATGGGAAAGTGCCTATTAAAACTACAGTAAGTATAATAAATCCTCCATTTTGGAATTTAAGAAATTGTGTTAGGTTATTATTATTATTTTTTTTATGATGCATATGAATGCTGTTGGGAGAAAAGCTTAAAGTGTTAATTACAGTTCTATCAGCTATATTCCTTTCATCATCCTCAGTTTCTCTGTTAAAAGAAGAGCTCTAATAAAGAAATACTGTTGAGTTATTTACACGTTAAACTTGATTACACACTGTCTTGGTCTATGTCTAGAGTCTTTGTCCATATTCTTTAGTCTTTAGCAATTCTGATTGCTTTAATTTAGTACTGCACAGAAACGGTGAAAAGTGAACAGGTGAAACATGTAATGGGATTAGTCATATGGGTTTTTTCAATGATAATTATAATCTGTCTCTTAAAAAACAATTTAAACGAAGAATTCGCTATGAAGATTTATTCTGGTATTCACATTTTGTCTCAATCATTTATATTTCACCTTGTTCTACAATGGATTTGAGTCACCTCCCATAAAAAAAATACAAAAATTTGCAACAACTAGTTGATGGAGTAAAGATGAAGATAATAGGGAAAGAAGAATAAGGGAAAATGTTACTTTGTAAGTAAAATGAGTGATTTATAACTTAGGATGAAATTTTAGTTTTATTTGCTGTGTTTCAGAAATTCTTGACATTTGATATTTGTAAGATTTTCTTTAAATCAGAGTGTGTCCATATGGAACCCAAGATTGAGGAGTTAAAAACTAGCTCTTACAGTTTAGTTTGTGTCCCTCAGTCAGAAAAAGCATATTATAATGAAGTAATTCTTAGAAATAGATTTATATTTATTGTGGATATGTAACAATGGTGTTTTCCATTGAAAGTGCAGTATAGGTGATACATCTGTGAACAGAGACACCCTAATGCACAAGAGAAGCAGTTGACATTTGAAATTAATTCTGGTGACTTGAGACCAAACTGACCCTTTATTCTAATGTTCTAACACATCTAGCACAAGCCCTAACTGTCTTTCATGACTTTAACAGAGTCTTAAGGTTGGTAATATTTTTTTCTGACAGAATCTCTATCACAGTGTGGGCCTACTTTAAGCCTTTACTCCCTTAACTTGGCTTCTTAAATTGATTATTTCGTAATGTACCATTTTAAAGGTAAAGGCAAGAGTGAGACAATGAGTGATACATGATCTTTGATTATAATCATTACTATAGATTCTTCAGTTCTTTACTGATAGAAATGATATGATTTTTACAGAAGAGAAAACATGAACATTTATCGAGTAGCTTCTAGGTCCTAGGCATTCTACTAGGCACTGTTCAGTCACATTATTTAATCCTTAAAATAACCAAAGCAGATGATGTCTCTTTTTTGAGAAGTTTAAAAATTCACATGGAACTCGTTGAACAATTTAAGGGTAAAATACCAAGAAATTCCAGCTAGTGACAAGCATAGGACCATAACAATCAGTTCCTTGGACTCTTAAGGAGTTTGTGTGTGTGCTCATTTGGGTATAGTTAGATGTGCCTCTGTGTGTTTGGATTCTGGATGGAATACAGGTTAGAAGTCATGAAGATTCTTCTAGGGAGTTCATCACTGTTTTCCTTGTAACCTCATAGCCCTGATGAAATTTTTTTTTTAAGTAATAGTAAAACATTTTTCTCATAAATATGAAGCACTGGCATAACTAACTTGTGTCTTCCTCTGTACTTTCATTATCCATTTTTCAGGTATTGTGTATTTTTGCACTAAAAGCATATGAGTAAAGTTCACTCCTTAATAAATGTGGCTAGTGTCTTCTCCTTCGCTCTGTTTTGACTATTTTAATATATCTTTGTTTCTGCACTCTTGCTTGATAAGGAAAAAGGAAATGTTTTGTAGTGGAAATATGTGAATTCACCTTTTACTAAATGATTTCATCGTTTATCTATTTCAGTGGTTTTGGATTTTGTTATAACTGGGTTTTGTTTAAGTATCCCCAGATATTTTTTGAATGTTAGGGGAGTTACAAGATTCAAAAATCAGATAATGGGATGGACTCTGATAGTTTTGATCATTTACAAGAGGTAACCACTGTTAATATTTTTGCTCTTATTTTCTATGTAAATACGTATTTTTGTACAAAATTAAAATCACACTGCAGTTTTGTGATATGTTGTTATAATTGTTATTTTGTAAGAATTTTTTTTTAAAACTAATTTTAATATTTTTGAAAGTACCTTTGTTGGACATTGAATCTTCTTCTATACTTTTTATTAATATATATGGCATGTGACAGATACCCTGTACATAACTTTTTGTCTTTCAAATTATTCCCTTAAACTAGATGCCTAGAGCTAGAAATACTAAATCAAAAAAAGTGTTAAAGACTCCTGATTCTTACTGCAAATTTCTTTCTAGAAAGGTGATATTAAACTAATATGAATGGGGGGCGCCTTGGTGGCTCAGTCGGTTAAGCGTCTGACTTCGGCTCAGGTCATGATCTCACGGTCTGTGAGTTCGAGCCCCGCGTCGGGCTCTGTGCTGACAGCTCAGAGCCTGGAGCCTGTTTCAGATCTGTGTCTCCCTCTCTCTCTGACCCTCCCCCGTTCATGCTCTGTCTCTCTCTGTCTCAAAAATAAATAAACATTAAAAAAAAAAAAAAAAACTAATATGAATGGTATATGAGGCTGGCTATTCCACTTTTTTCCCTACTAGCATTGAGTATTATTTTTTTGATTTACTGGATATTAATTTGATAAGAATGTGTCAGGTTATTATTTTAATTTTTTATTATGAGCTAGCTTGTAATTTTTAAATGCTTATTAGACAGAAGTCTCTGAATTGGTTGTCTTTCTATTGGGATGTACATGTAAAGTGTGTTTTAAGGTTATCCATATTTCATATAAGCTGAGTCTTCAACTTGATTCACACAGTATTTTACGCTAGCCAGTTTATAGAAAAATTATTTTTAAATTTATCTCAATCCAAAGATATCTATTTATCGGACATGAAGTTAATTTTTTCCCCCACATTGGTGGATATTGTCATCTTTATAAGGAGCCACTTACTATTTTGCCTTTTATAGTAGCTTTCAGGCACCCTTTATAGCAACATCCAATATTACTTTAGTAAGGTCATGCCCTCTGGAATGGTAACTAAATCTTTTCTTTGTTTATTTGCCTGCAATGATATTTAATGTCAGGTGACTTCAACATACAACAAACTGGTATTGATGGTATTGATCCATTTCCTGCTGAGACTTCCTCAAGCAGTACTTGTTCAAAATGAAATAATTGATAGATGACCCTTTATTTCGAAGATTCTGTAAGAACACAAGTACTAAATATTTTCTGCAAATATTTAGGGAATTCACTTTACCTCGTATAATTTTATATCTAAGGATTTGGCTGAATTCGGAATCAATATTATACATTTTAATTGGTTTATTTTACATAATGGTTTATTAAGACTAGCATTTATACTTGGCTTCTCTTTTTCTTTTAGTGCTAGGGATTACAGTGTCTCAGTGTCTCAGAAAATGTACTTCTTTCAAGAAGTGAGACCTAGTGCTTTGTAAATAATTAGAAATCTGACATCTAAATACATAATCACAAATCCAGCAGACTATTAGTTATTCACGTATTCTACTTCAAAGAAAAAGGTGATAAAAATCCTTGAGATTATAAATTGAGATGTCGTTACTATGATCATTTTATCATGTTTAAGAAGTGTATTTAATTTATTAAGGGGCGGATCACTTTTAGAAAAATTGCTGGAAGTAATTTTTCATGATCATGTTGTCTACATTTAAAAAATTAGGGAAGGTACTGTGTACAAAGAGTACTTTAGAGCTTTCCATGCGTTTTGAGTTGAATAAAGTAATTGTCATCCATTTCTTCATATGGCCTTAACAAAAGTCAATACAAAACTTTTTATACGAAATCTGTTGATGTCAAAATAATTGATAATTGAGGACCGATCTAACAAACATTTGTTCATAAAGGTAAATCTGTAGTTCTGTAGGACAGTGTCTCTCAAATTTTTCTGCATGTGGAAATCACCAAGCCCTACCCTTACACTGAAAATAATGAGGAGTGTGTCCCAGTAGTTTGTAGTTTTTCAAGAATCCCAAGATGGTTTTACTGTGTAATGGGAGTTGATAAATACAGAGAAAAGTTAGTAATTTTTAGATGCTAAATTTAGCTTTTTAGCAAAGTTAACAGAATTCTCAAAAAAAATTCTTTATAGCTATTGAATAGTATTTTAATACTTTGTTTATTCATGCCAAATAAATATATTTTGGCATTTTTCTGATAGAATGTTGTCTAGCTGTTAAATTGAGTTTTTTTCCTGTTTGTTTGTGATGCATAAAATCAACAAGTAAACTTTAAAATATTCTTTTAAAATTATTTTTAAGTAATTTCTGAAAGCTTTTGTTATTTTCGAATGGGTTATTCATATGGTAGGTTTTAAAAACTTTTACTATCAAAGATTTCAGTCATCATATACCAGTATAGTGAATCCTACATTCCCATCATCTTGATTCAATAGTTTCCACACTTGTTTTATCTGTTCATCATTTTTTCTATTGTATTTTGAAGCAAATCCTTGACATCATGTCATGTCATCTCAAACATTACCATAATATCTTTAAAATAATGACATTTTCTTACCAAACCATAATATGATTATCACACCCATCAAATTTGACAGTGACTTCTTAATGTCATTGAGTACTCAATCCATCTTCAAATTTCCCCGGTTTTCTCAAAAAAATGTATTTTAAGAGTTGCTTTGTTCAGAATATCCTCTCGGGCCATATATGACATCTGGTTATTTCTCTTAAGACCCTGGTAATCTGTACTCTCCCTTCATGCCCACCCTCAGATCCATTGACTTAATGAGGAAACCTAATTATTTTGAGAAAGTCCTACAGTCTGGATTGGTGTGGCTCTTTTTTGTAGTGTCATCTTAACTTGTTTCCATGTGAACCAGAAGTTAACTCCAAAAGCTTGATTAAATTTAGATTCTGTTATTTCTATTTCTCAAGAATATTCATAGGAATACTTCATTGGTGTTCTTGTTTCATATTGTATGTCTATTGGAAGCATAAAACATCTGGTTATCCCACTTTTAGTCATGTTTTAAAATAGATTGTAGTTTAGGTGTTATGATCCTTCATTATATTGATCTAATGGTTTGAGAATCCACCAGTGATTGCTGCCTTAATTTATTCTATATGGGGGTTGCAAATGTTGCCTTCCTCCTCCCCATTCACATATCCCTTTCCATTAATTAGTTGAAAATCTTTGTAGAATTTTCCTTCATCACCTAAGGCTGTTTACCTTATAATTGGTTTGTTCTAGACAGTTTTAAATTCTTGCATTTATTTACTAGTTTTAGGTGGAAGAAATTGATGCCCAGCTTTTGTTTTTTGTTAATTATTTAAACCAGTTTATGAATGGGTACAACCTAGATTCTTCCCAACTTCTGCTTTAAACTTCAGAAACTGTAGGTTGCTTCCTGGTTCTGGTAGCCCCAGAGTGGTTTGAGATAATGGCCTTAGCCCAGAGGTGAGCAGTTTTATTTATGTAATAATAATTTTTTATTTTGGTCATAGCCAGTGGCCTAAAAAAAGAAAAGGGTGGTGGTGGATAAGGACTAAACAGAGCTAATTAAAATTTAAATATGTTTCTCCCCAAAAATAATACATCACCCTAAAATAAAGAACTGGGAAGCATTAGTGTTTCTTTACTAAATACCAAAAGAATATAAATCACTTCTCCTGCAGCTACTTATGAGGGGAAAAAAGACCCGCAGATATGAGTGTGAGTTTTTTTCTCAAAGGATTAACATCCCTTAGGTGTTCTTTTCCTTGTATCTGTGGGTATGTGCAGTCTGTCTGTTTATACATTTTTAATATGGTTCTATAAGATATGCAGTAAAAACAAACATCTTTTATGCAACATTGCAATATGCTGTTTCAGTAGGGTGATGAGGGGGAAAACTACAAATCCAGACAAATTGGAAATTAATTAGTATGTCGCAATGAGCAATAGACCAATACTCATCTATTTTCTTATAATATATTTAAGTGATGCCCATGTTTTCCCATGTGTGGTTTTAAAATAAGATACTCATTATTGTCTTTTAGATATTACTTAATAAATTTAGGTTGTTACAGTATCCTCCAAAGGTGAATGCTATTTAGAAATTCTTGTGTGTTTTTTTTTTTTCTGAACCATTCAGTAGCCTCAGAGCTTAGTCTGATTTCATTTAATTATTATGATGTAGGCCATTAAGTAGACTTTTTTAAAAAGATCCTTGTGGAAAGGAGTCTTGAGGATACTTTATACCACTTTCTAAGAAGTGGGGTCTTTTTGGATGATGGGTATTGACAGAAGAGATAAGCTGTTTTTTTCCTAACACTATTTGCTTTCCCTAGAAAAATATGGCTCCACTGTCAAAATGCCTAGATCTTTTGGGTAATTCCCATGAGAGGAATAAATATTTAGAAAATTATTAGTTTAAAAGTAGTTACTTAGATTCCACCTATATTGCTGCAGTTCTTCATTTCATTTATTTTGTAGCAAAAATATTTGAAATACTATGGCTTAGAATGAAATTGTCTGATGCATATGGATACTAATCACTAGCCATTGATTGAATATGCGTTATGTGCCAGGCATTGTTCCTAACCCTTGTGAGTTAGTCCTCACATTGTCCGTAAATGAAGTTAACCCTTAACTGTCCGCCTACTTTATCAGTTTAGAAACTGGAATACAAAAAGATGAGCAGTTTGCTCAGATTCTTATAATTAGTGGGTGGCTGAGGTATTCAGGGATGCTGGCAGTCTGGCTCCAGAGTTCATACTCCTAACAGACAATTGAATAAAATATGCAGTAGACTAGTTGGGCCTCTTAGTCTGACTAAACTCCCCCCCATGGAGTTAAAATAGAATAATGTCATACATATAGTAAATATGTAAGTCTTATAGTTTTAATTTCCTTTTTGTCCCTCCTATACTAAGGTGTTTTGTGTTGCCAAGACATTGGCTTTTTGTTGCCCAGCCCATTAGGTGTTGGACCTGGTTATTATATGATTGCAAAAACAAAAGTATTGTTCATATATCCGTTCAAAAGTGGATCCAAAATAGAGATGTATGTATCATGGAAACCAAAACATAGCAAACTGAATTTGTATTTTTATGTTTTTACAAAATACACATTAAAACTTAAATACCAAAATCTTAATTTTAGCAAAGCCTGTCTATAATATTCCATTATAAGACTGAATTATAGCAAAGAAAATTCTGGTCATAAAATCAAGCCAAATAACTCATTTACTGCAGACACATTTGCAAGTCATCACCCAACAAAGATTAAGATAATTACAAGTATACACACATTCTAGAAATATTTCCCAGAAATATGAAACTACATAAATCTTTAAAGTGTATCGGTGAATGTCATGACATCAAAAATTTTTTAAAAACCATATAATTAGAAAAGCAGTATTTTATCATATTAGACATAAATCATAAATCACACGAAAATACCTGTTCTAATTCACTGTCCCATATCTTTGGCTTTCTCATTTCATTTCTGTCTTAACATCTAAGAAGTAAGAAACTACGGTTGAACATGCCTATCTCCCTATGTGTGCATTCTTAGAAAATGATCCTGAGTCTTTGGATTATTGAACTATCCTCTATTTTCTCAGGGATGAATTTTTAAAATATTAATTTCTCAGTCTTTAAGATGTTTCTTTTAGAAAAGAAGTAATGAGAGCTGAGATAGAATTAAGTCCCAGAATTGATTGTAGTGTATTGGCTCAAGATTATAGTGAAAATGCTGGATCCTAAAAAATAAAGAGGTACTTGTTTAGATCACTGTGAGAACTACAAGGGATTATTGTCAAGCTCACACAGAAATGGGGGGGGCGGGGAACAATGTAGGGGCAGAGCTAGAGCCAGAACCGAAGTCGTCATTTGTGTAGTCTATATTCTTTCCTCTCACCATTGTGTTTTTATGAAAAAAAGGAAAAGGGGAAACAGATGAAGGAAGGGAGGACTTCTGAAATTGGTTGGAAAACTTAAGGGGATTCTGATCTCAATTGTAGACTTTCTGAACTTAAGTCTAGTGGATTTGTAGAGAACTCTTGAAAATAGATGAGGAAGTCAGCTGATGTTAAATAACAAAATGTTTGTGAATCAGTTTTGGGGTATGTTATGTGTTCTGTGTTCACTCTAATACTTAAGCACATGAAAGTTTAGCCAGAGTACAAGATTGGATTTATCCAAGTCTGGCATTGAAGAATATCAAAGAAATTTAGGCTACATTGTGAAGTCAAGTCCAGGAAGAATAGAAAGGGCTAAAATAAATAAAGGCCACAAGTGGATTCAGTGGTTGTATGGGGTAGAATTGAGAAAGATGGAAGAAGGAAGTCGGGAAAGGAGATTTAAATGTTAGAAATGGATGGCAAAACAAAAAGAAAAAGATGTAGCGAGAGAAGTTGCTAAAATGGATTGATGTAAAAATTATCAAAGTAGAAGTTTTAAAGAAATCGCGAGATCAGAGTGTTTGACATATCACAGGATGATAATAGGGGCTGAGAGAGGAGGAGGAATAAAGCCAGGTGCTTAAAAAGTCTATATAATGAGTGAAAATGTCCCGGTAACCTGATGGTTGTTTTGATGAGAAATGATTTCATGCAGAAGCTGTCTTAATTGATGGTGGTGGGACAGCAGTCTGAAAGAAACACTGGGTGGTGGGGTAGAATGATGAATAATACATCCTTTCTCTTTCCTTTGGGGAAGGGTTTATGGAGGTAAAAATGACTTTTTGAAAGGGTTATAAGAGAAGTTCCAAGAGGACAAAGCAAGCTTTTAATTAAAAAGTTTCTCTAAGGAACACGTTGAAAAAGAAAAATTTGATTGTTAATGATAGAAAAGAATGGATTCCAGCAGGTACAATAAGGAATTGAAGGGTAGGTTTGTAGAAGAGGAGGCATGGATTGAGGATAGAATAGCGTTTCTCATTTTTGTCAAAAGCAAAATTTTTAGTTTCAAATCAGGAAATAAAATGTTCTAAAACCTCCCTCCTCACCGAAAACCCAATACTTTATGAATTAGAAGGCCCTTCCAGTATACTGTGTTCAGTAGTATGTGAGACTTAAAACTACCAGATGTCCTAAACAGGGTAAAGAAGTAAGACCAAGAGAAATAATTTAATGGACTTTGGGTATAAATTTTAGAATGGGAAATGAAGGGATAAAACAAATTGTGCATCCTTAAAAATCATGGGTAAAATAATCCTAAGGACAAGTCAAGAGAAGCCTAAGGGGATGAGACATGACTAAATGTATTAGAGGATCTTGGAACAAAAAAGAATATTAGATGCACACCAAGGAAATCTGACAAAGTATGGACTTCAGTTGATGATAATATATGAGTATTAGTTGATTAATTGCAATAATTACACTAACGTAAAATGTTAATGGGAAAAGGAAGTGTGCAGGTTATATAGGAACTCTGTAGAAGCTTCAGTTTTTCTGTAAATCTAAAACTGTTCTAAAATAAAAACCTTACTAAAAACCATGGATAAATTTGTAAATGATTTAAAGGAAGTTAACAAAAAGGTTAGTTTTTGGGGGCAGCTGGGTGGCTCAGTCAGTAAGCATCCGACTTCAGCTCAGGTCATGATCTTACAGTTCGTGAGTTCAAGCCCCACATCAGGCTCTGTGCTTATAGCTCAGAGCCTGGAGCCTGCTTCAGATTCTGTGTCTCCCTCTCTCTCTGCTCCTACCCCACTCACACACTGTCTCTCTCTCAAAAATAAATAAATAAATACATAAATACATAAATATATACATAATAAATAAATACTAAATATAAAAAATAAAAAAATAAATTAGGTTTTTTAATTCTTCTGGGCAAGATTAAGGATGTCTGTGTGACCTTAAGATAAATAAGTAATATCACTTCATCCCACTGGACTTTGAACCTGTATCATATACATGGCTGTGTGTTCATCCATTTCAGTGGTGGAAGGGTTAGTAATGTGTCAGAACTAACATGAGAAATCTATAAAATTGCTGAGTCAACTCAAAATATCTGGGTGACCCACCTGATGAAGATCACTTCATATGAAAAGGATTCTTGTTACACCTTTGTGTGGCAGTTTATGAAGCTCTTTGACATTATTTTATCCTTATAACAATCCTAGAAGTAGAACAGGCATTTTTATGTCTCATCATGAACATGTGTCAATATTTTTTTCCAGCATACCTGCTGCCATAGCTAAAGATATACAGTATTAAAATTAAAAGTATTTCTACAACTAGAAATAATTTGCTGGAGCCAATGTATATAACATGTTTTATGTAATTTTTATGAAGGGGAGGTTGTAAATTTGTTGATTTACAACTAGAAGTTAACATTAATATAAATATACAGAATTATTTTTCAGAATTTATCATTATGGTGTAAATAAATAGTGCATCATGAAATATTTTGTAGGTTGTTTTTATTTTTTTTATTTTTATTTTTTTTAACGTTTTATTTTTTTTATTTATTTTTGAGACCAAGAGAGAGCATGAATGGGGGAGGGTCAGAGAGAGGGAGACACAGAATCTGAAACAGGCTCCAGGCTCTGAGCTGTCAGCACAGAGCCCGACGCGGGGGTCAAACTCACGGACCGCGAGATCATGACTGAGCCGAAGTCGGCCGCTCAACCGACTGAGCCACCCAGGTGCCCCAATGTAGGTTGTTTTTAATGTGGAAGACATTTAAGTTAAACCGAAATTTTTTTTTCCTGACTGATAGTAATTTTTCAGAGAAGAGTGTACTGAGAAATTAATTGTAGAATCTGTCGTTAGAGACTTTAAAAGTCCAGTAAAAACTCAAGACTAATTCCAGTGATTTTAGAACTATGTAAAGATGGCTTAAGTAAGCTTTTCTATCAGCATGGGGGAGGATACAGTGGAAGAGAACTACTTGCTAGTGGTATTAAAGACAGACTGCCCTCGTCTCTTAAAGTACTCTTAGGCCATACCCTGGGCTACCTAAAATGAAGAAAGATGATTTGGCAGTATCACCTGCCATAGCACAGTGGCCCAGATTGGTGATAATAAATAGAAAAGTGGGGAGACGTATATCATTTGGATAGTAGTAACAGCAGTGAAGATCTCAACAGCTTACATTCCACTTTTTGTTTCCCGTTACCTCCGTGCTAGAAGGAGGTAGTTGCATCTCCTTTGAGCCCATTTTCTCACTAGAAAATTAGCAGTCTTATTTTTACCAAAGTGCAATGTTGTTTGTTAAAAGATGGCATTCCCTGGCATTTAAAAAGTCTCTCAGATCTGTCACACTAAAAAAAGACTAGACTTTTTTTTTTTTTTCAATTTCCATTTTAAATTAATTTCAGTTCTCTCTTAATTCTCAGTGGTCATTTCTCCATGATAAGTCTTCATGTTTTAAATAATGTGCCACCAAGTTACTCCATTATAACATCCAGATTTCAATAAGAAATGTATTTCAAAAACCATTATGTGAATGAAGTTTCTTTGAACAAATTTTCTATCACCTTTGAGTATATTGGTGAAGTTTTCATTAGATCATTGTATATTGACATTGTAGAGGTGTATTTCAGAAGAAGCTTTTTTGAAAAAATGAAATATTAAGCTTAGACTGTCATGTTTAGATTTATATATTGAATTTAGGTAGATATTTTATATTTCATGAATTAATAATATTGCTTGAAATGTCAACAAGGAAAGACGAGTAATAGATGACTTCAGACTTAATCCTGGAAGTGTCAGTACTGTGTAATCTATTGCATGTCTCATTCTTGTGTGTGTGTGTGTGTGTGTGTGTGTGTGTGTGTGTGTGTATCCATCATGTTACAGCATTTTCTTTTTTGGAAGTGAATTCTTTTTTTTTTTTTTTCCCCCAATTCCTTATTTATTGATAACCACAGATGTACAAAGCATCATACCAAGAATACATGGCAGTGGTTCACAAAATGTTTAGAGATCTCTGGAGGCCCTCTTAGGGTGTCTAACAAAGTCCAAACTATATATCCATAACACTACTAAAATGTTGTCTTTTGACTTATTCTCACTAGCATACATTGCTTTAAAGGATAATAGAATATGCGATCATGTATACTTGTTCTTTTTAAAACAGTTCTTGGCTTTAATTTCTGATATGTTAAATACAACTCATTTAAAAGCTGTTTGTATTCTTCAGTAAATTTTACGAGTATAAAGGGGTCCTGAGACTAAAAGAACATTTTCATTGTGGGATACAAAGTTCAAGACTATTGTAGTAGATAAGTAGGAGTATTTTAATGAACAAGGTGGCAGTGAAGAGTAGGGATGTACAGGGAAAATTTTTATATTAATGTTGGTAACTAATTCTTCAGTTAAATTTTTCTGGCTTAGTGGGCCCTGAAAATTGTTTCTTGTCTGGTAGAATTGAAAAACCAGAAATGTAGCTGATTTAATTTTTTGTGAAAGGAGCTGCTCTCAGATGTCTTTGATGGATTTAAAAAAAAAAAAAAAAAAAAAAGTCTTTTATTCCTAAAAGGGAATTTGAGGGTTGATATTGACCTCTTCTGCATACCATGTATTTTCGATAGTATTTGTTTTGGGCCATGGACTGGATCCCATTAAGACCAAGAATCTTAACAGAATTTTAAGTTACTTTTTCCACTGAAAAGTAGCCAATTAAAGTCAGGGAAATGAGGAAATAATTTGACAGTGTAATGCCTGCATCTGGAGTTTCTGCCAGTGTGAAATAATTGTGTTGTCAACTTTAGTTGAATGGTATGTACATTCAGCCACAGCTATCTGAAAATACTTAAGGAATACTATATTTAAAGAAAGGATGAGGGGTCACTTTCTAACAGTATTCAAAAACAAAATTACTGTTAGTGCATATCTAAGAATTGGGAATGTATCCTCATACTTGCCTTTGGCAGCAAATTAAGATATCTATTGAATGTTAAATGGAAACAACCTATGAAGTGTAATCATAGGGCTATAGTATTTGACTTGGGGAAGTTTGTAACACTGTAGAATAATTGGTTAAAAAGATTCACACCGATGGATCCAAAAAGGCATCAAAGAACATGAGAAGTTTCTATTTTAAAAGTAAAATGGGTGAATGGATGGAACAAGATTGGCCATAAGTTGGTAATTGGTAAACCAGTGTGATGGGTATGTGGGATTTGTTATTGTAGACTCTCTTTTCTATGTGTTGGATATTTTCCATCACAAAAAGTAGAATCTAAAAAATAAGATGGAGAAATAAAAAAGGGGGAATCTCAAAAAGTGGGCAAAAAGCACTAAAATACGCTTATCCACAGAAAGATTGAGAAAAATATCTTTCCACTGTTGGAGTGCTTAGAAGAGATACAAAGAAATTGGAGGGAAAATTTAGAAGTCAGAAACTGAAGAGATTAAGAATTGTGAATCTTAACCTTTTAGACTGTCAGTGAAAGGCCATCATAGTTTCTAAAACGTAAAAAGACTTAAAAAAAAAAAAAACTTGGCTAAAATATTGAGAGATCTGAAACCAAAGGCAACAACACATCCTTATGACATAGACAAGAAGGCTGATGGAAAGAGAAAAGAAGAAATAAAACATGAACTTTTGGGACAACAGTACAAAGGGCCGTTTTGATCCAGGTATGTCACGGATTAACTTCATGTAGGTTGGATGTTTCCTTTTTCATGGGAAGAATAAAAGTAACATACAATTTACTTCATTAGTGAACTAATATGTATTGAGGAATCAGCTGGTATGTAAGAATTTCAGGGATGAAAGGATTTAGAGTTCATTCTTTTAATTGGAACGTGGATAAAAGATGCTGAGACAAAAGAGAATTCTCTCTAGAGTGAAGACTGGCATATCTTAAAGATGATAGAACAACAGTAAGACTGGAAAATAGAACAATAGAAATGAGAAGGAAATGTTAAAACTGGTAGGCAAAATGTGGGAAAATACTGAAGGAGAAAGCCTGTGTGGATACGGTGACGTTTTCTCATTCCTTCTACTGGGGAAATGTGTTTGAGAAATTTGTTGTGTTCATTATGACTACTTGAGTATGGAATTAAGGCAAACAAACTTCTGTAAGATTTTCTTTAAGTCATTTGAATGAATTAAATAATGATGTTCAGGGTGATAGGTCTCCAAGAACTGAAGGACTGACTTACTGTTTGTTTCATAAACTGTAGCTGTCTGGTTTCAAGTATGAGTTTATGAAGATGATAGCACTTGTAGAAAAAAGTGTGAGTTACTGTTTTGTTGAAGATGATATTTATTTTAGATGTGGCTTCTTGCTATAAACCGTGGAAGTGAATTTTTCAAATCTCTGATTTAGAAATATTACATCCTTTATGCTTTGTTTGCTTTTTCATAGGAGATGGAATATGGTATATTTAATTTTTTAACATACAGGTATGTACCTTAGCCCTAATATTTAATGATTTCATTGAAACCAGTTAATTTTCTCTGATGCATTATCAGTAAACCATTTTTCTAAATGTTATACAAATTAACTTTCAGGAACCATTTGGAATGGTCAGCCGTAAGCCATGCAGCCATCGTGCTTAAATTGGTTTTTGTAAACGACTTGTGTGTGTTTCGTAAAATATGCTTTATTTTAAAATTAGGGCTTCCTGTTGCAGCTGTTCCAGGAGCTCTGAGTCCTTTGGCTATTCCAAATGCTGCTGCAGCAGCTGCTGCAGCTGCTGCTGGCCGAGTGGGTATGCCTGGAGTCTCAGCTGGTGGCAATACAGTCCTGTTGGTTAGCAATTTAAATGAAGAGGTTAGTAAAATAATTTTGTAATGTTTATTCTTTAACTCCATTTCATTTGTGAAAGTTTCTCATGTTTATTTCATTTTGCACTTGCCTTTCTTTTTATGTACATTCATTAGTCAAAGTATTTTCTGTACGTTTCTATTTCTGAATAAAATCTATGTATTTGTTTAGGTAATATTTCCCTAGGCAGTCATATCTCTTTATATATATCTTATTATTATTATTATTATTATTATATTATTTTAACCTAACTACCTATTTTTCCTAAGAAAAATATGGTGAAGTACTGTAGTATGGCTTTTTCTTTCTGTTGTTCTCAAAGGCAAATGTGATCTAATTTGCAGATTTAACTGTAAAACAATTTTGTTCTTTGCCTTTTCTAATTATTTGCTTGTTCATTTCATGCTTATGTGTCATTGCATTTTTTTAAATCTTATTTTATGTGAACTACTCTAATACATTTTTCTTTGAAGGTTCTTCCAAAGATCTTGACGAGGCACTCTTCCAGTCTTTCTTAGTAATTTTTTCTTTGCAGTTATTAGTCATTGTCTTCTAAAAATATTTTTCAACTTTATTCCCCCTCCCCCTTGTTAAATAAAATTTATTGCTGAGTTATTTTCTTTAGTTGTACATTTTATGTCTGGTATATTTTATTTTGATTGCTATGAAAGCTGGTATGAAATGTGGGAAGCTCAGTGTATCAGTTTACAATGTCTAATTTGAATATTTGTTTCATTTTTAATTGGCCTCTGTTAATACGAACATTAAGCTTATTTTATCATTTGATACTATTGTCATTCACAGTTCTGCATGCTAAAATGTTTGAATCAGAGTGCCTTTGTTTTTCTTTTAAGAATTTTGCCTGCATTTCATAACCAGCCATGCTTATGCAGTTAAAGTTCAAAGTTTAAAATTCCTGTGCATGCTTTCCTTCCCTATGTTGAGATGAAATGCTGTAATTTACTCTTTGATATAGATGTACTTTACCCATATTTGTCTTGGATGACTACATTTTACTCAGTTTTTCTTGTACAGTACATAAACCAACCATTTTCTGACCAAATTCCTGCATTTCCTATGTACTGACCTATATTTTATTTTTTTTTTGTTCCCCAATTCCTTATTTTTTTCTTCTGCATTGCTGTTTCCCTTCCCCATTTCATCCTTTTCCCTGTGTGTTCACCTTCCCTTTCCTTGTCTTTTCCCAAATGCCCATTCCCTTCCCTGTCTTATCCTTTATTTTCCTTGTCCTTGTCTTCATTCCCTGTCTCCATTCCCTATGTTCATGCTTCTGTGCTTGAACAAATGTTCCTCGGACCAACTTGCCCCAATTAACCGCCTTGAACCATGATCCATGACCACCTCACCATTCTGCGGGAACCACCCTTCGTTATGGATGATCTGTTCATCTCCGCTCTTCCTCGACTCTTCTCTCTTCTTGTCTTACGCTGCTTGCTCTTCTCTCCTTCTAAAGATGGTTACGCCCCAAAGTCTGTTTACCCTCTTCGGTATGTTATTGTTAGCACTATACTTTTATTATTGATTTGATTTTTGTTTCACCTTAATTCTTATTTGTAGCTAGCACTTTGGCTTAAAGTTGAATAGTAAATCTTTTGCTATTTTTCTTTGCTATTTAAAACTCTCCATAGACACAAAATTTGTTTTAATGCATGCTGATTTATTTTGCATGGTCTTTAATTTAATATCATTCACATAGCTTTGAGGGTTTATCAAAAATTATTCTTTTCAAAATTCACTGTTCAAAATCTTGATCTTCTTTATTCATTTGTGAGAATGATGAGTTTGAATGAGTGATCATGTTGATGTCTGAATGTTTCATTAATATGTCAGAAAGATAATCTTCAGCTGACTTGCATGTAACATTAATTCCATTTTTGGATTACCTCTCTGTGGCTCCAAAAAAGGTGTTTATGGAGATGTGCAGCGTGTGAAGATTTTGTACAATAAGAAAGACAGTGCTCTGATACAGATGGCTGATGGAAACCAATCACAGCTTGGTAAGGTTAAACAGTTACCCATACGTCTATAAATCTGAATCTGTTAATAAAATCAAACCCCTTTATGGCAGTAAGAACCTTTATTTACTCATTCATTCATTCATTTATTTATTTATTATTTTGGATAGCCAAGGCTCAAAATGGCACGTTAACTTTCGTATTTTAATGCGAGTCATTATACATGATGAATATGTTTGTGGTTGTCTGCTGTCCTCTTACCATTCCTCAAGTACAATCCAGTGGAAAAAGGTTTAGGCTCCAGAATTGCAATAATAATTTCACATAAGAATTATGACATTTGTATTAAAGATCCCTAGTGTTTTTCATTCCTACTTATTCCCTGTGATAGAAGTTAACTGCTAGGCTAAATATAGTCCATGGAGTCCTGATTAATGTGGTGTTATCTTAATTCTCCTAGATTTTTGCTAAACTTAATAATAGAAAGAGTCACATGGAAAACGTATTTTAGGGGTACTGGGTTTTTACAAAATGAAAACCTTGTGCCACATACAATACACCATTGTTAATCCCTTTTGGAATCTTAAAATGTACTGTAGTCAAATTACACTTACATTCTTAACTTAGGTAAGTATTTTAATTAAATTAATACATCATTTGCCTTCATACACAAAGTCAGATCACATAAATCTGGAATACAACTACACATTCACAGTGTGAGAAGATTGTAAATATCAGTATGATCTTTAGCTTGTAATTCTGTTCATTGACATTCGGTGCCTCAGGTTGGTTGTTTTCATGTTGTTAATTTCGAAATTTGTCACTTACGACGTAAGGACTAGTGTATTTTTGCTCTTATGCCCAGTGAAGGTCATAAACTTGAACATGACATGGACCTTTTGGCATTTGGTATCAGATAGAAGTAAATTTTAATTTTATTATTTCTTACCAGCTTTCATGGTAGCTCAGACAACGTATAAAACTAGACCTCTGGCTCTCTGCTCTTTAAAATGGAGATACCCATCTTTAATGAAAGATGTATAAAAAAGTGCTAATCATGTTCTGGGTGTCCTTGTAAATCTTTTTTTCTCCCTCTGCTGTGTATACTTCTGTACTCTGGTAAGGGTAGTCATGGCCATTGCTTTTATGTACATTGTAAGTAGCATTTAAAAAAACATTTCTCAAGTGTTTCATTTGTTTCTCATCACTGTGTGAGCTGTGGATGACATTACCCTCATGTAAAGGATTTACAGTTACAATGGTTAAGAAGTACCTCAGGTAGAATTTAATCAAATTCTTCTGGATATTTTATATATATAATGACTATTTTAAGTAAGTGGCATTTTAGTTTTTACTATACTTACATCAGTTTGTGCTGCTAAAACAATACCACAGAGTGGCTTAAACAACAGAAATTTTTTTTCTCAGGTGCCAGTAGATTGAGTTTCTGATAAGGGCTTTCTTCCTGGCTTGCAAATGGCCACCTTCCCCGCATCTCCTCACATAGCCTTTCCTCTGAGCTCTCTGGGTTTCTCTTCCTCTTCTTCTAAGGACACTGGTCTTACTGGATGAGGGCCTCATCCTTGTGACCTTATTTAACCTTCACTATCTCCTTAGAGGTTCAGTATATGAATTTTGGGAGAATACAGCTCAGTGCATAACAGTACTTACATTTTACTAGAGCCTTGACTATCTAATAGCATGATTTGTAGTTTTTAAACCATATGTAATAGCAAATAATTTATTTTTTCTCATTGCTTTTAGGGTAGATTTTGAAGTATATGACCAGAAAAATATGTATTCACACCATTAATGCCTTTAAAATTCACACCCACATACTCAAATCCCACAGAAAACTAAGGTGTGCTGTTGAAAAAAATTAGTGAGAATAAAAAATTTAGTATGTTTTGGGGCCCTGTTCTCCCTTTGGTTTTCATAGGACTCTATTTGAAAATACTCATTGTTTTATGGTATAGGCAGATATATATTTTAAAAAAAATTTTTTTTAACATTTATTTATTTTTGAGACAGAGACAGAGCATGAGCAGGGGAGGGTCAGAGAGAGAGGGAGACACAGAATCCGAAACAGGCTCCAGGCTTTGAGCTGTCAGCCCAGAGCCCGATGCGGGGCTCGAACTCATGGACCGCGAGATGATGACCTGAGCCGAAGTCGGACACCCAACCGACTGAACCACCCAGGCGCCCCTAGGCAGATATTTTTATGTTTAGGAAGTAGTATGGGGGAAATAAAGAACATTAAGAGATAGTAGTGTTTAAATGTGAACGAGATTGCTGCAAATCTCAGAGGCCATGCTAAATCATTTTAGACCAGAGTTTTAAAATTTGCAAACTTTAAGGTGTTTCTTTAATAATCTTTCTACCATGGCTTTCTACCATGGCTTATTTAATTTAGCGTTTTCTTAAATTGTTGTTTTAAGAGTAACATATTATCCTAAATGAACTTTAACAGAATTTTAACAAAATACCAAAGAGTATTTTTATATAACTGCCATCTCAAAAGTAAACTTACTTAGTTCTTTATAACAGACCTTTAGCCACTATATTACATCTGTCAAAGTGTGCTGTAAAGTGCGTGGAAATCCTGTAACTCTAGTGTTAATGATATTTGAGCAATTTTTAAGTGTGTGTCTATATTGGCTTTCACAGAGGAACCGTCACGCATAGTGAAGAACTCTAAGTCACACTTTGAGGTATTGCCGAGATTTCAAGAGATTCCCCCCATCCAGTGGAGGGAAATAGCAAATGGTATGGAGTATAATGGGGGAAAATATAAATTTTAAAATTATGATAGAATCTAAGTCCCTATACATCAGTAATAACAACAACAAATGTAAAGTAGTAAATGCATCAGTCGAAAGGCAGGTCGTCAGATCTGATTTTTAAAAAGTTCTTTACAAGAAGCATATAAAGCACAAGAATGTGGAAAATTTGAAAGTAAAGGGATATAGAAAAGATAGATTAATTTAGATCACCAGGAAAATAAAACAGTTTTATGTGGGTGTGCCCCTAATGAAATATCCTCAAAATATGTAAATCATAAATGAATAGAACTGGAGGAAGAATTGAGCAAATCTTCCATCACAGAGATGTCAACACACCTTTCTGAATTATTTCAGGCATACAAAATGATCAACAAGGATACAAATGGTACAACACAAATGACACATGTATAGAATTATACATGTAACACATTCTTTTTAAGTACATAGGGAACATTACTAAAGCAGCCCTCCATAAGGCAAAGAGAAAGTATCATGTAGACCATATTCACTGTTGCACAGTCAAGTTAGAGCTAGTAACAAAAAGATACACTTATATTTCCCAGTATTTCATGGATCAAAGAAGTTACTTTAATAAGAATTTAGAATACTTAAAAACTAAAATAATGAAACTACTGTACTAAAATTAGGTATGTGTAGTACAGTGAAAGCAGTGTTGTGACAGGAGGTTAACTTTAAGAATGATGGTGTAAACCCAAGGAAAGAAGAAGATAAAGACCAGACTAGAAATCACTGGTATAGAAGACAGTTGAGAGAAAGAAAGAAAAGCTAGAAGCTGGGTTTTTGAATAGATTAATAAAATAGACAAGTAGATGTTAAGATTCATTTTTTGGAATAATGAGAGAGGCAACACACCTAAGTTTTTTGAATTATAAACTCGTCCTGTAGATATATATATCTATATCTATATCTATATCTATCTATATATATATATCTATATTATAGATATAGATCTATAGATATAGATCTATATCTATATTATAGATATAGATATAGATACATATATATATTTTAACCATCTTCTCATTGTTCATTGATATCTTCTTCAGAGATTAAGGGAAAAGTAGAAAATTATACTCAACCCAAAGTGCCATTTCCACTGTGCGACATTGGCTTTTTTCTCTTTTATCGTTAATTGATTGTTTCGTCCATTTATGCCATATTTCTTGTAACAGGCTTCAAGTTATCAGAGTCCCAATATTTAAACTTGATTCATCTTAAATTAGTAATTCAAGTACTCTTCTGCTTTTTGCTTAATCATTATGTATGCCTTAGTATTTGACAAGGTTTTCTTTTTTTTTTTTGAATACTTAAAAACCCTGGTACTCTACCCCTCAACTTCGGCCCTCATCCACTTCATATTACTTCATATTCTTTTGTCAGGTCAGCTGACTTGACATACTTCTCATTACCTGACTACTTCTAGAGATAGCTTTTTGGTTTTTTTGCTTTATTTTAATCCCATTAGTCTATTATCCATCTCCTCTTGGTGCAGGTGCTATTCCTAGAACTTTTTATTGTTTTCTTATATCTGCTCTTCAGTATCTCAAAGCTCAGCTGTTTATGCCGTCTTTTCATGACTTTTTGAAGATGAACAAAGATAGCTTTCTTATAACAACCTTAGTCTGCTTCTTTACACCACTTCATTCCCAGATTCATTCCTTATAACCCATGCCTTATATGATGTAGTAGCACTTTTTCATAAGCAAAGTACTGTTCACTTAAAACAATAGAATTCTAGAACTTTGAAAATATTTTATAATTCAAATAAGTTTTATAAAAGGAGTTTATGTACCATCTCTGAATAATGCAGTTGATTTTGTAAGTGAAAATTTAGAAGTATATGTGAAATGCAGTAAAACAAGTGAGAAAGAATTCAGGCCTGAGATTTTTTTTTTTTCTGTTGGCCTCAGTTGCAAATCTAAAGAAAATTACAAATACATAACACTACAGTAAAAGAATTGGGAAGAGTAAACTTGTTTTTACAAATTAGGGAAGCTGTAAGTGAAATAAGAATTTACTTTTGAATCTTTTCTGAATGGTACCTTAACACTTCTACAGCATTTTCCTTTTCAGAACTGTTTTATGTTTAACTGGTTTATATTCTTTGTGAGTAAGTAGGAAAAGATGCTTGGATTTAATAAATTGTGCATTTCTCTGGTGTCAGATTGTGTACGTACTGTTGTGAGTAGGATTTTGTCCTCATTTCCCTTTTCTTCCACCTTGCCTTTATCTCTCTGCTGTTAATACACATACTTGGAGTAGTCAAATCACACCTTCAGTTTAAAGTATATGACTTATAAAATGGTCGTAAGTTGTTGTGACTAGTGAGTAAAACATAAAACATGTAACTTATCTGTAACCTCAGACCAGTTTGCTTAGTTTAAAAATAACCCAACTGCTACCGCAGAAAGTAGGTATGTAATAATGTTCTGTGTTAGGCACTGTGCTGTGTGCTGGGATAGAGACCGGGGTTCCTACCTTCATGTCCTTTGCAGTCGGAAGGAGGAGGAGTTAGATAATTAAATTGTGATGAATTTAAGAAGAAGAAAATCGAGTGCTGCATGGGGAATATGAACCTTTCCAGAGAAGAACAGTGAGAAAGACTAGGAGGGATAATGACCAGATGAAAAATTATTGTAGCTAGAACAGCATGCACACAGGGCTAAAAGGTAAGAAAAACTGGCACTTCAAGGAAGATAGGGTTTTGTATAGCTGGAGGGTAAAGTTCAAAGAGTACAGTACTAAAATACTGTAAGTTCCATGAGGGGTGAGATGGTTCTTGTCTTACCACTTGATTCTCAGCACTAACAAAGTAATTGGTTTTGTATATCATCAATAAATACGTTCAGAGATGCTGGGGAGATCAGGATATAGTCCAAATTCATTTCTTTAACATGGCTTTATACCTTTCCTAGTCTGACCCTAAGGATTTTAGGGTCAGGTAATAACATGAGATTTGCAATTTATAGAGGTCATCCAGCTGCTCTTTGGAATAGGATGCATTTGAAAAAAAAGTAGGGAAAAATCCAACAGGAAGACAAATTGGGAGACAGAGTTAGCAGATCAAAAAATTGTGACTGAAAAGTAGAGAATTGAGAGATAATTAGGAAGAAAAGATTATCATAGGACTTGGCAGTTAGGTTATGGGGCAGGAGAGAGAAGTTGTTACAGATGAGTACTAAGTTTCTTTCTGTGGCATCTAAGTATATGATTTATCAGGATTGGCAAGGAAGAGAAGATTCATAATGAGGATTTTCATTCTGTGAAAGAGGCTGGCTTTTTTGCCAAAATGGTCTAGGGCAAATAAATTTAAATCATCTTGTCACCAGTGACTGTTGAAAACTCAAGATTTATTTAAAAATCATGGGGCGCCTGGGTGGCTCAGTAGGTTAAGTGTCCAAGTCTTGGTTTTGATTCAGGTTGTGATCTCACGGTTCGTGAGTCTCAGCCCCTCACTGTCAGCATGGAGCCAGCCTCTCTTTGCCCCTCACCCTTTCATGTTCTCTCTCAACATAAATAAGCTTAACCAAAAAAAAAAAAGATTTATTTAAAAATCATATAATTCAGTTATTTCAGCTATTCCAAAAGAAGAATTCTTTTTGTTTTGAACTTTGTTAATATTGTTTTTTAATAGGCATTTTTTTTCGTTTTATAGCCATGAACCATCTTAATGGACAGAAAATGTATGGCAAAATTATTCGTGTTACTCTGTCTAAACATCAGACTGTACAACTACCTCGAGAGGGACTTGATGATCAAGGGCTAACAAAGGATTTTGGTAATTCCCCATTGCATCGTTTTAAGAAACCTGGATCCAAAAATTTTCAGAACATTTTTCCTCCTTCTGCAACCCTACACCTATCCAATATCCCGTAAGTATTAAAGCTGGAGATTTTTAAATGGGTATACATTTTAGAAATAAAATTTGAAAATTATTATTAATCTTTACTTTTTTCCATCCAATTTTCCTAGTCCTTCAGTAGCAGAAGAGGATCTACGAACACTGTTTGCTAACACTGGGGGCACTGTGAAAGCATTTAAATTTTTTCAGTAAGCAAGCTTTCTTATCTTTAAATTAGTGACTTGATAGAAGTTAAAAGTTTTCTTCAAGTAGTTTTTATTCTTTTTGTTTATGGAAATTTTTGATTCTGTAGTGGGCAAAAATTCAAGTATTTAAGCCCTTCCTAATTTTTATGAAGTATCTAATTTTATAATTTTGTTTCAGAAGAGATCACAAAATGGCTCTTCTTCAGATGGCAACAGTGGAAGAAGCTATCCAGGCCTTGATTGATCTTCATAATTATAACCTTGGTGAAAACCATCATCTGAGAGTGTCTTTCTCCAAGTCAACAATTTAAAAAGGGGGAGGTGAAGATGGAGGGTGTATCACATTGTTTGGTGTCATCACCTATTGACTGTTCAGAAAAGTGGGGACCAGAGTTTGATTTTTTTTTTGTTTCCTTTTTTTTTTTTTTCATGCTGTTATCATTCCTTGGTTATAAAATGAAATGGCATACATAAAGGCAGAGTGTTAACTGCTATATTTCATCTGTTCTATAGGGAAGCCATTTTTATTGTCTGTTTAAATTTTTAGTTTAATTATACTTTCCTTTTTCAACTTAGTTGACATACGTGCCTTAAAAAGGAAAACTAGTGTTGCTATTGTGCATTTACTAGGAAAAAGGAATTGGTTGTCTAGGGCACATTGTTATATGGGAATTACCATATGTTTAGGCAGGGGTGTGTAAAAAGGTTAAGTTTTTGTTTCTCCTGCTTGGAACTTATTTTGAATTATTGGCTTGTCACATTTCTTTCTATTTACTCAAATAAGATACATGATACTGAGAGAATTAAAGCAGCATTTTTTAGTTTTTACTACCTTAGGCTTTATTGCTTTAAAAAAACATTGGCCTTTTGTATCTCACAATTCTGGTCTAGATTCAGTTATGAATGTAGGCATTAGTTAAAATTAACAAGATGCAGAGTATTAATTTCTTAAGACAACAAAGTGATTTCTGTAAGTTTGAGCCCTATGTGGAAAGCATTGTGGAATCTTAACCTTTTTGTACACACTCTTGTGGGACGTATCATATAAATGTCAGCACTAAGTAATGTCTTGTTTGTGGCTGAATATTTTTCGTAGATGTTTTTGAAGTTGACATGACTTACGTGCATTTAAATATATATTGCCATCCTTAGTTTGTAATTAAGATTTGGAATATGGTTGTGGATTTCTGAGCATGTGCAGACTGGTCTAGCTAGTTCAGGAACTGGTGCATGTATTTTTCAAAGATAAAGAAAGTGTACTGCGAAAATTTGCAGGAAGATTAATTTTGTGGCAGTTTTCTAAAACTGACAACCAGGTGGGACCAAAGTTTATGTGCCTTTAGTCTTAATTTACCTTGCATTGTAATATTCAGTTTTAATAAATCTTCAAAATATTTTGTATTTAGGAATAGATCTGACTTTAATAAAAACATGGCTCAGAATCTACAGGTCAAATTAATTTGAACAGTTCTTGTCAATCTGAATTGTTGATTCTGTTTAAATGACCAATACTTTTTGAAATTGATGTACTTAGTTTCAAGATTCATAGATTCTGTTATCTATGTAGACAGAATGGTCATGTATATTTTCTATTAGTTGAGTTTTTACATCTTTAGAAATGTAAAATTCAGTATAGTTTGAAAGCGGCACAATTAAAAATTAATTTTCTAACAAAGTTGGGAGGTTTGATGGTTGTTTAATTTCCTTTTGTGTGTACTCTGCTTACCTCTGTAGCATGCTCAATAAACACTTCTGTAGCTCTGTATTCACCTTTTCTGTCTTTCTCTGCTGCCTTTTCTCTCTCCTCTTCTTTGTTTTCACTCCACTGTGCTTCTGAATTCATGTTTATTCTCTGCCAGGGTGGGAAAGGAGTAATAATATTACAATTCTATGGCTTTATACCATAAATAAATCTAGATGCTGTGAAAATATACCAGCTGTTTTTTTTTTTTTTTTTTTTTTAATTTAAAAGATAGTAACTGCTTTTCAGGAGGACACCTATTAAACATTTCCCACCCTGTTATAATCTGCTTTAAAGACATAACTTTTATTATTGTATCTTGTTAATTCTCTCTATCTCTTTTGTTGTTGTTTTTTTTCCAGTAGATTTATGCACTACTAGACCTTTTGGATTTGCCATGCTCTCTCGCTGCAGTTTCATCTCTCATCTTTTGTGTCTGCTAAAGATTTCCTACTAATTTTAGATTACCTTGTGAGATTTTAACAAAAGGTACTAGATGTTGTTGGGAAAAACAGTAACATATAGTCTACTTTTGCCCGGATATTTAAAAACTTCAGGGTAATTTGTGATGTTACAATTTTCACTTTTTAAAGGAGTCCAGTTAGGGTGCTATTTGTATTACCCAGTATATTTTTGGCCACTTTTAAAAAGTAGGTATGTTGGTGTCGGGTAACTTTGGAGTTCTACATTTTGCATAGAAAGTGAGAATTAATGCAAAACTCCTACTTTAGGAGAATAAACAACAATTGGAGTAGGAGGTAACTTTAAATGTGCTATATTAATACAACAATTCACTCCTCTCCAAGAAATAAGAATATAGTAAATAAAAATAATTGTTAATTTGAGTCAGCAACAATGAGGTTATTTAGAAGCTAGGTGATCTCCTTCATGTCTTTTCTTCCTAAAATAGGATTGTGTTACCGAAGCACTCTGAGCAACAGATGTGCCTAAAGTGTATAAAAAACCCAACACCATGATTAATGAATCGTAATTGAACAAAGTTTCTCTGAACTTTTTCTCAGAACTATTGGGTGGTGGTCGAAACAGCTGATAGTAAGTACTTGCCACATTTCAAGTAGTTTTCTGTGGTTTGAGAAGAGAAGTTTGAGTTGGAAGAAGAAAGAGAAGTCCTGAAATGCACGTAGGAACTGGGTTGCTCCAGTTGCCGACCTGGGGGAGTTCACAATACCTCTGATCAGGCATGACTAGCAACCAAGGTTCTTCCCATCCAGGGAGTGGCAGATTCTTCAGTCTCTTAAGAGTACACTGTGATCCAGCCTTCCTTCCAAAGCACCAAGTCCATGAAGTGGTAATTTTGACATTCTAGAATATTTAAAATTTGGTACATTAAATTGACCCCAGTCATCGTCATCACTAGTAGTACCACTATATGCTGCAGTCTTTTACAGCGAACTGGCTAACAGGGAAGTGTTCTTAAGACTTAGCTGCTTGTTAATATAGAGGCCTTACCTTGAAGATTTAGGAAGAGAATTTTTTTCTGTAACTGAGCTAGAAAAACTTGGTTTTGACATTAATATTTATTTGGAAATGGGTTTCAAAGGAATGGATTCATATGTATTTATATCTAATGTTATATTTAACGATAGAAATGGAATTTAGCATTTGAAAGTCACTAAGAATAGCTTGACTTAAGCAGGAAGGGTAACAAATCCTTCTATATTAGTTATGTTAGGAATATATTAACTGATGCTTTTTTGAGGCATTTTAAGATTTAAGGTTAGTCTAATCAAATTATAATAAACTGAATTTGTTCCTGTAGTTCTATTTGGATCACCATATAGTTTCTAGAGGGACAAGTTACTTTCTAAGCCTCAGTAGCCTTTATAAAGTGGAGACTGTAATTCCGCTCTGCCCACCTCACCAGGGTTATTGTGAAGCTCAAACAAAAGCAGAAATACTGTGTAATTGGTAAACTGCTTATATAGGAGAAAATGTAACACCACCAGAGTTTTAGGACTGCCAGATTTGCCAGTAGTAAGCTTTATCCACAATAAATCTTACCCTACTGCCTTTTTTTGCCACAGGGAAGTATTTTTAATGATCTAAAATTATTTTATAAGTGTCAGCCTGGTAAAACAAAAGGATGGAGAATGGAAATATATAATGCATCCCAAAGCCAAATGAAAGAAGACTGGATTTATTATTATTAGCCTTGTATTTTGTTTGAACTATTTTAATATCCCAGTAATATTATTACTATAATAATATCTATGTAATTGAACATAGATATGTAGGGGTACCTGGGTGGCTCAGTTGGTTAAGCGTCTAACTCTTGATTTCAGCTTAGGTCATGATCTCACAGTTTGTGAGTTCGAGCACTGCATTGGGTGCTGCACTGACAGCGTGGAATCTGTTTGGGATTCTCTTCCCTCATTCCCTATTCACATCCTCTCTCTCTCTCTCTCTCTTGCAAAAATAAATGAACATTAAAAAAAAATATGTATTTATAATTTAGGCTCCGCTTAAAACAGATTTTTTTTTTATGTGTACAACTTTAAACGTTGCTGTGAAACGTGGAGGTAATTGTAACACGTAAAGGCTATGAAAGGAAGAAAGGATATTCTCATGAGTAGCATAGGACTTTAAAGTTTCCTCACTGATTTAATATTTTAAATAGAACATAAATCTGAAAACATGTTTGTTCATTCAGGAAAAGAGGGTATAGTATTGAGTGTTTTGGTTTGGATTTTTTAAAGCTTATTTATTTTGAGGGAGGGAGAGAACAGGATGGGCAGAGAGGAAGAGAAAATCCCAAGCAGGGATTTCTGTGCTTTCAGTGCAAAGCCCAACTCCAGGGTCTTGATCTCACAAATCCTGAATATTGTTTAGTGAAATTGAGTATACATTGGTTTCTATTGTAGTTAAATGTTTCTAGAAAATCTTAATTTTAAGCCACAGTATTGGAATCTGTGTATCAGTTAATTAGAAAAAATTTTTCTTAAATGTTTATTTTTGAGAGAGCACGCACGCACAAGTGGGGGAGGGGCAGAGAGAGGGAGACACAGAATCCAAAAGCTCCAGGCTCTTGAGCTGTCAGCACAGAGCCCAATGCAGGGCTCAAACCCATGAACCACGAGATCATGACCTGAGCTGAAGTTGGCCGTTTGACTGAGCCACCCAGGTGCCCCATCAAAAAAAATCTTAATTTTATGGTTCTTTATTCTCCTAAATATACACCTTTTCAGGTTTTTTTTTTTTTTTCATTTTAGGTTTTGCAAATAAAAGCATAAATGTTGAGGTGTCAGATTATTCACATTAAGGACAAACAAGTGTTCAAATCTGCAGAAGAATACAGACAAAATGTATTGAACACCTATGCACTTAGCACTTGATTCTTTTGACATTTTCCATACTTTATGTATAATTTTAATATTTGAGATAAAACATTACAGATTGAACTACCTCTTCTTGATCTAGTCCCTACCAAACATAATTCAATTACACAAGGTAATTCAATCATTACCTTGAATTTAGTGGTGTTTTTCTTATTCAGTGGTTGCTTTTCAAAGGGAATTTGTTGTGTATTCTATAGCCTAAATTTATTTTTCTATCTAAATACTGCAAATACTCCCATTATTCATGATGTTGAGATGATATTTTGTTATCCAACACATAAACTATAATTTTTTAAGATTCAGATACTCCCCTTATAAAATCTCATGACATTTAACCAGTTTTAGGAAGGCTTTTAAATCACTTCTTTTTCAATAAATGTTGAGTAAGCTGTTAGAGTTTCAACTTTCTCTTAATGTAAAGATGTAAAAAGTAAACAACTATTGTTAGTATCTTAAAGGCTGAAATTAGGTGTAAGAGTCTTAAACACAAATGCATCCTTTCTAGCTTCCCATTATAGCTACCCTTCTTGCAGCTTCCTGCCTCCCTCCTGTTTCAATGGAAAGAGTACTTGGCATCTTTGTTTTCATTCCCTTAATTGGCATTAGTGTTGTTATATATAAGATTTTTTAGTCCAGGAATTTTAACTCTTTATTGTGAAACATTTCAAATGCACAAACAAACAGAAGGCTAGCCCCCCATCATTGAGCTTCATTTGCCAACTTAGCCTTTCTTGTTCCTCCACAACTTCTCACCTTCCATACTAATACAAATCCCATATCTATATCATCATGAGACTCTCTGGTATATTTTCCTTGTAGTGTTTGATTCCTGGTCATAGTTGCTAGTCTGTAATACCTGGGCTAGCCTCACTAGTCAGCATTACAGTTTCTTCAGATCCTAGAACCTTGCCATTCAAAATGCAGTCCCCAGACCAGCAACAATTAGTATCACCTGGGAGCTTATTAGAAACTGTCTCTGGCCCTGTCCCTGACCCGCTGAATACATTTTGACAAGATTGGCAGGTGAGATCCATTTGGACATTAAAGTTTGAGAAGCACTCTAGAATATACTTTTTCAGTCATAAAAATCAGCTTAAAACGTGGGTTTTTTTCTGATGTGAAAATTGTTGAACATTTTTAGTATTTTAAGTTGCTGAAAGATACATATTGTTAGTAACACTAAGGAATAATTTTAAAACTGAAAAGGACTGTGCGCGCATATATAGTACACATGTATACATATATCTATATGTAGAGATACAAATGTATATAGTTTCTAACCTTGTTTTAAATACAAACTTACAGAGAGGTCAAATGAATCGTTTAGCAACATATTTATATTGACTTACCTGTACTTAGAATACAGGTCCTTGGGTTCCCAGTCCAGTCCTCCAGTGTGTCCTAACAATTAAAAGACATAGAGGCCTGCTAATTAAAACTATAATGTACAAGTTAATAGCTAATAAAAGCTAATAGTAGAAATCAATATAATTTTTTAAATTCAGTACTAAACATAAAATTTAGCTGGACAGGGAAAGAAACTCCATGTGAATTGATTTTAAATGATTAGAAAGTAACACTTTTAAGTGTTGACCCTAATTAAAATAATGGTAAAATAAAATGATGCCCTTGGGTCATTTCAGTAAATAGACAGCTTTTCGACTCAGTGAATGCTTCTTCAATCCATTTCCCGACTCCCAATTGGATAGCAGTTTCATAGTTGAAATACCTAACACTCATTGAGTGATATTGCTGGTACTCTCCATAGTTAGAGCTGTGGTACAAACAGAGATTTAGCTTTGTCATAGCATGCCCTTGGGGACTATTACCCTTAGTATAGTTTTTAGTGTTCTTTTGGCTAGCTGTTTTCTCCAGTGTCCTGTCTTGCTAAATATTTCCTGCTTACCACCCCTATTGCTGTCTCTAAACCTCGTTGCTGCTTTAGCTGTCATTTACACTGTTCATTTCTCTCATTTTTCATCCCTCCTCTCTTCTTTGTGATTAAGCTTCTTGCTCCTGTGACTTTCATTTTTGTAACCATAACCAACCAATTAACATTACTCCTTTTTCTGATTAATGAACTGACAAACGATAGTGCATTGTATGTAATATTTAGATGTTTTCCTATTTTTGTCTGGTTCAGCTTAAACTCCTTTTGCCTTATTTTTATTTTGCTTTTTTAGTTTTTGGGATCGTAACAATTCCAGATGATTCAAATCACTAGGAAGTCTTCCAGAAACATGAAGGAAGCATTGGTGTGTTTATCACTATGTTCAGTTCTGGTGGAGGGGAATTTGTCAAAGAATTGTTGTTAAAAGAGTTCTTTTAAGGAGACTTGTAAAATTCTAAAAGGTGATTCCAGTTCATTTAGTCATGATACCTAGAAAGTAAAACATGTATGTTCAAAGGCATAATTACTTATATTTTTTAAAGATGTAAGTGAAAGAGCTCCAGGGGAGATAATAACATTACTGTAGTTCTCTCATAAGTTTGGAATTTTATAATGTGAGGTATTTATATTTTATTATTCTGGAAAAAGGGGAGGCATTGATGTTCAGTTAAACTGTATTCAAGCTATCTTCTGCTACCCAGTAACAGTGAGACCTTTAAAAGCCTTAACTGTCCCATCTGTAAAGTGGGGATAATATCTACCTCAGATGTTCACTGTGGGAATGTATGTGGAATACAGTTCCATCCTATTGATAGTTTTTCTTTTCCATTGCTTGGGAAAGATTTTTTTGCATTCCATTTATGGAAGTTTTTTCCCTAAATATTACATTGGACTTCTTATTCAAAAGACATTTATTGGACACTTGCTATGTGCATTACAGGGAATTCAAAAACAAATAGAACCACAATACAGTCAGTTCTATAACAATTTTCCAACATATTTGATAAGTGTTAGGGAATAATTTAAGCATTACGTGAATTTCACATTTACATGTGTGCAATTTCATCACGGGAAACATTGATGAAAGCAAAAAGCTGCACCCAGCTAAACCATCTGTGTAGAAATTTACACAAAATGTGTTTATGTACACTCCTCAGATATCTATTGGATACCTCAGTTCTCCACGTGTATTAGGTACCACACTTAACCCATATCTGGTGTCAACTTTTTGTCCAATTTGAGGTAACCAACACTGTACAATAATAACTCACGAGCTCCAAACTGCTTGCCATTGCCACTTGAACAAGAGCAATGTAAAGTCTTTTTCAAAATAAAGTCCTATTTATAACAATATATATTTTTTAATCACTTACCATATGTAAAACTGCTGCCATTTTTCTGGCAAAGTTTCTGATGAAGTTTTTGAGTATTGTTCTCCAAACCCATTTTTTCCCATAGCCCTGTAGTTTTTATTTTGTGATTTTGCATGATGTGGAAGTTTCTGGAAATGTTTATGCTATGTTATAGTAGAACTATCTACTTTCAAGGAGCTTCTAGTCTAATTCACATTATGACAAGACAGTATATGGCAAAATATTAGACAATAGACATTGGGAAACAGGACTTGATGTTGGGCGTCACGATTTACTGATCGTGGTAGCTTGAGCAAGGCCAGTTAGTTATCTGAGCCCATTTTCTCATCTATGTTCTTTCTGTTTCAGGGTGTTATTTTTAGTTTCAACCAAGATAATTTATGCAAGCACTTTATAAAATACCAATTCCTATAGAAATAGAGCTTTGGGAATGTCTTGTACAAAGATTACCAAAAGGGCCAATTTTAAGGTGGTGTGATTATAAAAATTTTTCTGAGCTAATGGAGATATTTTTTAACCTCAAAGCCCATGCTCTTTACACTACAGTGAGTAATAACACAATGTATGTAAGTTTCTGTGGTTATTACCACTTGCGTGTTTTTAAATAACTGAATTTATTTATCTTTACAGGAGAGCACCTGAAAAGAGAGATTCCAGTTTTAAAGATTGTCAGTATGAAACATCCAGTATTGTGCTTTCAAATGAAATACTAGCCCCCAAAACTATGATTTCTACCAACTAGAAATATAAGTCAATTTTAGAAGGATTTTCTACTTTATCTGCTAACATCTTTTTGCCTCTTGAGAATTCATTTATTTTTTTCATTCAACAAATACTACATGCTAACCATGTGCCATCTTAGATGCTGTGAAACAGCACATAAAACACAGTTCCTTCTTATCATGGGGCTTTCAATCTGGTGTGAGATAAGTAAATAAGCACTTACATAGTTTAATGAGTTTTATGGGGAAACTACTGGGTGCTATCATATATATATCATACTCAACTTTTATCAGGTAAGGATTCTTGGAGGTAATTATACTTAAGAGCTGGGTTGGAGGGAGGAATGAGGAAGGGAAGGGTTGAAGACAAAATAGTGTGTTTAAAAGAAAGACACCTGAATCAAGGTTATGGCACCCTAGAGAAATTATAAATTTAACATGACTAGTTTGTAGATTATGAGACAGAAGAAGTAGAGAAACGCGTTATGATAGTAAGAGGCCAGATTATGGGCCATGGTAAATAAAGCATTTGGAATCTAAGACCAGTGATTTTTAAACACAATTATTGGTAAAATGGATTTGAGAGAGGAGACAGGGTTGATGTGACAAAACTGGTAAATTTACCCTGCTTATTAAAAAATACTTCTTTTAAATATGAAGGTTTTTTTTTTTTTTCTGATTCTAAAAAAGTCACACAAAAACTGAGTTTATTTAAACCGTTACATCTAAGAATCTCAAACAAAACGATACTGAATTAAAGAATACAAAGTTAAGGCTTCCAAAAGTATTTTTTGTTGAATACCATAAATTAAAAAGATGCTTACTCTAATGCATTATCCTGACAGTTTAAACCCTATGCCCATGCTTTTCTATATAATAAGGATTAGACAAAGGCATGGGATGCTGCATGTTTTTGGATTGTCTTTTTAAATGGTAATTAAAAGTATTTTCCCATTAAACATGGACATATCATGTTCTGTCATTAGAAGAATGCAAAATATAAAGCTTATAAATTACAACGTAAGATTTAAAATGAAATTTCAAAGCAACCATGGTATTTTAGCCACCATGCTTTAAGGACCATTTTAGGTTGTGCATCACGATAATCCAGGAATATCAGTTCACTCTCCTTTGCTGTTTAGACTGCTATTTGGTTTGAAGAACTCTAAGAATCCCTACTTTTAAGTAATATAGAAGTTTTAAATCTGAAATGCCAATTTTATTGAGTCAAAAGAATTGGTGTAGACAAATACCCCTTAATAAAAGTGTTTTAATCATTAAAAAGGAATTGAAGTCTCACAGAAAATTTAAATATTTCCTAATAGAAGTATGTTAACCATACTTTATCTTTTAACTAGTTCAAGTAAAATTATACTTGCGTTATATTCTTGAGTTTACAACCATACTCAAAGCCAGTTTAATGATTGGAAATTCAACATACTTTTCTTTACCACCTGTGCCTCTGAATTTGCTATCTACTCTGGCTTATCATTTTGTATACAAAAGCTGTATGTAATTGAGTTTAATGAAAATTATTTGAAATCAAGAAAACAAGATGTCTATGGGAATACTGAGCTTCATGATAAAGAGAATTGCCAGAAATACTTGTGTTAGCATTTGCTTGCTTTTATTTTTTTTAACATTTATTCACCCTTGAGGGAGAGCAAAATGCAGTATCTAAGGCAGGCCCCAGGCTCTGAGCTGTCAGCACAGAGCCTGATGCGGGACTTGAACACACAACTGCAAGATGATGACCTGAGCCAAAGTTGGAGGCTTAACCGACTGAGCCACCGAAGTGCCCCAGCATTTGCTTTCTTTCTGATCACTGAGTTACCATACTTAACCTGGAACTCTGTAGAGAGGTTCCTTACTACTATATGCTCTCTCGAGACCTCAAGTATCTTTTTCTCTTTGTTTTTATTATTTATTTTATTTATTTGTATTATTTATTTTATTCCTAATTGGGATGGTGTATAGAGTTGATATCCAGGCCAAATTCCAGTTTAGAAACTCCAAAAGACTGTCAAACTTGATATATATTTTAAATGACTTCATACTGAACAGATGTAATTTAGTTGTAAATAGTTTAATAGTGTTCACCTAAGGAGAAGTTAGACCATCTTGGTCTAACATGTGGCCTAGCAAATGCATAATAACTGGCAAAATTAATCCAAATTTTGTTTCCATTTGCCATATCACTTTTTATTAAATTCTAAATCTGAACATGATATACACAAGTACTATATGCTAGCACAAGAATTTTTTGTTTTTTCAAGAGTTAGAATCTTGTCTTCTGATGGGTTTGGAGAGCTGAAGTACATGGTTCCTTATAAATTCATTGAGCAAGCAAATGACAGGAAATCCAGCTTATAAAGATACAGAAGCAGCAGTCATATAACATGTAACAGAACTTCTGAAAGAAAACAAATATGGTTAGGTGTGTCTTTTTCCAGTTTTGTATCTATACACAACAATCAACACTTCACTGCATGGAGATCTGAAATCAGTGTGAGCCTTTTCTTGCCCTTTCTTCCATTGGGGAAAGGGAGAAAATGTTATGTATTCTTTAAGAATCTGTGACAAAGACATGGTCAGAGCCAACCATGGACCTAATCTAACTTTGCTAGATTCACAGCACCAAAAGAAGACAAATTTCTTTAATTTGTCTATACAACCATAACTAAAGAGCAAATTATCTGTATGATAGCTCTTCAAAGAAAGATGAAGAAAAGATCTTTATTGAATCTGTCCATCTTGGTTATTTATCTGTATAACTCTTATCCCTGACACAATTACATTAACATCTTTTATGTCCTTTGGATGTAAATCTTTTTATCATAGGGTCTAACTGAATTTTTGCACTAGATAGCCTGAACTTTCAGCTGTCCTCCATCTTTTTCCCACAGGTCAAGCATGAGAACATCTGTTTCCCCTTTTCAGATAATGGGGGATTTTAGGAAATAGTACACATTTAGGAAATGTTGGAGCAGTGGTGACAGAAAACACAAATCTAATGTCCAATAGGTCTAGATTTGTGGTCCTGTAGTAAATCATCGGCAGAATTCAAAAAAGATTTTCTAGTAACATTTACATATGAAATGATTTTTATACATTTGTACATTTCATTCCTATGGTAGCAGTGTGAAGTAAATAAATTATTTCCACATTAGAGAAAGTGAGGATCAGATGTTACTACCAAAATCACTTAGTAAATGGCAAAGCCTGAGCCCCTGTTTTAAATGCTAATCCACCAACATGTCGGCCTACAGACCTTGATGATAACTATCATATGCCTTCATAAATATGAGTCATTTCAACCCATATACTTTTAAGCCTGTCTTGTCACTGTGCTACCTCAGGCTCTAGAGTTCAGAGGCAGGTGATGGGGCAAATAAACCCCAAACTAGGCTCACTTTTCAGTGAGAGTGTGTTAGAGTCCAGGTGATGGGATTCTTTGCTACCAAGTTTTGAAGCTGGCTATTTCTGTTTTTACTGACATCAGTGTACTGAGGCCTCAAGTCTTCTGTGAGTTTCTCAAGACCCTTGCCTCCATTTCCACCAGGGACCTTAGATTGATTTCAGTGTCTGTTGACATTGATCAGACCTTTGTTTTCTAGGGCCTCAGCCTATACCAGTTATAAAACAGGCCTGTGACTGTCTTCGTCTAACCTCCCACAACTTCCTCAGGCTTCAGAACACTAATAATAGCTAATAATTAAGAATTGCTCTGTGTAAGCTCTACATAATGTATATAATTTCCAAAGTCATATAGAGTTTATATACAAGTGGTAAAGCTAGAAATCTTAGGAAGTCTCCATCTAGCACCCGGACTCAACCTATTGTACCTATGCTTTTTGAAACACTTGAGTCTGCTAGGGCCATCCTTTGAACACTGCCCAAAGTGAAAGTCCTCATGTCATTTATCGTTTTTTTTTACGCTCATCCTCATAGTTTTCTGCGCTTGCTCTTTTCAGTGCGAACCCTCACTTCACTCCTCAATCCATGGTCAACAAGCCTTAGAGAGTTCATATAATGCTTTTTCCACTTCCTTAATTAAAACCTGATTCTTCTCATTGTACATGTATTCCACAGGGCCAGAAGGTAGGGCATGCTCTTTTCTCTCAACCTCCACTTCTCTCCATGTTCTACTTTAAAGTAAACATTACTACTCTAATGAAACTTTTGCATCTCACTGTGCCTTCTGCCTGTTTCCATCTCTACACTGTAGCAGCCTCCTGTTAACTCCACATTCATTGAAGACTTGGCACCTGGCTTTTTTTCTTACCTCCCAAGTGCTGACTTGTCCTGATTGATTTCCTATCCATGTTTATAACGTATGGAATATATTTTCCTTAGAGTTTCTTGCTCCCCTAAACTCTAGTGACTCAGACCACAATATTTCAGTCATCCCTTCCCATGACGTGTCTGATCTTTAAATCTTCAAAACTACTTTACCTCTGAAAATTTGAACTTCAACAAATATCTTGGGATTATTGTCTTTTTAAAAATCTGCTGTATCGAGAGAGATAGGAAGATGGCGATGTAGGAGGACGCTGGGCTCACCGCGCGTCCTGCTGATCACTTAGATTCCACCTACACTTGCCTAAATAACCCAGAAAACTGCCAGAGGATTAGCAGAACGGAGTCTCCGGAGCCAAGCGCAGACAAGAGGCCCACGGAAGAGGGTAGGAAGGGCGGCGAGGCGGTGCGAGCTCCATGGACTGGCGGGAGGGAGCCAGGGCGGAGGGGCAGCCTGCCAGCCAAGCAGAGCCCCTGAGTCTGGCTGGCAAAAGCGGAGGGGCCGGAGTGTGTTCCGACAGCAAGCGCTACTTAGCGTCTGGGAGGTCATAAGTTAACAGCTCTGCTCAGAAAGCGGGAAGGCTGGAGGACAAAGGGAGGGAGAGCTGCTGAGCCCCCGGATGACAGAGCTCAGTTTGGTGGGGAACAAAGGCGCTCGCCAACGCCATCTCCCTCGCCCATCCCCCAGCCAAAATCCCAAAGGGAACCAGTTCCTGCCAGGGAACTTGCTTGCACCACTCAAACACCCAATGCTATGCTTCTGCGGAGCCAAACCTCCGGCAGCGGATCTGACTCCCTCCCGCTGCCACAGGGCCCTCCTGAAGTGGATCACCTAAGGAGAAGCGAGCTAAGCCTGCCCCTCCACCCCCCGTGCACCTTGCCTACCCACCCCAGCTAATACGCCAGATCCCCAGCAACACAAGCCTGGCAGTGTGCAAGTAGCCCAGACGGGCCGCCACCCCACAGTGAATCCCGCCCCTAGGAGAGGGGAAGAGAAGGCACACACCAGTCTGACTGTGGCCCCAGCAGTGGGCTGGGGGCAGACATCGGGTCGGACTGCGGCCCCGCCCACCAACTCCAGTTATACACCACAGCACAGGGGAAGTGCCCTGCAGGTCCTCACCACTCCAGGGACTATCCAAAATGACCAAACGGAAGAATTCCCCTCAGAAGAATCTCCAGGAAATAACAACAGCTAATGAACTGATCAAAAAGGATTTAAATAATATAACAGAAAGTGAATTTAGAATAATAGTCATCAAATTAATCGCTGGGCTTGAAAACAGTATAGAGGACAGCAGAGAATCTCTTGCTACAGAGATCAAGGGACTAAGGAACAGTCACGAGGAGCTGAAAAGTGCTTTAAACGAAATGCAAAACAAAATGGAAACCACGACGTTTCGGCTTGAAGAGGCAGAGGAGAGAATAGGTGAACTAGAAGATAAAGATATGGAAAAAGAGGAAGCTGAGAAAAAGAGATAAAAAAATCCAGGAGTATGAGAGGAAAATTAGAGAACTAAGTGATACACTAAAAAGAAATAATATATGCATAATTGGTATCCCAGAGGAGGAAGAGAGAGGGAAAGGTGCTGAAGGGGTACTTGAAGAAATTATAGCTGAGAACTTCCCTGAACTGGGGAAGGAAAAAGGCATTGAAATCCAAGAGGCACAGAGAACTCCCTTCAGACGTAACTTGAATCGATCTGCACGACATATCATAGTGAAACTGGCAAAATACAAGGATAAAGAGAAAATTCTGAAAGCAGCAAGGGATAAACGTGCCCTCACATATAAAGGGAGACCTATAAGACTCGTGACTGATCTCTCTTTTGAAACTTGGCAGGCCAGAAAGGACTGGCACGATATCTTCAGTGTGCTAAACAGAAAAAATATGCAGCCGAGAATCCTTTATCCAGCAAGTCTGTCATTTAGAATAGAAGGAGAGATAAAGGTCTTCCCAAACAAAAACTGAAGGAATTTGTCACCACTAAACCAGCCCTACCAGAGATCCTAAGGGGGATCCTGTGAGACAAAGTACCAGAGACATCACTACAAGCATAAAACATACAGACATCACAATGACTCTAAACCCATATCTTTCTATAATAACACTGAGTGTAAATGGATTAAATGCGCCAACCAAAATACATAGGGTATCAGAATGGATAAAAAAACAAGACCCATCTATTTGCTGTCTACAAGAGACTCATTTTAGATCTGAGGACACCTTTAGATTGAGAGTGAGGGGATGGAGAACTATTTATCATGCTACTGGAAGCCAAAAGAAAGCTGGAGTAGCCATACTTATATCAGACAAACTAGACTTTAAATTAAAGGCTGTAACAAGAGATGAAGAAGGGCATTATATAATAATTACAGGGTCTATCCATCAGGAAGAGCTAACAATTATAAATGTCTATGCACCGAATATCGGAGCCCCCAAATGTATAAAACAATTACTCATAAACATAAGCAACCTTATTGATAAGAATGTGGTAATTGCAGGGGACTTTAACACTCCACTTACAGAAATGGATAGATCATCTAGACACACGGTCAATAAAGAAACAAGGGCCCTGAATGATACATTGGATCAGATGGACTTGACAGATATATTTAGAACTCTGCATCCCAAAGCAACAGAATATACTTTCTTCTCGAGTGCACATGGAACATTCTCCAAGATAGATCATATACTGGGTCACAAAACAGCCCTTCATAAGTTTACAAGAATTGAAATTATACCATGCATACTTTCAGACCACAATGATATGAAGCTTGAAATCAACCACAGGAAAAAGTCTGGAAAACCTCCAAAAGCGTGGAGGTTAAAGAACACCCTACTAACGAATGAGTGGGTCAACCAGGCAATTAGAGAAGAAATTAAAAAATATATGGAAACAAATGAAAATGAAAATACAATCCAAATGCTTTGGGACGCAGCAAAGGCAGTCCTGAGAGGAAAATACATTGCAATCCAGGCCTATCTCAAGAAACAAGAAAAATCCCAAATACAAAATCTAACAGCACACCTAAAGGAAATAGAAGCAGAACAGCAAAGGCAGCTTAAACCCAGCAGAAGAAGAGAAATAATAAAGATCAGAGCAGAAATAAACAATATAGAATCTAAAAAAACTGTAGAGCAGATCAACGAAACCAAGAGTTGGTTTTTTGAAAAAATAAACAAAATTGACAAACCTCTAGCCAGGCTTCTCAAAAAGAAAAGGGAGATGACCCAAATAGATAAAATCATGAATGAAAATGGAATGATTACAACCAATCCCTCAGAGATACAAACAATTATCAGGGAATACTATGAAAAATTATATGCCAACAAATTGGACAACCTGGAAGAAATGGACAAATTCCTAAACACCCACACTCTTCCAAAACTCAATCAGTTGGAAATAGAAAGCTTGAAAAGACCCATAACCAGCGAAGAAATTGAATCGGTTATCAAAAACCTCCCAACAAATAAGAGTCCAGGACCAGATGGCTTCCCAGGGGAGTTCTACCAGACGTTTAAAGCAGAGATAATACCTATCCCTCTCAAGCTATTCCAAGAAATAGAAAGGGAAGGAAAACTTCCATACTCATTCTATGAAGCCAGTATTACTTTGGTTCCTAAACCAGACAGAGACCCAGTAAAAAAAGAGAACTACAGGCCAATATCCCTGATGAATATGGATGCAAAAATTCTCAATAAGATACTAGCAAATCGAATTCAACAGCATATAAAAAGAATTATTCACCATGATCAAGTGGGATTCATTCCTGGGATGCAGGGCTGGTTCAACATTTGCAAATCAATCAATGTGATACATCACATTAAAAAAAAAGAGAAGAACCATATGATCCTGTCAATCGATGCAGAAAAGGCCTTTGACAAAATCCAGCACCCTTTCTTAGTAAAAACCCTTGAGAAAGTCGGGATAGAAGGAACATACTTAAAGATCATAAAAGTCATTTATGAAAAGCCCACAGCTAACATCATCCTCAATGGAGAAAAACAGAGCTTTTTCCCTGAGATCAGGAACACGACAGGGATGCCCACTCTCACCGCTGTTAACATAGTGCTGGAAGTTCTAGCATCAGCAATCAGACAACAAAAGGAAATCAAAGGCATCAAAATTGGCAAAGAGGAAGTCAAGCTTTCACTTTTTGCAGATGACATGATATTATACATGGAAAATCCGATAGACTCCACCAAAAGTCTGCTAGAACTGATACATGAATTCAGCAAAGTTGCAGGATACAAAATCAATGTACAGAAATCAGTTGCATTCTTATACACTAACAATGAAGCAACAGAAAGACAAATAAAGAAACTGATCCCATTCACAATTGCACCAAGAAGCATAAAATACCTAGGAATAAATCTAACCAAAGATGTAAAAGATCTGTATGCTGAAAACTATAGAAAGCTTATGAAGGAAATTGAAGAAGATATAAAGAAATGGAAAGACATTCCCTGCTCATGGATTGGAAGAATAAATATTGTCAAAATGTCAATACTACCCAAAGCTATCTACACATTCAATGCAATCCCAATCAAAATTGCACCAGCATTCTTCTCGAAACTAGAACAAGCAATCCTAAAATTCATATGGAACCACAAAAGGCCCCGAATAGCCAAAGTAATTTTGAAGAAGAAGACCAAAGCAGGAGGCATCACAATCCCAGACTTTAGCCTCTACTACAAAGCTGTCATCATCAAGACAGCATGGTATTAGCACAGAAACAGACACATAGAAAAATGGAATAGAATAGAAACCCCAGAACTAGACCCACAAACGTATGGCCAACTCATCTTTGACAAAGCAGGAAAGAACATCCAATGGAAAAAAGACAGTCTCTTTAACAAATGGTGCTGGGAGAACTGGACAGCAACATGCAGAAGGTTGAAACTAGACCATTTTCTCACACCATTCACAAAAATAAACTCAAAATGGATAAAGGACCTGAATGTGAGACAGGAAACCATCAAAACCCTAGAGGAGAAAGGAGGAAAAGACCTCTCTGACCTCAGCCGTAGCAATCTCTTACTCGACACATCCCCAAAGGCAAGGGAATTAAAAGCAAAAGTGAATTACTGGGACCTTATGAAGATAAAAAGCTTCTGCACAGCAAAGGAAACAACCAACAAAACTAAAAGGCAACCAACGGAATGGGAAAAGATATTTGCAAATGACATATCGGACAAAGGGCTAGTATCCAAAATCTATAAAGAGCTCACCAAACTCCACACCCGAAAAACAAATAACCCAGTGAAGAAATGGGCAGAAAACATGAATAGACACTTCTCTAAAGAAGACATCCGGATGGCCAACAGGCACATGAAAAGATGTTCAACGTCGCTCCTTATCAGGGAAATACAAATCAAAACCACACTCAGATATCACCTCACACCAGTCAGAGTGGCCAAAATGAACAAATCAGGAGACTATAGATGCTGGAGAAGATGTGGAGAAATGGGAACCCTCTTGCACTGTTGGTGGAAATGCAAACTGGTGCAGCCACTCTGGAAAACAGTGTGGAGGTTCCTCAAAAAATTAAAAATAGACCTACCCTGTGACCCAGCAATAACACTGCTAGGAATTTACCCAAGGGATACAGGAGTACTGATGCATAGGGATACTTGTACCCCAATGTTTATAGCAGCACTCTCAACAATAGCCAAATTATGGAAAGAGCCTAAATGTCCATCAACTGATGAATGGATAAAGAAATTGTGGTTTATATACACAATGGAATACTACATGGCAATGAGAAAGAATGAAATATGGCCTTTTGTAGCAACGTGGATGGAACTGGAGAGTGTGATGCTAAGTGAAATAAGCCATACAGAGAAAGACAGATACCATATGGTTTCACTCTTATGTGGATCCTGAGAAACTTAACAGAAACCCATGGGGGAGGGGAAGGAAAAAAAAAAAAAAAGAAAAGAGGTTAGAGTGGGAGAGAGCCAAAGCATAAGAGACTGTTAAAAACTGAGAACAAACTGAGGGTTGATGGGGGGTGGGAGGGAGGGGAGGGTGGTTGATGGGTATTGAGGAGGGCACCTTTTGGGATGAGCACTGGGTGTTGTATGGAAACCAACTTGACAATAAATTTCATATATTGGAAAAAAAAATAAATAAATAAATTAAAAAAAATCTGCTGTATCTTCAGTACCTGAAATAGTATTTGGCACTTAGTAAATGCTTAATAAATATCTATTAGATCCATAAATTGCAACTTTTAATTTCTTAGTCCCTGTATATGTGATTTTTGAAAACAGCCTGTGTGCCTTGATTCTTCCCAGTTCTACCTCATCTGAAACCAAGAACTGTCATTTGAACTGCTCTCACTAAAATCTTCATTTTCCTTATACTTGTCCACTTATGCCATACCTGCCCAAATCCCAGTTCATATCCATATCAAAATCTAAATTGTTTGCTCAAATCACCAAGTATAGTTGAACAAAATCATACACCTTTAAATAATAGCTCAACTTATCTGAGTCCTTTGCAACATCTTTTAATCATTTTATGGATCAAGGTCAATTCTCTTTTTCTGCATATTTCCAACTTTGCCTCCAGCAAATACTGAGAGATCATTTAACATAACTTCACTTTTGGTACACATTTGTCCTGTCATGATATTCTAACTTTCTTTGTTCCTAGCCTGGACTTGTGTTTATTTTTTAAAGTAATCTCTATGCCCAATGTGGGGCTCAGACTGATGACCCTGAAATCGAGTCACATGCTCTACTGACTGAGCCAGCCAGACTCCCTGACTTGTATTTATTCTTAAAACTGAATTGTACTACTGAAATCCTTACCTGATTTCTCAGCCCATACTTGTATTTTGTCTCTCCTAACCAACTGTTTATCTCTATCACTGCACATGCCAGATTTGTTCTATTTAAGCAAAAATTACAAAAATGACCCACACTCTAATGAAGAAGAAACAACCATATTGCCATGGTTATAATAGAGATGTATATATAATTGTGCTGTGAGAACACATGGGAAAGATAAGTTAATGTCACAAGGGATGTGACATTTGACTAGAGAATTAAAGGGTAAGTAAGTATTTGCCAGGAGAAATGAATAAAGAAGGAATCCTAGGTATGATGAAAGATTTGTGCAGAGGCACAGAGTAATGCAAAGACATGCTATTTTCCACGCATGTGAATAGTGCAGTATTGATGAAACAGTATGAGAGGTGGGGAGTGGTGAGAGATAAGTCTAGGAAAGTTGGTAAGTTTCTGCTTTCATGCTGAAGATTTTAATCTTCCTATAGATAGAAATTGTGAATATTTAAATAGGGGCTCTGTGGCCTCAGGGAGCCCTGTCTTGTACCCAATTCAGCTTCAGCTGTCCTGCCAGGTTGCTTTCTTCACAGAAAGCCTTAGGAGCACCCCAGCCCATGTCCCCTTAACCTTCAGTTGTCCTTCTAGGGCCCCCTCTGTATGAAGAGCCACAGGATCCCTCCCTTATCCTGTACCCAATTCAGCTTCAGCTGTCCTGCCAGTGTGTCCCCTGCATAGAGAGTGCCACAACCCATGCCTGCTTCAGCTGCAGCCATTCCACCAGGAAAACTCCAGCACAGAGTGCCCTAGGACACCCAACCCATGTCAGCCACATCTCCCCAAAGTCACCAGGCACATACAGTCTACTCAAGGGACAACCATACACAGGATCATTCCTTCAAGCTTAGGAGACATAGCTGTTCCACATAATTCATAGAAACAAACACAAAGTCAAGCAAAATGGGTAGATAGAGAACTATGCTCTATGAAAGAATAAGATATGCAAATGAAAGAATAAGAACTCAGGAAAAAAAAAAAGAACCAGACAAAACTAAGATAAGCAATCTACCTGATAAATAGTTCAAAGTAATGGTCATATAGATGCTCACCAGACTGGAGAGAAAAGTGGATGAACTTCCACAAAGAGGAAAAAAAAAACTATCAGAGTTGAAGAATACAATAACCAAAATTAAAAATACACTAGAAAGGATCTATAGTATGTTAGGAAATGCAGAACCTTGGATCAACGATCTGGAAAACAAGATAATGGGAAGCACCCAATCTGAAGAGCAAAAAGAAGAATTTTTTTAAAATGAAAATAAAATAAGGGATCCCTTGGACAACATCAATCAAGCAAACATTCACATTATAGAGATCCCAGAAGGAGAAAAGAGAAAGGGGCAGAAAACTTACTTGAAGAAATAATAACTGAAAACTCTAATCTGGGGAAGGAAACATATATCCAGGCTCAGAAAACACAGAAAGCTCCAAACAAGATGAACTCAAGAAGGTCCACATACCACATAATCATTAAAATGTCTAAGATGAAACAGAGTTTTTAAAGGAGCAAGAGAGAAGCAACTAGTTACATACAAGGGAATCTCATAAAAAATAATCTGATTTTTCAGTAGAAACTGCAGCCCAGAAGAGAGTTCTGTGATATTTTCAAAGTGCTGTAGGAAAAACTAAAAGCAAGAATATTCTACCCGGTAAGGTTATCATTCAGAATTAAAGATGAGTTGAAGAGTTTCCCAGACAAAAAAAGTTAAAGGAGTTTATTATCACTAAACCATTATTGCAAGAAATATTAAAGGAACTTCCTAAAATAGAAAAGAAAAGGCCATAATTAGAAATAAGAAAATTAGGAAAGGAAAAAATGTCATGAGTAAAAGCAAACGCACAGGAAAGGTAGTGTAGCACTTATAAAGCTAGTATGAAGGTTAAAAGAAAAAGCAGTAAAAGAAATTATATCTAAAAAGTTACTTAAGGGGACTCACAAAATACAAATATGTAAAATATGACAACATATATATAAAATGTGGAGGGGAAAATAAAAATCAAGTTTTTTTAGAATGTGTTTGAAACTCAATGACTGTCAATACAGACGGCTATATGTTTAGGATGTTATATATGAACCTCATGGTGAGCAAAATCCAAAAATCCATAATAGATACACAAACAATAAAGAGAAGGGAATACAAATATAACACTAAAAAAGGCCATCAAATAATAAGAGAATAGCAAAAGAAAGGAATAGAGATGAACAACAAAAACAAGCAGAAAACAATGACAGATGTGGCAATAAAAACATACATATCAATAATTACTTTAAATATCAATGGTCTAATCACAAAATAGAGGATGACAGAATGGATTAAAAAAAAACCAAGACCCATTTATATGCTACCTATAAGAGACTGACTTGTGACCTAAAGACACATATAGACTGAAATTGAAGGAAGAGAAAAAGATATTCCACGTAAATAGAAAGAAAGAAAAAAGCCAGAGTTGCAATACTTGTATCAGACAAAATAGACTTAAAAAAAAAATGTATAGTTAACATATAGTGTCATACGAGTTTCAGGAGTAGGATTCATTGATTCTTCACTTACACACAACACCCAGTACTCATCACAAGTGCCCTCCTTAATATCCCTCACCCCTCTAGCCTATCTCCCAAACACCTCTCTCCATCAACACTCAGTTTGTTCTCTATCATTAGTGTCTTTTGTGGTTTGTTTCCCTTTCTTCTCTCTTTTCCCCTCTTCCAATATGTTCATCTGATTGGTTTCTTAAAATCCACATGAATGAAATCATATGGTATTTTTCTTTCTCTAATTGACTTATTTCATTTAGTATAGTACATTCTCACTCCATCCACGTCCTTGCAAATGACAAAATTTCATTCTTTTTGATGGCTGAATAATATTCCATTATATACACACACCACTTCTTCTTTACCCATTCCTCAGTCAGTGGACATTTGGGCTCTTCCATAGTTTGATTATTGTTGATAATGCTGCTTTACACATTGGGGTGCACATGCCCCTTCTAATCAGTATTTTGTATCTTTTGGGTAAATATTTAGTAGTGCAGTTGCTGGATCATAGGGCAGTTCTATTTTTAACTTTTTGAGGAACCTCCCTACTGTTTTCCAGAGTGGCTGCACCAGTTTGCATTCCCACCAAAAGTGCAAGAAGTGTCCTTTCTCCACATCCTCACCAACATCTGTTGTTTCCTGTGTTGTTAATTGTAGCCATTCTGACAGGTTTAAGGTGGTATCTCATCATGGTTTGGTTTGTATTTTCCTGATGGTGAGTGATGTTGAGCATCTTTTCATGTGTCTGTTAACCACTGTAGGTCTTCTTTGCAAAAATGTCTATTCATGACTTCTCATTTCTTATCTGAATTATTTGGTTTTGGGGTGTTGAGTTTGATAAGTTCTTTATAGATTTTGGATGTTAACCCTTTATCAAATATGTCATTTGTAAATATATTTTCCCATTCTGTATGCTGCCTTTTAGTTATGTTTATTGTTTCCTTTGCTGTGCAGAAGCTTTTTATCTTGATGAAGTCCCAATAGTTTATTGTCGCTTTTGTTTCCCTTGCCTCAGGCGACATGTCTAGTAAGAATTTGCTACAGCCAGGGTCAGAGAGGTTGCTGCCCATGTTCTTCTCTCGGATTTTGATGGTTTCCTATCTCACCTTTAGGTCTTTCATCCATTTTGAATTTATTTTTGTGTATGGTGTAAGAAAGTGGTCCAGGTTCATTCTTCTGCATGTCATTGTCCAATTTCCCCAATACCATTTGTTGAAGAAACTCTTTTTGCCATTAGATATTCCTTCCTGCATTGTCGAAGATTAGTTGACCATATACTTGTGGGTCTGTTTCTGGGTTTTCTATTCTGTTCCATGATCTATGTGTCTGTTTTTGTGCCAGTACCATACTGTCTTGATGACTACAGCTCTTTAATACAGCTTGAAATTCAGAATTGTGATGCCTCCATTTTTTTTTTCTTTTTCAGGATTGCTTTGCCTATTTGGGGTTTTTTTGTGGTTAAATAAAAATTTTAGAATTGTTTATTCTAGCTTTGTGAAAAAATGCTGGTATTATTTTGACAGGGATTGCATTGAATGTGTAGATTACTTTGGTTAGTGTAGACAATTTAGCAATGTTTCTTCTTCCAATCCATGAATGCTTTTCCATTTCTTTGTGTCCTCTTCAATTTCTTTCATAAGTGTTCTATAGTTTTCAGAGTACAGATCTTTTGCCTCTTTGGTTAGATTTGTTGCTAGGTATCTGTTTTCGGTGCAATAATAAATGTAATCGATTCCTTGATTTCTTTTTCTGCTGCTTCATTATTGGTGTATAAAAATGCAACAGGTTTATGCACATTAATTCTATATCATGCAACTTTTCTGAACTCACATATTCATTCTAGCAACTTTTTGGTGTAGTCTTCGAGTTTTGTACATAGAGTATCATGTCATCTGCAAATAGGAAATTTGACTTGTTCCTTGACGATTTATGCCTTTTATTCCTTTTGGTTGTCTGATTGCTGTGGCTAGGACTTCCAGTACTATGTTAAATAGCCGGGGTGAGAGTAGACATCCTTGTCTTGCTTCTGATCATATGGGAAAGGCTTTCAGTTTTTCCCAATTGTGGATGATATTTGCTGTGAGTCTTATTATATGGCCTTTGTGATTTTGAGGTATGTTCCATCTATCCCTACCTTGAGGGTTTTTTATCAAGCATGGATGCTTGTCAGATGCTTTTTCTGCACCTATTAAGAGTATCATATAGTCCTTATCCTTTTTTTTTTTTTAATTTTTTTTTTTAACGTTTATTTATTTTTGAGACAGAGAGACAGAGCATGAACGGGGGAGGGGCAGAGAGAGGGAGACACAGAATCCGAAACTCCAGGCTCCGAGCTGTCAGCACAGAGCCCAACGCAGGGCTCGAACTCACAGACTGCGAGATCATGACCTGAGCTGAAGTCGGCCACCTAACCGACTGAGCTACCCAGGTGCCCCAAGTCCTTATCCTTTCTTTTGTTAATGTGGTGTATCACGTTGACTGATTTGCAAATATTAATCCAGTCCTGCTGCCCAAGAATAAATCCCGCTTGATCATGGTGAATAATTCTTTAATGTAGTGTTGATTTTGATTTGTTTGTATCTTGTTGAGAATTTTTACATCTATGTTCATCAGGGATATTGGCCTATAATTTTCATTTTTAGTGGGGTCTTGTCTGGTTTTTGAATCAAGGTAATGATGGTTTCATAGAATGAGTTTGGAGATTTTCCTTCCATTTATTTCTTTTTTTTTTTTCAACAATTTGAGAAGAATAGGTATTAACTCTTCTTTATATGTCTGGTAGAATTCCTCTGGAAAGCCATACTCTTGTTTCTAGGGAGACTTTTGATTACTGATTCTTTTTTTTTTTAGTGATCATGGATCTGTGCCAATTTTCTATTTATTCCTGTTTCAGTTTTGGTAGTGCGTGAGTTTCTAGGAATTTGTCCATTTCTTCCAGATTGTCCAATTTGTTGGCATAGAATTTTTTATAGTATTCTCTTATAATTGTATTTCTGTGGTGTTGGTTGTGATCTCTCCTTTTTCCTACATGATTTTATCTATTTGGGTCCTCTCCCTTTTCTTTTTGAGAAGTCTGACTAGGGGTTTATCAATTTGTTTATTATTTCAAAGAACCAGCTCTTAGTTTCATTAATCTGTTTTACTCGTTTTTGTTTTTGTTTTCCTATCATTTATTTCTGCTCTAGTCTTTATTATTTCCCTTTTGCTAGCTTTAGGCTTTTTTTTTTACTGCTCCTTTTCTAGCTCCTTTAGGTGTAAGATTAGGTTGTATATTTGGGACATTTCCTGCTTCAGATAGGCCTGAGTTGCAATATACTTGCCTCTTAGGACTGCCTTTGCTGCATTCCAAAGAGTTTAGACTGTCCTGTTTTTATTTTCATTTGCTTCCATGTATTTTTTTAATGTCTTCTTTAATTTCCTGGCTTAACCTCCATGTATTTTAGGGTTTCCAAATTTTTTCTCGTGCTTGACTTCAAGTTTCATAGCATTATGATCCAAAAATATGCACGGTATGATCTCGATCTTTTTGTACCTGTTGAGGGCTGATGATGCGATCTATTCTGGAGAATGTTCCATGTGCACTTAAGAAGAATGTATATCCTGCTGCTTAGGATAATGTGTTCTGCATATATCTGTTAAGTCCATCCGGTCCATTGTGTCATTCAAAGCCATTGTTTCCTTGGTGATTTTTTTGCTTAGATAATCTTTCCATTGTTGTAAGTGGTGTATTAAAGTCTCTGACTGTTATGGAATTCTTACCAATGAGTTTCTTTATGTTTGTTATTAACTGATGTATATATTAGTTTCTTTCAAGTTGGGGGCATAAGTATTTACAATTGTTAGATATTATTAATGACTAGACCACTTAATTATAATATAATGTTCTGCATCTCTTGTTACAGTCTTTGGTGTAAAACCTAGTTTGTCTGAAATAAGTGTGGCTACTCCAGCTTTCTTTTGATATCCATTAGCATGATAGATCTCCATCCCTTACTGTCAGTCTGCAGGTGTCTTATGTCTAAAATGAATCTCTTGTAGGCAGCATATCGATGGATCTTGCTTTTTAGGCATTCTGATTCCCTATGTCTTTGGATTGGAGCATTTAGTCTGTTTACATTCAGAGTGATTACTGAAAGATATGAATTTTGTGACTTTGTGTTTTTTGTAAAGTTGGTGTTTCTGGTGATGTTCTCTGGTCCTTTGTAGTCTTTGCTGCTTTGGCCTTCTTTTTTTTCCCCTCCATTAAAGAGTACCCCTTACATTTTTGCAGGTCTGGCTTAGTGGTCACGAACTCCTTTAGTTTTTATTTCTCTGGGAAACCCTTTATCTCTCCTTCTACTCTGAATGACAGCCTTGCTGGATAAAGAATTCTTGGCTGCATATTTTTCCCATTCAGCACATTGATTATTTCCTGCCACTCCCTTCTGGCCTACCAAGTTTCAGTGGACAGGTCTGCTGCTAACCTTATGTGTCTACCCTTGTAGGCTAAGGACTTTTGTCCCTAGGCACTTTCAGAATTCTCTCTTTATCTTTGTGTTTTGCAAGTTTCATTATGATATGTTGTAGTGTTGACCTATTTTTGTTCATTTTGAGGGAAGTTCTCTGGGCCTCTTAGACTTGAATGTCTGTTTCTTTCCCCAGATTAGGGAAGTTCTCAGCTTTAATTTGTTCAAATAAACCTTCTGCCCTTTTTCCCACTCTTCTTCTCTGGGACTCCTATCATATGGACATTGTTTCATTTTATGGGAGGCTGAGTTCCCTAAGTCTACTTTCATGATCTAATAGTTTCCTTTCCCTCCTTTTTTCAGCTTCATTATTTTCCATAATTTTATTTTCTATATCACCTATTCTCTCCTCTGCTTCTTCAGTCCTTGTTGTGATGTATCCAGTCAGTTTTGCATTTCAGTTATGAGATATTTTATTTCAGCTTGACTAGGGTTTAGGTCTTTGATCTCCTCAACAAGGGGTTCTCTGGTTTCTTCTATACTTTTTTTAAGCCCAGATAGTAGTTCGAAATTCTGTTGCTCTAAATTTTTATTCAGATATATTGCTTATATCTGTTCTGAACAAGTTTCTGGCTGTGATTTCTTCTTGACTTTTGAGGAGAATCCCTGCATGCTGTGTGCACTCTGCTGTTGTGTTTTGGCTGCTCTTTCCCACTGATCAGTACTCTGCAGATTTTCTCCTTGCTTGCAGTGGGAAATATTTGAGCCTTTAACTAGGTTAGCTTTTATTTGTTTTTAAAGTATGCCTGGAAATAAAGGAAAAAGAAAGGCTGATCAAAAGAGAGTGAGAGAGAGAGAGAGAGAGGAAAGGGAAAGGAACAACAACAACAAAAACCCAAACAATCAAACAACTATAAGCCTTATTCCAGAGAAAAAAAAGGAAGAAAAAGGAAAAAGAAAAAGAAAAAGAAAAGAAAAGAAAAAAGAAACCTGGTCTTAGAAAAAAAAGCGAAAATGAAATGTAAAAACTAACAAAAAACTATATTCCTATTCCAAAGTAAAAGAAGGAGGAGGAGGAGGAGGAGGAGGGGTCGATGGAGGAGGAGGAGAAAGGAATGAGGAAGGAGGAAGAAGAAAGAAGAATAAAAGTAAGCCCAGTCCTATTCACACCAGAACTGCATGTGACACTTTGAAGCATTCTATGATCAGTATGCTTGGTGCCTGCAGTGTGCTGCCGTTTCTGGTCTTCTGGAGGAGACACCCATTGTACTGGCTCAGTCAGTCCTGCCCCAGTAAATATGCAGTTGCCAGGCACAGCGTGTGGGTTTGGTGTAAGCAGGTCCCACCTCCACTGGGGGCCTCTGTGTTGCTTTCTGAAGTCCCACCATGTTAGTACTGAGGAGGAAAATGGGATCTCACACCCCTTGCTGTTCTGGAAGCCCTCACAGAAAAGTGAGGGTTGTCAGTCCACCCTGCACCACAGTTCCCCTAAGTTTTATCTTCAGCACTCTGGTAGGATTCAAACCTTGAAATCTTAGTGGACCTGGCAGACCTGCCCCCTCCCAATATTAGAGACTTTCTGTGCTGTTTCTTATGTCCTTTGTCCCAGAAAAACAGTCCCACACTTGAAAGGTTCATGGAATCTATAGTGAGGCATTGAAAAAGGGAGCAACCAGGTTTCTGCCCTCTGTATCTCTGTCCCCTGCCAATGAAAGGCCTTTTTCTGGTGCCTGCAGGGTCTTTTGTCCTTGGAGAGGCATTATACTCTCTTCCAAATGTATTCCAGAAGGGGAATGTTCTCTCCCAGTGTGACTCAGGAGATTCCTACACTACACTATGTACTTCAGAGCCAGTGCCCTCCTTCTCCCCAAGAGTGGGAGCCATAGCTCAGCTCTGGAGAAAGTGGTACACTTCCAAAACCTCAGAGTTTGAGCTCCACATGCTGTTTGCCAAAAACGTGTGACACTCAATACCTCTCACTCCCTAGTCCATGGTCCAGAGAGGTTTTCTTCTTGTGCAAGCCTGATGCCACAGTCTCTAGACTCCTCTTACTCTCCCTTTCATATCTCCATGGAAAAGCTTCCTTCCCTCTGCTTCACCACTATTTTTCTCTCCCCCAATTCATTTCCATACCTTGCACCTGCCACTCTGTCTCCCTCCAACTGTGGATATCCTTCTCCAGTCCTCAGATCAATTTCCTGGGTGTTCCAAGTGATCTGATATTAATACAGCTATATTTGAGGGATGAGGAAAGCCCAGGATCCCCCTACTTCTCTGCCATCTTAACTCCTCCCCAGACAAAAGAGACCTTAAAACATGGCTATGAAGCACCTAGGCGGCCCAGTCGGTTGAGCATCCAACTCTTGATTTCAACTCAGGTCATGATCCCTAGGTTGTGGGATCTAGCCCTCCATCAGACCCTGTGTTAAGCATTGGATTCTTTTTCTCTGTCCCTCTCCCCCACCCATGCATGCATTCTCTAAAAAAAATAAAAATAAATAAATAAGAATTGTAATAAGAGACAAAGAATGGCATTACAAGATGATAAAGGGATCACTTCAATAAGATGGAACAATTGTACATATATATGTACCCAAAATTGAAGCACCTAAATGCACAAAGCAAATATTAACAGACATAAAGGGACAAATGGAAAATAACACAATGATAGTACTTTAACACCCCACTTACATGAATGGATAAATCACCCAGGCAAAAACAATCAATAAGGAAACAGTGTCTTTGAATGATGCACTGGACAAATGGACATAAGATATATATACAGAACATTCCACCCAAAAACAACAGAATACACATTATTTTCAAGTGCACACAGAACATTCTCCAGGATAGATCACATGTTGGGCCACAGTGTCAGTCTCAATAAATTTGAGAAGATAGAAACGATATCAAGTATCTTTCTGACCACAATGGTATAAACCTAGAAAATCAATTATAAGAGAAAAAAACTGGAAAAATACAAACACATGGAGCTACACAACATGCTACAAAACAATCATTGGGCCAACCAATAAATAAAAGAAAAAAAATACATGGAAGCAAATGAAAATGAAAACACAGTTGTCCAAAATATTGGGGCATAGAAAAATCAGTTCTAAGAAGGAAATTTATAGCATTAGAGGCCTACATCAAGAAAAAAGAAAAATATTGATTAAATAATATAATCTTACACCTAAAGGAACTAAAAAGAGAAAAACAAAGAAAACCCAAAGTTAATAGGAGAATGAAATTGCGAATATCAGATCAGAAAAATGACACAGAGAATAAAAAAGTAGAAAAGATTAATGAAACCAAGGTCTCATTCTCTGAAAACAAAACAAAATGAAACAAAAAACAAAATTGGTAAAACTTTAGCCAGACGTATCAAGAAAAAGAGAGAGAGAGAGAGAGAGAGAGAGAAACTAAATAGATTAAATTAGAAAGGAAAGAGGAGAAGTAAAAACCAACACCACAGAAATACAAAAGATTATGACACTACTATGAAAAATTATATGCCAACTCGTTGGAAAACCTAGAAGAAATGGGTAAATTCCTAGAAAAATATAATTTTCCAAAATTGAATCAGGCATAAATAGAAAATCTGAGCAGAACAATTACTAGTAACAAAATTGAATCAGTAATAAAAATAATTCCCAAAAACCAAAATTCCAGGACCAGATGGATTCACAGGTGAATTCTAACAAACATTTTAAGAAGAGTTAATACCTATTCTCACCAAACTATTAAAAATATATATAGAAGAGGAAGGAAAATTTCCATATATATTCTACAAGGACAGGATTACTCTGCTACCAAACCCAGACAATGATACCACAAAAGAAAATCATAGGCCAATATACCTGATAAACAAGATGCAGGGATCATCAACAAAATATTACTAAGCTGCATTCAACAATACATTGAAAGGATCATTTACCATAATACCACAATCCAGCGGAATTTGTTCTGAGGATGCAAGGATGCAAATTCAGTCAACATAATACATTAACCCATATGAAGGATAAAAATTATATGATCATCTCAATAGATGCAGCAAAAGCATTTCACAAAATTCAACATCCATTTGTAATAAAAACTCTCAACAAATATTTTTAGAGGGAATGCACCTCAACATAATGAAGTCCATATATGATGAACACCCAGCTTACATCATTTTCAAAGGTAAAAAACTAAGAGCTGTTCTTCTAAGGTCAGGAAATACACAAGGATGTAACTCTCACCACTTTTATTCAACATAGTACTTGAAGTCCTAGCCACAGTAGTCAGACAAGTAAAACAAACATAATGAACTTTACAAGAAAGAAATAAAACTGTCACTACATGTAAATGACATGATATATACATAGAAAATCCTAAAGACTCTACCCAACAACTGATGGAAGTAATAAATAAATTCAGTACAGTTGCCAGATGCAAAATTAATATTCAGAAATCTGTTGTGTTTCTATACACTAATAACAAGGTAGCAGAAAGAAAAATTCAGAAAACAACTGCATTTACAATTGTACTGAAAGAATAAAGTATCTAGGAATAAACTTAACCAAGAAGGTGAAAGACCTGTACTCTGAAAACTATAAAACACTGATGAAAGAAATTGAAGACAGCACTAACAAATGGAAAGATACACCATGCTCTTGGGTTGGAAGTATTCATATTGTTAAAATTAACACATCACCCAAAGCAATATACAGATTCAATGCAATCCCTTTCACAATTCCAATAAGATTTTTTGCAAAACCAGGAAAAATAACCCTAAATTTTGTATGGAACCACCAAAGACCTCAAACAGCCAACGCAATCCTGAAAAGAACAAAGTGGGAAGTATTATAATCTCCGAATTCAAGATACACTACAAAGCTATAGTAATCAAAACAGTATTGTATTGACACAAAGACAGACATCTAGATGAACTGAACAGAATAATGAGCCCAGAAATAATCTGATGCTTATAGTTCAATTACTCTACAACAAATGAGGCAAGAATATACAATAGGGAAAATACAGTCTCAACAAATGGTGTAGGAAAAACTGGACAGCTACATGCAAAAGAATGAATCTGGGACCACTTTAAGTGGATTAAAGACTAAATGTGAAATCTGAAGCCATAAAACTCCTCAGGGAAAACATAGGCAGTAATCTCTTTGACAATAGCCTTAGCAACATTTTTTCTAAGTATGTCTCTTTAGGCAAGGGAAATAAAAACAAAAATAAACTATTGACACTAAACCAAAATAAAAAGCTTTTGCTCAGCAAAGGAAACCATCAACAAAATGAAAAGGCAACCTGATGAATACAGAAGATATTTGCAAATCATATATCTGATAAGGGATTAATATTGAAAATGTATAAAGAATTTATACAACTCTACACAAAAAAACCCCAAATAATCCAATTAAAAAATAGGCAGAGGATCTGAATAGACATTTTTCTATAGAAGACATACAGTTGGCCGACACATGAAAAGATGCTCGACATCACTAATCCTCAGGGAAACCCAAATCAAAACCACAATGAGTCATAGCCAAATTATGGAAAGAACCCAAATGTCCATTGACTGATGAATAAAGAAGATGTGAGATACATATATATATATATATATATATGTATACACACACACATATATATAACTATATAATACAATTATATAATATAGTATCACATTATATATATATATAAAAAATATATAATGGAATATTACTCAGCCATCAAAAAGGATGAAATCTTGCCATTTGCAATGATGTGGATAGAGCTAGAGTGTATTATGCTAAGCAAAATAGGTGAGTCACAGAAATACAAATACCATATTATTTTACTTACATGTGGAATTTAAGAAAAAAAAACAGATGAATCATAGGGGAAAGGGAAAAAAGGAGAGAAGAGAGGGAAAGAGAGAGAGAGAGAGAGAGAGAGAGAGAGAGAGAAAGGCAAACCATAAGAGATTCTTGACTATAGAGAACAAACTGAGGGTTGCTGGAGGGGAGTGGGGTGGTGATGGGCTAAACTGGTGATGGATATTAAGGTGCACACTTGTAATGAGCATTGGGTGTTATATGTAAGTGATGAATCACTAAATTCTACTCTTGAAGCTAATGTTACAATATATATTAACTAGAATTTAAATAAAAACTTAAATAAAAAAATAAACCACAATGACATATCATCTTACACCTGTCAGAATGGATAGTATCAAAAAGACAAGAAATAACAAGTGTTGGTGAAGATGTGGAGAGATAGGAACTATTGTGAATTATTAATGCGAATTCAAACTGGTGCAACCACTGTGGAAAACAGTAGGAAGTTCCCCCCAAAATAAACATAGAAATACATAATTCAGCAATTCTACTACTGAGTTTTTACTCAAGGAAATGCAAACACTATTTTGAAAATGTGTATGTGCCCCTGTGTTTACTGAAGCAGTATTTATAATAACCAAGGTATGGAAGCAACATAAGTATCCATGGATAGATGAGTGAACAAGGAAGATGTGAGATATAAATATATATATATATATATATATATATATATATATATATATATATTTATGGAGTAATTGAGATCAGTTGGGAAAATTCTTAGAACATTGTAAGCCAAAGATTATGCTGTGACCCCTGACAGTGTAAGTAGAGAGAATTTGAAGATATTTTCAGAGATGGGCTAGGGAACCAATTAAATGAAAGGATGTGAAGGAAAAGGAAGAGTTGACAACCAGTGTGCTATTATTTGTATTTGTGCTATTATTTGTGTTAAGAAAAAAGTAGGAAACAAATTAGCTCTTGTATTATGGTTTTATTGGTTGAAAAAACTGTTGAAATGCCCACTTAGGTTGTAAAAGCGTATAAGAAGCACGGGAGTATAGATACTATTCTGGAAGTCTTTTGGCCATACCCTATATATAACAATTTAAGCAATAGGAGTGGATAAGATCATGTACAGAGAGTTGGAAGAGATTTTTATTTTTATTTGTTCTATTGGTCCTCTTGTCCAAGCAAATCACGTGCCCACTGGGGGTTGGGATTAAGTCAAATTTCATATGTTTCTGAGAGCCCAGCAGAAGAAAATAGTATGAGTATTCACTTAAGAAGTTTTCCCCCTTTTTGATCTTTTATCTTGGAAGAACTTATCTTGCTTTGCTTATGTACTCTCTGTTCAATTCAGCACAGAGAGTAATTTGGAAAGTAATTTCTGGCAAGGTGTATAATATAATGAAATTCCACCACAGGGAAAAATTTGAATGCTCTGTAGAACTTACTATACAATGCTAGACACAGTTATACCTTAGAGGCTTTTCAAGAACATAGAAAAATTACTAGTTTTTTTGGAAAGCAATATTAATGATGTATTGTTACTTCTATTGTTCTTCTTTGAGACTTAAATATATCCTAATCAAAAAGGCTAAAAAATACAAATAGGCTTATGTACTATATGGTTTGCACCAACTGTATGAAAAAGGGCTTAGACTACCAGTGTTTACTCTGTAGTGATGTAAATTACTTATAGATATGCTATCATAAAGAAATTACACAATTCTACATCTATACCTACATTCTGTGTAGATAGGTTGACTCTATATTTGCTGATACTTAACATTTTATTCCTGTAGATTTGGTATTTTTCCCTTTATATTTTCCTCTTATCTGGTTTGGTGGGGTTGTTTTTTTCCTTCTTTTATTTTTCCCCCACACCCTCCTTGTTCCATTAGAATCTTAGAGTTAAATAAACAATTTTCTAAGATGTCCTTGTCAGGAGATATTATGGAAATTATTTGAATATCATTGCTAAGCCAGGTGAGCCATTTAAAAATGTAAATAATTTTCAATACCATGAATCTAGCTGATGAAGAGCAACCTTAATGCTGATTGATTTATTAGAATCTTTTCCTGATTAGTAATTGCTTCAAAATCTCTTTTCTATGTTTCAGTTTATCATTTTTGTGCCAGTTCTTAATATATACCTGTATAACTATCAGGTTTGTAATAAGCATTTCACCATTAGTTACTGCATACTTTTCAAACCAATAAAGAGGGCCAGTAACTGTGCATTTCTTACCATTATTGACTACTCACAGTGCGTAATTGATATTAATAGTGATTTGATTTATAAAATATTTGAAAACTTTGCAGTTGTCCTACTCAGCATTCTGTTTTTCTGAGGATAGTATATTTTAAGATATATATTATGGCATCAAAACAACATTCAGATTATAGACTTTCAGGTTTTCATGCAATCTTTAAAATTACTTTAAAGGAAAAGATATAATCATGACCTTGAGGCATTTTCAACATGAGCTTTGTTTGAAATTCACAAACATGATTATAATTTTAAGAAGCACTGTGTTAAAGTTGTCTTATTGCTATAATGAAGCTGCTGGAAATTTCATTTATTCTCAAGTTAAATCTCAGGAAACCTATTTTATCAGAGGAAATCATTCAGTGCTAAAATCCTGCTCTGACTTTGGGGTTCAAATTTATTCATATTACTCTTGGGGAATGCCTATCAGTCAATCACAGAAGTTTTATTGCCTATATATTTATTTTTAATATAAATTTCAATTAACATTCTCTGAGGCTAAGTACTCTGTGTATTGCTACTTTTATCATATGTTTATCTTCATTTATTTAACTATAGATACATCAGGAAGTTTACCACATCCTGCATATCACACATTTTGGTTGTGCTGTGGTAGTAAAAAGATTTGAATATAATACATATTAACTCAAAAATCTGTGGTTATGGATGATTTTCAGCCATTTAATGGAGGTAAGAGATAATATTATATTCAGTATAAAAATGTTTTCCAGTGTGGAATTAACTTCATTATCATAACAACCATGATTTACTGATGCCAAGTCTAATACTTGATATATCCATGAAAATGTTAGGACAAATATTTACTAAAATAAGAACAAACACATATCTCTTTTAAAACTGTTCACTGGTAGCTCAAAATCTTATATACTGTTTTGTTTAAAAAAAGAAATTCTTTTGTATACACAAAATCTCTTCATTTCTGTTAATTTCTCAAACTGAAACAACTTTTCAAAAAAAAGCATGATTATATAAACAATTTACATGCTGCTATTTATTACTATTAAAGTACTTTTCTTAAATGGAGGAATCTGACCTGTTTCAAAAATATGCACCAAAATACTGAAAATAAAACAGGATTTCTCTGTGCATTTATCTAACTGTTGTGTGTGTGTGTGTTTTAAGTTATTTAGTTATTTGTTTTGAGAGAGAAAGAGTGTGCATGAGTGGGGAGGGCCACAGGGAGAGAGGGAGAGAGAGAGAGAGAGAGAGAGAGAGAGAATCCCAAGCAGGCTCCATGCTGTCAGCATACAGTCCAATGAGGGGCTCAATCTCACAAACTGTGAGATCATGACCTGAGTTGAAATCAAGAGTTGGACGCTTAACCTACTGACACACCCAGGCACCCCTAAATGTTGTTTTTGTTCCTAGAAGCCTGTGCAAGTTCTTTTGTCAAATTCTAAACCTTTTCTTATGAAGTATAGGTTAGTTCCATTACATTTATATTTGATGTAGCAAAATTTTGTGAGGCCTAAAAAGACTACTTGTTTGAAATAACAGAGTTTAAAATGAACATATAATTTCTAAAATCAGTGGGGAAGAAAGGACAAACTGGAAGGATTTTACTTAGTGTAAAAATGCAGGGCATTTTTCTCCCATAGATAATTGTATTAAACTAAACTCTTTCTTTTTAACTGATTAAATAAGATATAATTAAAAATGATTAATTGAACCTAAAAGTAAATAAATACTTCCTAACTAAATGCTTATTTATTGAGACTTTTAATTCTATACTGAAGTCTATTTATATAAACTGAAGACTTTGTGGCTTCTAATTTACTACATTTATTTATTTCAATTATATTTTTTTTCCATCTACAAAATGTTTGTTCTATCAGGAAAAATTCTTAGATTTAAAACTGGAACTTGATATATGTGTATATATCATATATTATATGTGTGTATATATGTGTATATACATGTGTATAATGCATACTATATTAATATATTATACATATTAAATATACACACACATTTAAAAATCCTGGAGAGTGAGCTAGTATTGCCACTGATTTAAGTCTGACTTTGAATAGATCATTTAACCATTTAGGAGATCTATTTTCTTATGAATACAATTACTATAATTAACTCATGCAGTTGCCAAGAAGCTAAAACATCACTCTATCTTGGAAAAATAAGAAATGCTGCTCAGTTTTAAAAACTTTGTGAAAACAAATAATGCTTTTAATTATTTGGAGATTTGATCTCTGGGAAGAAAAAAGCGCTAAAAAGATTCAGTAAATAGAAGAAAGCAATTACAATATCATGGGAAAAATACTGATCTAGATTGGAAGAATTGAGTCCCTAAAATGGGCTCTACACTTAACTAGCTTAATGACTCTGAGAATTTATGCTTTTATCTCTAAAATCATGATTGGCCTAAGGAAAAAAAACCAAAAAACCAAAAAACCCAAAAAACAAGAATCACCTCTATAGGACTTTAAGATCTAACATCTATAACTTAATATCATCAGAGGCCTAGAATACATTAAATACAAAATTATGATAGAGAGCTCCTTGAAACATTACTACACAGTTGTTTCAGAGACATGGGATTCTTTAAAGAGTATATTAGACAGAATCCAAAGGGCAAGTCTCTCCAAAACTTACCGTAAATATCCGTTGTTTAATAGTATGTTTTCCTACACTGTTAATGAAGTCTTATGATCATATTTCTCTATTCACACAGCTGGGCTGAGGATTTAAAGATGAAGACAGGCTTACAACTATCAGATTGCAGCCTTCACAATTTTTAGCTTTCTGGACTCACTTTGGTCCTTAATGCTCCCTATCAGTCATTTTAATTGACCTTGATGAACTCTTCCTCCCCTTGTCCTCAACACATTTTACTCAAGCCCCCCACTTAATAAATAAATAAATGTATATATATACACATACACAGCCCTAATACATGTGCTATTTAACTCAATAAGTGATCTTACGATACCTCTCCCATTTCCTATCCCAACTTTAAAATCAAAATAGAAATCACTTACTGAAAATTCTCAATTCCCTGCCTACGTATCATCACATATTCCCTTCTCTGCAGCCTCAGAGAAATCCATTCTATTTAAGGATAATTCATACTCTTCTTCATGCCCTTTTAGAAACTCCTCTATGAAGTATCTTCTTTCCTCTATCTCCTAGTTTTCTGTTTGGATTTTAAGCTTTTTTGAAAAATAAAAGATGAAGAATCCCTTCCAACCTCATTTTATGAGGCCAGCATTACCTGGTAACGAAACCTGATAAGGACACTACAAGAAAAGAAAGTTACAGGCCAATATCCTTGATGAATATACATGCAAAAATCTTCGACAAAATATTAGCAAATGATATTCAACAATATATTAAAAGAATCAAGCACCATGATCAAGTGGGATTTATTCCAGGGATGGAAGGGTGGTTCAGCATTTGCAAATCAACCAATGTGACACACCACATTAACCAAAGGATACAAATTATATCATCTCAATATATGCAGAAAAAGCATTTGACAAAATTTAATATCCAATCATAATATATACTCTCAACAAATTGGGTATAAAGGGAACATACCTCTGTATAACAAGGCCATATATGACAAACACACGGTTAATATAATACTCAATGGTGAAAAGCTGAAAGCTTTTGCTCTAAGATTAGGAACTATCAAAGATGTCCACTCTCACCAGTTTTATTCAACATTATATTAGAAGTCCTGGATAAAGCAATTAGGCAAGAAAAAGAAACAGAAGGCATTCATATTGGAAAGGAAGAAGTAAAACTGTCTCTATTTGCAGGTGACGTGACATTATATAGAGAAAACCCTAAGGCCTCCACCAAAAACAAAAACAAAAAAAAAAAAACGGTTAGAAATAATAAATTCAGTAAAGGATAGAAAATCAATATACAAAAATCAGTTGTGCTTCTAAACAGTAACAATGAACTATAAGAAAGATATATTAAGAAAACTATCCCATTCACAACTTCTTCAAAAAGAATAAAGTACACGGGGCACCTGGCTGGCTCAGTTGGCAGAGCATGTGATTCTTGATCTTGGGGTATAAGTCTCAGCCTTACACTGGGTGTAGAGATTACTTAAAAATAAAATCTTTAGGAGAGGAGTTAAGATGGTGAAGTAGGCAGCCCTGGGCTTTCCTCCTCCCTCAAAAACAGCTATATTGAGGTCAGATCACTTGGAATACCCAGGAAATTGATCTGAAGACTGGAAGAAGGATCTCCATGGCTAGACAACTGGTGTCGGAGACAACTGGTGTCGGTGGGTGGAAGTGAATCGGGGAGAGAAAAACGGTGGTGTTGTGAAGGGGAGGGAACCCTTTCCATGGAGAGACAAAAGGGAGAGAAAGAGGAAGGGGTTAAAAGATGTGCCACTGAGTTCACACAAGAGGAAAACCTCTCCGGACCATGGACTGGGAGCAAGAAATACTGCCATCGGTTTTTTGTTTGCTTGCTTTTGTAGTTCAAACTCTGAGGTTTTGGCAGTGTGTGACTTTCCTGAAGTGGAGCTGTGGTGTGCACTCCTTGGGAGGAGGTAGCTGGCTTTAGAGTGCACAGCATGGTGTAGGGATACCCGGGGCACACTGGGAGAGAACATTACCCTTCCTGGTGTTTTTAGAAGAAGGTATATTGCCTCCCAAGGACAAAAGATCATGCAGGTGACACCAATAGGCCTTTCATCAGCATGGAACAAAGTTGCACTCAGAGGGACTATAACATTTGCTGATTTTAGTGGTGCTACACCATAGATTCCATCCACTATGCAGGCGTAAAACTGTTTTTCAGACACAGTATGGAGGGGCTATATTCTAGAAGAGGGGAACAGATCCATGCAGTGCTGGGTTTTAAGACTTCAGGTTTTGAATCCCTACTGTGCACCAAAGAAAAAATTCAGAAGAGTTGTGGTGCAGGGTGAGCTGACTGCCCTTGCTATTCTGTGAGGCCAGTGAGGGGTGCGAGATCCCTGGTCCAGGGAGGAGAGATTGGGTGGTCCCATTTCACCCTGAATACAAACAAGGTGGGATTTCTGAGAGCAAAACAGTGGCCCCCAGTGGAGGCAGGACCCACTTACACCAAACCCCACCCTCCCATGCCTGGCAATTGCTTATTTACTGGAGCAAGACTGACTCTGAGCCAATGCAAGAGGCCTCTCCTCCAGAAGACCAGCACAGCCAGCACGCCAATGTACCAAGTGCACTGAAAATTGAGTGCTTCAAAATGACACCTGAAGTTCTTTCTTTCTTTCTTTCTTTCTTTCTTTCTTTCTTTCTTTCTTCTTTTCTTTTGGAATCAAGCTTATAGTTTCTTATTTTTTTGTTTTGTTTGTTTTGGGTTTTTTTGTTTGTTTTCATTTCCATATCTCTCTTTCTGGATCAGCCTTTTTTATTCTTTTACTTTTTTTTCTTTCTTCCTTTTTTCCCTTTCTTTTCCTTTGGAATCAGGCTCTTTGTTTTTTGATTCTCTGTTTTTATTGTTCCCTTTACTTTTTTCGGGATCAGGTTCCCTCCCCCACTTTTTTCCAGGGTTACTTTAACAAACAAATCAGAACACAGCAAGTTAAAGGTCAACTTTCCTTCCCCCTCCCCCCACTGCAAGCAAGGAAGAGATCTGCAGAGGACTGACCAGTGGGAAAGAGCAGCAAAACCACAACAGCAGAATGTACACAGTATACACCAAAAACACTTGCTGAAGTGCCAGGTCCTGGACAGTGTATGACCCTTTTTAATATAGGATGACTCTCAGATACAGGGAACATAAGCTTTCAAAATACACAAAGGACAGAAACTTAGCCAAAATGACAAGATGGAGGGATTCTTCCCAAAAGAAAGGTCAAGAAAGTATTACATCCAGAGACTTGCTCAAAACAGATACAAGCAATATATCTGATTAAGAATTTAGAAAAACAGTCATAGGACTACTGGCTGGGCTTGAAAAAAGTATAGAAGACACCACAGAAACCCTTACTGCAGAGATCAAAGACCTAAAAACCAGTCAAGAAGAAATGAAAAATGCTATGACTGAGATGCAAAACCGACTGGATACAGTCACAGAAAGGATTGAAGAAGCAGAGGAGAGAATAGGTGATATAGAAGATAAAATTATGGAAAATAATGAAGCTGAAAAAGGAGGGAAAGGAAACTATTAGATCATGAACTATTAGGGAATTTAGTGATTCTGTGAAATGCAACAATATCTGTATCATAGGAGTCCCAGAGAAGAAGAGTGGGGAAAAGGGGCAGAAGGTTTATTTGAACAAATTAAAGCTGAGAACTTCCCTAATCTGGGGAAAGAAACAGACATTCAAGTCCAAGAAGCACAGAGAACTCCCCTCAAAATGAACAAAAATAGGTCAACACTACAACATATCATAATAAAACTTGCAAAACACAAAGATAAAGAGAGAATTCTGAAAGTGCCTAGGGACAAAAGTCCTTAGCCTACAAGGGTAGACATATAAGTTTAGCAGCAGACCTATCCACTGAAACTTGGTAGGCCAGGAGAGAGTGGCAGGAAATAATCAATGTGCTGAATGGGAAAAATATGCAGCCAAGAATTCTTTATCCAGCAAGGCTGTCATTCAGAAAAGAAGGAGAGATAAAGGGTTTCCCAGAGAAATAAAAACTAAAGGAGTTCATGATCACTAAGCCAGCCCTGCAAAAATGTAAGGGGTACTCTTTAACGGAGGGAAAAAAAGAAGGCCAAAGCAGCAAAGACTACAAAGGACCAGAGAACATCACCAGAAACACCAACTTTACAAAAAACACAAAGTCACAAAATTCATATCTTTCAGTAATCACTCTGAATGTAAACAGACTAAATGCTCCAATCAAAAGACATAGGGAATCAGAATGCCTAAAAAGCAAGATCCATCGATATGCTGCCTACAATAGACTCATTTAATTTTTTTAATGTTTATTTATTTATTTTTATTTTTGAGAGAGAAAGAGAGAGAGAGTGGGGGTAGGGGTAGAGAGAGAGACAGAGACACAGAATCTGAAGCAGGCTCCAGGCTCTGAGCTGTCCACACAGAGCCTGATGCAGGGCTCAAACTCATAAATTATGAGATCATGCCCTGAGCTGAATTCGGATGCTCAACCAACTGAGCTACCCAGGCACCCCAAGACTCATTTTAAATACAAGAAACCTGCAGATTGAAAGTGAGGGGATGGAGAACCATCTATCATGCTAATTGATGTCAAAAGGAAGCCAAAGTAACTGCACTTATTCAGACAAACTAGATTTTAAAGCAAAGACTGTAACATGAAATGAAGAGCATTATATCATAATTAAGGAGTCTATCCATTAAGAATATCTAAAAATTGTAAATATTTATGCCCCCAACTTGAAAGAAACTAATATATAAATCAATTAATAACAAACATAAAGAAACTCATTGATAAAAATACCATAATAGTAGGGGACTTTAATACCCCACTTACAACAATGGGCAGATCATCTAAGCAGAGAATATACCAGGAAACAATAGCTTTGAATGATACACTGGACCAGATGGACTTAACAGATACATGCAGAACATTTCATCCTAATGTAGCAGAATACACATTCTGCTTGAGTGCACATGGAATATTCTCTAGAATAGATTATATACTGGGTCACAAATCAGCCCTCAACAGGTACAAAATGATCGAGATCATACCGTGCATATTTTTGGATCATAATGCTATGAAATTTGAAGTCAACCACGAGAAAAAATTTGAAAACCCTCAAATACATGGAGGTTAAGTAACAGCCTGTAAATAATGAATGGGTTAACAAGAAAATTAAAGAAGAAATTTTAAAAAATACATGGAAGCAAATTAAAATGAAAACATGATGGTCCAAACCCTTTGGGCTACAGCAAAGGCTTTTCTAAGAGGAAAGTATATATTTAGGCCTATCTCAAGAAGCAAGAAAGGTTCCAAATACACAACCTAACCTTACACCTAAAGAAACTAGAAAAGGAACAGCAAATAAAGCCTAAAGCCAGCAGAAGGGAAATGATAAAGATTAGAGCAGAAATAAATGATACCGAAATAAAAAAGTAACAGTAGAATAGATCAATGAAATTAAATGGTGGTTCTTGGAAAAATACACAAAATCGATAAGCCCTTATCCCTATTGGGATACTCAATTGCCTGAGCCACCCATGCATCCCACCACCTCACCTTTTCAAGATGTCATGAGCAAGAGAAGAGATATAACTGTTGATGAGATTGTGGAGAAAAGGGAACACTAGTGCATTATTGATGGAAATGTAAATTGGTGCAACCACTATGGAAAGCAATATGGAGCTTCCTGAAATTATTAAAAATAGAAATCCCATATAATCCTGTAATTTAATTTCTGGGTATATATCCAGAGAAAACAAATATAGGGTATTGAAGAGGTATCTTCACTCCTATGTTCAGCATTATTCAGTATAGACAAAATACAAAAACAATCTAAGTGTCTATCAACATATGAATCGATAAAACAGACGTGATACACCTATGCATACGTGTGTGTGTGTGTGTGTGTGTGCGCGTGAGAGAGAGAGAGAGTGGTAAATGATACAAAATTTTAGCTATAAGATGAATAAGGTCTGAGGATCTAATATAAAGCATGGTTAGTTGACAACATTGTATTGTATAATAGAAATTTGCAAAGGGAATAGAACTTAAATGTTCTCACCAGAAGGAGGAGGAGAAGTGTAAGAAGAGGAGAAAAGAAGAAAAAAGAAAAATGTGAGGTAATGGAAGTATTAACTAGGCGGGGTGAATCTTGTCACAATGTATATTAAGTTACTACAATGTACACTTTAAACACCATACAATTTTTTCACTCACACTTTATTTAAACTTAAATTAAAAGGATATTCTTAAATAAAATATTTATTGAATTAGAGGGTAAAAATGATCCTGTGCTACCCCTCCCCCTTCCAAACACTTAATAATCAAAATTCAAATTGTCAAGTGAAAACTTTCAACCTCTCTCTGACAACATAACAATCACAGATAGCCTTCTCTTCTGTCTCAGAAAATGAGTCCATCTTATTCAAGAATAATTCCTCTCAATGTCCTTCTTCCTCCGTTTTAGAAACTCCTCTATGAATTACTCTCTCTTCTCTATCTCTAGATTGTGCGTTTGGATTCTGTCTCAGCCTATACACATATGCAAATTGTATAAAATAATCACAAATACACACACATATATACTTTCTTTGATCATATGTTTTCTTCTAACTGATTTAATTTCATCTTCTCTTCACGTTCACACTGCTTGCAGGTGTCATTTATACTATTTCACATGACTTATTCTTTTTTAATCAACTGCAGTCTGACTTCTGCCACCAACATTCCACAGAAACTTCTCTTACTAAGTGATTAATGGTCACTATTAATGACCTTCTAACTGCCAACTTTACTTAACACGTATCATTGCATTTTATCTGCTAACATCCTAAGTGTATAGTCTTATCCCAGTTTTTCAGACAAGGAACTTCATTTCCTGATAATTATTCAAGTCTCAGAAGTTAGCCTGATAGGATCAACTTGATTCACATGCTAACTCATGAGATAAACACCATGGCCAGAGGATAGAATTTCTTTGCCTGGGCAAATTGAGGTTGTGTGTTTATGTTGGAAACAATCACAGTAGACAGGAATTTGATGCTTTGATCCATCAAGATTGAATAACTTTCTCCACCCCCTGGAATCCTCAACACATAGAATAGTAAAAGGTGTTTTCCCAAAAGAAATCTACCACCTTTACAACTGTTATGATTTTTTAATGCTATGAACTTTTTTATACCAAAAAAAAAAAAAAAAAGAATAAAAATTGAGAATAAGCTAGGAAAACTCTGTGATATTTTCAAGTGTAATACATTCACATTATAAGGGCTGCAGAAAATGAGAGAGAGAGAGAGAGAGAGAGAGAGAGAGAGAGAGGAGGGTAGAAAACTTATTTGAAGAAATAATAGATAAAAACTTCCCTAAACCGGGAAAGGAAATTGACATCTCAATCCAGGAAGCACAGAGAGCCCCTAACAAGATGATCAAAAGGAGCTTCACACCATGACATATAATAATTAAAGTGGTAAAAAGTAACAATAGAGAATTTTAAAAGCAGCAGGAGAAAATAAAACAGCTACATACAAAAAGGAAACCCCATAAGGCTATCATCAAATTTTTCAGCATAAATTTTGCAGGCCAGAAGGGAGTGGCATGATATATTTCAAGTGCTGAAAGAAAAAACAAACAAACAAACCCCTCAGCACCAAGAATACCCAGAAAGATTATCATTGAGAATAGGAGAGACAAAGTTTCCTAAACAAAAGCAGGAGTTCATCACCACTAAACCAGCCTACAGGAAAGGTTAAAGTGAATTCTTTAAGTGGAAAAAAAAAGGTCATAGCTAGAAGTAAGAAAATTTTGAAAAAAAATTCAGTTAAAAGAAGACAAATAGTAAAAGTAGTAGACTAATCACTTGGAAAGTCAGTAATGGATGGGGGTTAAAACACAAAAGTAATATCATGTATATCTATAAAAATTAGGCAAGAAACATACAAAATAAAAAAGGTGTAAAATATGACATCTACATAAAATGTGGAACGGGGAGTAAAAATTTACTGAATGTGTTTGAATGTAAGGAACCATCAACTTGCTATATACACTGCTATACCCATAAGATATTATATATAAACCCAATGGTAATCCCAAATGAAAAACTTATGATGGATGCACAAAAAATAAAGATGAAGGAATACAAGCACAACACTTAAAAATAAAAATCTATCAAATGATAATGGAAGAATGCAAGAGAAGAAAAAATAGAAAGAGTTTTTAAAAAAACAAGCAGAAAACAATGAACAAAATGCCGATAAGTACATACCTACAAATAACTACTTTAAATAAAAATGAACTAAATGCTCCAAACAAAAGAATACAGTGACTGAATGGATCAAAAAGCAAGACCTGTATACTGCCTGCAAGAGACTCACTTTATGCCTAAAGATACATATAGATTGAAAGTGAAGGGATGGAAAAACATACCATGCAAATGGAAGCAAAAAAAAAAAAAAAAAAAGGTCAAGGTAGCAATATCTATATTGGACAAAACAGGTTTTAAAGCAAAGACTGTGACAATTAACAAATAAGGGCACTACATAACGATAAAGAGATCAATCCAACAAGAGAATATAACACTTATAAATATCTATGCCCCCAACATAGGACAATCTAAATACATAAAGTAAATATTAGCAGACATAGAGAGGAAATGGACAATAATACAATAATAGTAGGGTACTTTAACACCACACTTACATCAATAGATAGATCATCCAGATGAAAATCAAAAAAGAAACAGTGGCTTTGAATGATATACTAGACCAGATGCACCTAACAGCTATATACAGAACATTCCATCCAAAAAGAGCAGAATACATATTCTTTTCAAGTGCATAGGGAATATTCTCCTGGATAGATCACATGTCAGGACACAAAACAAGTGTTAATAAATTTAAGAAGATTGAAATAATGTTAAACATTTTTTTTCTCACCACATGGTATAAAATTAGAAATAAATTACAAGAAAAAATCTGGAAAGAACACAAGCACATGCAGATTAAACATGCTACTAAAAAACCAGTGGGTCAATCAAAAAATTAAGAAATTTTAAAAAATACATGGAAACAAATGAAAATAAAGACACAATGGTACAATTCTTTGGGATGTAGCAAAGGCCAGTTCTAAGAGGGAAATTTCTAGAGATATAGGCCTATATCAAGAAACCAGAAAAATCTCAGACAACCTAAACTTACACTTACAGGGATAAAAACAAAACAACAAAGAAAAAAGAAACAATTCACAAAGTTAGAAGAAAATAAATAAAGATTACAGCCCAAAAAATAAAATGGAGACTAAAACATAATAGAAAAGGTCAATGAAACCGTGAGCTGTTTGTTTGAAAAGATAAACAAAATGGATAAATCTTTAGCCAGACTCACCAAGAAAACAAGAAGAGCTAAAGTAAAATCAGAAGTGACAAGGAAGAATAATAACTGACACCACAGAAATATTAAGGATTATAAGAGAATATTATGAAAAAGTATATGCCAACAAACTGGACAACAGAGAAGTCGATAAATTCCTAGAAACATAATCTCCCAAATCTGAATCAGGAATAAGTAGAAAATTAGAACAGACCTATTATTAGTAATGTAACTGAATCAGTAATAATAATAATAATAAACCTTCCAACAAACAAAAGTCCAGGACCAGACAGCTTCACAGGTGCATTCTAACAAATATTTAAAGAAGAGTTAATACCTATTCTCTTAAAACTATTGTAAAAAATATAATGAAAGGAAAACTTCCAAATACATTCTATGAGTATTACTCTAATACCAAAACCACAAGAATACATTACAAAAAAAGAAAGAAAGAAAATAAAACTATAGGCCAATATTTCTGATCAACAAAGATACAAAAATCCTCAACAAAGTATTAGCAAACCAAATTAAACAATACATTGAAAAAATCATTCACTGGGGACTTCCTGGGAAGATGGCACAGTATGAGGGTTCTAAGCTTACCTCATACTGTAAATACCCCTAGATAACACACTTATCACTGTGAATAACCCAGAAAATGACTCAAAGCCTGGCAGAACAGATTCGTCACAGCTAAGCATAGGGAAGAGGCCATATCAGAGAGGGTAGGAAGATCAGAGACATGGATGGGAGCTAAATAGATCCATGGGACTGTCAATAGGAGGGAGGGATGCCACAGGCACATAGAAGGGAGAGAAATAGATCCTCAAACCTAGCACCCCAGGCAAGGGGAACCTGCATGGGGAAGACAAATCCCCATAACATGTGGCTGTGAAAACCAGAGGGGCCTAATTTCATGAGTACTTATAATCACTGGGGCTTACCACCTGGAACTTTAGAAATCAGCAGGCTCAGCTCAAGGAGAGCCAGAGGGTGAGAGGAAACTGAGTCCTTGTCCTTAAAGAGACAGTACAACAAACCATCCCACAGAGATACAGAATAGAAATAGGTTTGGAAAACACCCGGGGTATAGGGAAAGGAGACTTACTTACTAATCTCAGATCATGTACTGGATAGGCAGAAATCCTTAGGAGACTTCTACAAGAATAAGGGAGCTGGAAGGCTCCATTTCCCTCCCCTGTCTCCCAGCCTAGACACACTGACACTTGTAGGAAGCAGTACATAGCCAACTTTCTCCACCTAACTTGCTAACAGTGCACGTTGCCCTCACATTCTCTTGTGGACATGCCTCCCCCAGCCAGCCTCAGTTCCAGGTGTCCTCCTACAGCCGACTCCGGTAAACTTTGTGAACACCCCCCACGCTCCTCCCCCCTCTTCTGCAGATCCACCCCCTTCAGCCTCACTGCAGTTTTCTAAAGCAGCTCCAGGTCTCTTCCCACAACAGACCTGCAAAACCTTAATAACACACGTACTCCATTTCGACATTCTCCTGCAGACTTCCCTCTCTAATATGTCCTTGGCCGGAGCCCATCCAAATGGAGCCACAAATTTGGCAGTGTGCAAGCAGCCCTGATAGGAGTCCACACCACTTCTGGGGAGAGGGAAAGATAATAACACATACCAGTCCAACTGTGATGCCAGCAGTGGGCTTGGACCAGACACCTGGTCTGACTACAGGTCCTGTCCACCAATGAAATCTTCTCAGGGGACAACCCTGGGAAAGTGCCCTGTAGTTCAGTGCTATTGTATCTTTGACAAATGCCTGATCTGATTCAATTCAAGCCCAGGGTAGCCTCAGACTGGCCATTAACAACACAGGGATAAAATCCTGCCCACAACAGGCAAAGAGAGCCATAGCAGATGACTGGACAAAAAGTAAACACAGCTCAGCTACCACAGTAGAGTGAACACAATACACAGAAGAGACATCCCTCAAACACCATGTTCTAGTGAACAGAGAACATTACACTTCAGGGCACTGCAGGAACTCTTCTTCATGAGACCACTACTTTTAAGAGCAGGAGACATAGCTGACTTTCCTAACACATAGAAAAAGACACAGAGATTACAAAAAATGAGGACACAGAGGAACATGTCTCAAAGGAAAGAATAGGACAAAACCACAGCAAGAGAGCTAAAACACAGATATGCACTATGACTGATAGAATATTTAAAGTAATGATAGATACTATGATATGATATTTAGTAAAGTAATAAAAACACTCACCGGACTTGAGAAAAGAGTGGAAGACCTCAGTGAGACCCTCAACAGAGAGAAAACATAAAAGGAACCAATCAGAGATGAAGAAATCAATAATTAAATTAAAAATACTCTAGAGAGAATATATGGTAGACTAGAGGAAGCAAAACAAAGATAACCTGTAGGACAGGGTAATGTAAAGCAATCAAGATGAACAGGAGATAGGAAAAATAAAAAAATGAAAATAGACTTAGGGGACTCAGTGACAGCAAGTCAATGACATTTGCATTATAGAGATCCCAGAAGGAGAAGACAGAGAAAAGGGGGGATAAAATGTACTTAAAGAAATAATAGCTGGAAACTTCCCAAATCTGGGGAAGGAAACAGAAATCCAGATCTAGAAGGCACAGAGCCCACAATAAAATAAACCCAAGGAAGTCCACACTACGACACATAGTAATTAAAAGGGCAAAGAATGGTGATAAAGAGAGAATTGCAAAGCAGCAAGAAAAAAGAAATCACCTACAAGGCAAACCCCATAAGGCTCTCGGTTGATGTTTTCAGCAGAAACATTGCAGGCCACAAGGGAGTGGTACAATATATTGAAAGTGATGAAAGAAAAAACCCTGCAACCAAGAATACTCTATCCAGCAAGGTTATCTTTGAGAATAAAAGGAAAGATAAAGAGTTTCTCAGATAAACAAAAGTTAAAGGAATTAATGACCACTAAACCAGCCCTACAAGTAATGTTAAAGGGGATATTTTGAGTGGAAATGAAAGACCATAAATAGAAAGTTGTAGGAAGCACAAAAACAATAAAATTAAATGTATCTATAAACATCAGTCAAGGGATTCACAAAATAAAATGAAGTATGACACCTTATACCTAAAACCTCCCACCTTTAGTGGGAGGGAATAAAGAATTGGTAAACTTAAGGAACAATCAACTTAATACAGACTTCTCTAGGCATTAGATGATGTATATAAACCTAATGGTAACGACAAATCAAACACTAGTAACAAATATGTAAAAACTAAAAAGAAAGAAATCCAAGTATAAGTCTAAAGAAAGCAAGCAAATCATGAGAAAAGAGAGCAAGAGAAGGAAGGAACAGAGAACTACAAAACCACAAAAAAAACCCCAAAACCCTACAAAAGCAAGTGTAAAACAAGTAAAAAAGCCAATAAGTACATACCTATCAATAATTATTGTGAATGTAAATGGAAAAATGTTCCAAAAAAATGACATAGGATGACCAAATAGAGAAAAGGGAAAACCCATCTATAAGCTGCCTACAAGACACTCATTTTAGACCTAAGGACACAAGCAGATTGAAAGTGAGGGAATAGAAAGCATTTATCATGCAAATGGAAGTTAAAAGAAAGCCCTTGTAGCTATACTTATATTGTACAAAATAGACCTTAAAACAAAGACTGTAGCAAGAGACAAAGAAGGACACTATATAAAAATAAAGTGGACAATCCAACAAGATATAACAATTGTAAATATTTATGCACCCAACAAGAAAACACCCAAATGCATAAATCAGTTAATAACACACATAAAGGAAGTAATTAATAGTAATACAATAATAGTAGGGGACTTTAACACCCAACTTACATCAATGGATAGATCGCCCAAACAAAAAAATCAATAAAGAAACAATGGCTTTGAATGACACATTGGACAAGATGGATTTAATAGATACATTCAGGACATTCATCCAAAAAGAGCAGAATACACACATTCATGGAACATTCTCCAGAATAGATATATAATAGGCCACAAAAAAATCTCTACAAATTCAAAAAGACTGGTCATACTATCATGCATCTTTTCTGAGCACAGCACTATGGAACTAGAAATCAACCACAAGAAAATATCTGGAAAGAGAACAAATACATGGAAGTTAAATAACATGTTAATAAACAATGAATGGGTCAACTAAGAAATCAAAGAGGAAGTAAAAAATACATGGAGACAAGTGAAAATGAAAACCCAATGATCCAAGATCTTCAAGATGCAGGAAAAACTGTTCTAAGGGGAAAGTTTATAGTGATACAGGCTTACCTCAAGAAGCAAGAAAAATCTCAAATAAACAGCCTAACCTTACATCTAAAGGAGGTTAAAAAAAAAAAAAAAGAACAATAAAAAAGAACAAAACCCCAAACCAGTGGAAGGAGGGAAATAATAAAGATCAGAGCAAAAATAAATGAAATAGAAACAAACAAAAAAATAGAATAGATCAAAGAAACCAGGAGCTGGTTCTTTGAAAAGATTAACAAATTTGATAAACCTTTAGCCAGATGCATCAAAGCGAGAGAGAGAGAGAGAGAGGACTCAAAATCATAAATGACAGAGGAAAAATAACAATTGACACCACAGAAATACAAAGGAATATAAGAGACTATTAAAAAGTATATGCCAACAAATTAGACAAGGAGAAATATATATATTCCTAGAAACATATAACCTAAAAATGAATCAGAAATAAATAGAAAATTTGTACAGACTGATTACTAGCAATGAAATTCAATCAGTAATCAAAAAATTTCCCAGGGCGCCTGGGTGGCTCAGTCAGTTAAGGTCAGGTCATGATCTCATGGTTTGTGAGTTTGAGCCCTGCATCGGGCTCCATGCTGACAGCTCAGTGCCTGAAGCCTGCTTCAGACTCTCTCTCTCTCTCTCTCTCTCTCTCTGCCCCTTCCCTGCTTATTCTCTGTCTCTCTCTCTCAAAAATAAACAAACATAAACAAAATTCCCAACAAACAAAAGTCCAGGACTAGATGGCTTCACAGGTAAAATTCTACCAAACATTTAAAGAAGAGTTAATATCTATTCTCAAACTATTTCAAAAAATAAAAGAGGAAGGAAAGCTTCCAAATTCATCCTATGAGGTCAGGATTACCCTAATACAAAAACTAGATAAAGACATTACAAAAGAGGGGGGGGGGGAGGGGGAGTTACAGTCCAATATCCTTGATGAACACAGATGCAAAAATTCTCAAGAAAATACTAGCAAACTGAATATAACAATACATTTAAAAAAGAATTCACCATGATCAAGTGGAATTTATTCCTATGATGCAAGGTGTTTCAAAATTCTCAGTTTTGAGAATTCTTTCATTCTCACCAATATGATACATCATATCAGCAAGACAAATAGTAAAAACCATATATTTTCAAAAGATGCAGAAAAAGCATTTGACAACATACAACATCCATTCATGTTAAAAACACTGAAAAAGTAGGTTTGGAGGAAACATACCTCAACATAATAAAGGCCTTAAATGAAAAATCCACAGCTAGCATCATACTTAATGGTGAAAAAACAGAGCTTCTCCCCCAAGATCAGGAACAAGACAAGAATGTCCACTCTCACTACATTTATTCAACATAGTACTGGAAGTCCTAGCCACAGCAATCAGACAAGAAAAAGTTATAAAAGGCATCCAAATAGGTAAGAAAGAAGTAAAGCTTTCACTATTTGCAGATGACATGAATGTGGAAAAACCAGACTCCACCAAAAACTACTAGAACTAATAAATAAATTCATTAAGTTTGCAGGATACAAAATTAACATAAAGAAATCCACTGAATTTCTATACACTAATAATGAAGTATCAGAAAGAGAAATTAAGAAAATAATCACATTTACATTTGTACCAAAAATAAGAAAATAGCTGGGGTGCCTGAGTGGCTCAGTCGGTTAAGTGTCCAACTTCAGCTCAGGTCATGATCTCATGGCTTGTGAGTTTGAGCCTCATGTTGGGTTCTGTGCTGACAGTTTGAAGCCTGGAGCCTATTTTGGATTCTCTGTCTCTATCTCTCTCTGTGTCCCTCCCATACTTGTGCTCTCTCTCTCAAAACAAACACATAAACATTTAAAAAATAGCTAAGAATAAGCTTAACCAAGGAGGTTAAACACCTGTATTCTGAAAACTATAAAACATTGATAAAAAATACCTGAAGACAACAAAGATATTCCATACTCATGGATCGGAAGAATCAATGTTGTTAAAATGTCCATACTGCCCAAAGCAATGTACAGGTATTTATTTATTTATTTATTTGGGAGAGTGAAAGCAGGGGAAGGGCAGAGAGAGGGGGACAGAGGATCTGAAGCAGGCTTTGTGTTGACATGCTGACACTAGTGAGCCCAATGTGGGGTTCGAACTCATGAACCACGAGATCATCACCTGAACCAAAGTTAGACGCTCAAACAACTGAGCCATCCAGATGCCCCTGCAATGTACAGATTTAATGCTGTCTCTATCAAAATACAACCAGAATCTTTCACAGAACTTGAACAAATAATCCTAATTTTTCTATGGAATCACAAAAGACCCCAAGAACCTAAGCAATCTTGAAAAAGAACATCAAAACTGGAAGTATCACAACCCCAGACTTTAAGATATACTACAAAGCTGAAGCAATCAAAACAGTATGATATCAGCATGGAAACAGACACGTAAATCAATGGAATAGAGATCCCAGAAATAAACCCATGATTATATGGTTAATTAATCCTCAACAAAGGAGTCAAGAATACACAAGGGGAAAAGATAGTCTCTTCAATAAATGGTGATGGGAAAACTGGACAGCCATATGCAAAAGAATGAAACTACCACTTTCTTACACCATGCACATACACGAAAACTAAAAATGGATTAAACACCTAAATGTGAGACCTGAATGCATAAAAGTCCTTAGAAGAGAGCGTAGGCAGTAATTTCTCTGAAATCAGTCATAGCAACATTTTTTTAGATAATTCTTCTGAGACAATGGAAACAAAAGCAAAAATAAACTATTGGGCCTACATGAAAATAAAAAGCTTCTGTACAGCAAAGGAAACAATCAACAAAATAACAAGACAACCTACTGAATGGCAGAAGGTATTTGCAAATGACATATTCAATAAAGGGTTAGTGTCCAAGATACATAAAAAAGTACACAATCCCAAATAACCCAATTAAAAATGGGAAAAATTCATGAACAGATATTTCTCTAAAGAAGAGATACAGATAGCCAACAGAACCATGAAAACATGTTCAACACGACTCATCAGGGGAATGCAAATCAAAACCATAATGAGATGTCACCTTACACTTGTCAGAATTGGTAAAATAAAAAAAGACAAGAAATAGCAAGGGTTGGCAAAGATGTGGAGAGAAAAGAACTATCACACATTATTAGTGGGACATGTAAATTGGTGCAACCACTGTGGAAAACAATATGGAGGCTTTTCCCCAAAATCAGCCTAGAAATATGTGATCCAGTAATTCCACTAGGCACTTACCAAATGAAATGCAAACACTATTTTATTTTTGTATTCTTTATGTATTTATTTTGAGAAAGTGAGAAAAAGAGAGTGGGGGAAGGGCAGAGAAATAAGAATCCCAAGCTAATGCTACAGAGCCTGTATCATCAGCACAGAGCCTGATGTGGGGCTTGATCTCAAAACCATGAGATCAAAACCTGAGTTGAAATCAAGAGTCAGCCCTCCACAGACACAAAAAGATTGAGATCACACCATGCATATTTTCAAATCACTATGCTATGTAACTTGAAGTCAACCACAAGAAAAAATTTGGGAAGACCACACATATAAGAAGATTAAAAAAACAGCCTACTAAATAATGAATAGATTAACTAGGAAATTAAAAATAAATTTAAAAAATACATGGAAGCAAGTGAAAATGAAAACATGACAGTCCAAATCCTTTGGGATGCAGCAACAGCAGTTCTAAGAAGGAAGTACATTGTAATACAGGCCACCTCAAGAAGCAAGAAAAGTCTCAAGTATACAACCTAATCTTACACCTTAAAGAGCTAGGAAAGGAAGAGAGAATACAGCCTAAAGCCAGAAGAAGAAGGGAAATAATAAAGATTAGAGCAGAAATAAACTATATAGAACCAACAACAACAATAACAACAACAGCAGCAACAGCAGCAGCAATAACAAAAACAAGTAGAACAGATCAAAAAAACTAAGAGCTGATTCTTTGAAAGAATTAATAAAATTGATAGATCCCTAGCCAGACTTATCAAAAAGAAAAGAGAGAGGACACAAATAGATAAAATCACATAGGAAAGAGGAGAGATCACAATTAATACCACAGAAATACAATTTTAAGAGAATACTATGAAAAATTATATGCCAAGAAACGGGGCAATCTGGAAGAAATGGACAAATTCCTAGAAACACACAAACTACCAAAACTGAAAAAGGAAGAAATAGAAATTTGAAAAGACCCATAACCAGCAAAGAAATTGAATCAGTAATCAAAAATCTCTAAACAGTGTTGCCTGGGTGGCTCAGTCAGTTAAGCCTCCAACTCTTGATTTCACTGTTTGTGAGTTTGAGCCCTGCATCAGGCTTTGTGCTGACAGCATGGAGCCTGCTTGGGATCCTCTCTCTCCTCTCTCTGTCCTTCCCCTTCTCACTCGTTTGCTGTCTCTCTCAAAATAAACAAGATTAATAAAAACTTATAAAAAACTACAAAAAAATCTCCAAACAAACAAAAGTCCAGGGCCAGATGGGTTCCCAGGGGAATCCTACCAGACATTAAAAGAAGAGTTAACACCTAGTCTCTCAAACTGCTATTCCCCAAAAAATAGAAATGGAAGGAGAGCATTTTATGAGGCCAGCATTGCCTTGATTCTGAAGCCAGACTAAGATCCCATTAAAAAGGAGAATACAGACCAGTATCTCTGATGAACATGGATGCAAACAAAAATTCTCAACAAGATCCCATCAAATCAAATATAACAGTACAAAAAAGAATTATTCACCATGATCAAGTGGGATTTATTCCTGTGCTATGGGGCTGGTTCAATATTTGCAAATCAATCACCATGATATACTACATTAATAAAAGAAAGGATAAAAATCCAAATGACCTTCTCAATAGATGCAAAAAAAGCATTTCACAAATATAGCATCCACTCTTGATTAAAAAAAAAACCCTCAGCAAAGGAAGTATAGATGATACTCCAGCATCATAAAAGCCATACACATAGGACCCACAGTTAATATCATCCTTAATTGGGAAAAACTGAGATCTTTTCCTCTATGGTCAGAAACAAGACAGGGATGTACAATTTCTCCGTCACTATTTAATATACTACTAGAAGTCTTAGTCTCAGCAATCAGACAACAAAAAGAAACAAAAGGCATCCAAATTGGCAAGGGGAAAGTCAAATTAGCACTATTTGCAGACAACATGATATTCTATGTAGAAAACCTGAAAGGCTCCACTAATAATTTTCTAGAACTAATATATGAATTCAGCAAAGTTGCAGGATATAAAATCATTGTACAGAAATCTGTTGCATTTCTGTACACAAAATGAAGCATCAGAAAAAGAAATCAAGGAATCAATACCATTTGCAATTGGAACAAAAACAATAAGATACCTAGCAATAAACCTAATCAAAGAGGCAAAGGATTTGTGTACTCTGAAAACCATAGAACACTTATGAAAGAAATTGAAGAGGGCATAAAGAAATGGGAAAAAGTTCCATGCTCATGGATTGGAAGAAGATTGTTAAAATATATATACTACCCAAAGCAATATATACATTCAATGCAACCCCTTTCAAAATACCACCAGCATTTTTCACAGAGCTAGAACAAACAATTCTAACATTTGTATGGAACCACAAAAGACCCCAAATAGACAAATTAATCATGAAAAAGAAAGCAAGTCTGGAGGCATCACGATTCCAGACTTTAAGCTATATTACAAAGCTGTAGTCATCAAAATAGTATGGCACTGGCACAAAAAACAGACACATAGATCAATGGAATAGAATAGAAAACTAGAAACAGACCTACAAGTATATGGTCAACTAATCTTTGACAAATCAGGAAAGAATATCCATGGAAAAAAGACAGTCTCTTCAAAAAATGGTGTTGGGGAAACTGGACAGCGACATGCAGAAGAATGAACCTGTACTACTTTCTTACACCATACACAAAAATAAATTCAAAATGGATGAAAGACGTAAAGGTGAGACAGGAAACCATCAAAATCGTAGAGGACAACACAGGCAGCAACTTCTCTGACCTCAGCTGTAGCAATTTCTTACTACATGTGTCACCAAAGGCAAGGGAAACAAAAGCAACAATGAACTTTTGGGACTTCATCAAGATAAAAAGCTTCTGCACAGCAAAGGAAATAACCAACAAAACTGAAAGGCAGCATACAAAATGGGAGAAGGTATTTGCAAATGACATATTTGATGCAGGGTTAGTTTAAAATATACACATATATATAGTATGTATATTAATATAATATATTAAAGTATAGTTTAATAAAGAACTTATTAAACTCAACATCCAAAAGCCAAATGATCCAGTTAAGAAATAAGCAGAAGACATGAATAGATATTTTGCCAAAGAAGACATCCAGATGGCTAATGGACACATGGGAAGATGCTCAACATCACAGAAATACAAATCAAACCATAATGAGATACCACCTCACACTTGTAAGAATGACTAAAATTAACACAGGAAATAAGAGATGTTGATGAAGAAGCAGTGAAAGGGGAACTCTCTTACACTTTTGGGAATTCAAAGTTTGCCGCCATTCTGTAAAACAGTATGGAGGCTTCTCAAAAATTAAAAAATAGAACTATCCTATAATCCAGAAATCGCACTACTAGGTATTTACCCAAAGGATACAAAAATACAGATTTGAAGGGGTGCATGCACCCCAATGTTTATAGTAGCACAATCAACAATAGTCAAACTATAGAAAGAGACCAAATGTCCATTGACTGATGAATGGGTAAAGAAGAAGTGATATGTATATCCAGTGGAATATTATTCAGCCAACAAAAAGAATGAAATGTTGCCATTTATCTGCAAATATGTAGATAGAGCTAGAGTGTATTATGCTAAGCAAAGTCAGTTAGAGAAAGACAAATACCATATGTTTTCACTCACATGTAGAATTTAGGAAACAAAACAGAGGAACATATGGGAAGGGGAAAAAAGTGGGAAACAAACTCTTAATTATAGAAAACAAACAGGGTTGATGGAGGGAAGTGGATGGGGGTGAGCTAAATGGGTGATGGATTTTAGGGAGGGCATTTATGATGATGAGCACTGGGTGTTATATATAAGTGATGAATCACTAAATGCTACTCCTGAAACCAATATTATACTATTGTTAACTAAGTAGGATTTAAAGAAAAATTTGGAGAAAATTAAAATTAAATTAAATTAAAAGAGATAGATGATAGATGATAGATAGATAGATTGATTTAGCATGCAAAGTGGCAAAAATATGGAGAAAAGGCTAATACAACCCTAGTGAGTTTTTTTTGCAGTTTGTGTATAGCATGGAAGTACAGAATGATGACTATACAGAAATAACCAAGAATTGCATTAGGGCTTTGAGAAGCAAGGACAGAAAAGAACAAAAGAATGACCCTTCTGGATCCAATGGCCAAAGGGATGACTAATGTCATAACAGATACCACTTTGGACTGAGAAGTTGCACCACAGACCAGGTACCACTTCATAAGCCCCATAAACAAATTGCAGAGACTGGAGCGTGGAAACCCTATATAAATTCCTTTGTTCATTTATTCCTTCAATGAATTCTTATAGAGCTCCTATCATCTTCCTATAAATACAGAATTAAACCAAACAATGTTGATTTCCCTGAAAATATCACCAGACGACCTGTTAATAAAGCAGAGGTAAATTTGTTAGAATTTGCTACAGTAAGTGATACTACCTTGATGGAGTTTTAAGAGTGTCACAGAAAGAAGTCAAACTAAAATAGTGTGATTTTGGGGTCTGAGATCAAGTAGTTTAAGGTAGGTGTTTCAAAGTGAGGAATGGAATGGAATTCAACAGAGACTGTGGTGTAATCTTTCAGGATTGGCCATCACAAAGATATCAGTCTTAAAGTGAGTCTTGGTAAGTAAACCATCATTGATGAGCAAACTGTCCAGGTGAGCAGTCATTGCCTTTGATAAATTGTTCTGAGGGAATTTTTTCAAGTAAACCATAAAGTTATTTATTGGCTTACAGACTTGCCTTTTCTGGCCAACGTTTTTCTGTAACAAACAACTAAGTCATGCTGACATGACTGTAGACCATCTAAGTTATATTGTCACAGGTGGTCTTGTTTTTCAACAAAGTCCCCATGGGGCTTCAATTTTGTGGGGGAAGATAAACTATACAAATTATATAGAGATATATTAAGTAGTGACTAGTGTAGTGGAAAAAGAATAAAGCAGAACAGTGTAGAAAGAGATTGGAATAGGGTTGAGGCTGCTATTTTATATCATGTGATTAGGAAAGACTTCATTGGTGATGAAACACTTGAGAACTTCCTGCTGGATGTGTAAGAGAGAGCTATAAAGACTGGGACAGGAAACACTTGAGGGTGTCTCTACCACTTTAGAAATAGGAGCTCAATAGTTCAGTAAGAGAAAAATATAGTGCATTTCTTTCTCATCTGAGTTGACAGGTGATATTTCTACCAAAAAATAGGCAATCTGCCACTTATTTCTCCTTGCCTTTCTATGTTAGATTCTCCATCCTGCCTCAACTGTTGCTCTTTTTGAGTATATCACACCTCTCCCAGGTCTGCTGCTGGAAAAGCAGCTCTGACCTTGCAGATTCCCATGTTTGTCTTCTACATTTCACCATGTCCCACACTGCTCTTCCACTTCCTGAACTTCCTGCAGGCTTTCTCTCTCTTAGGCAGCAAACACTCCTCTCTCTTTGGGCACAAGTTGCCTCCTTGCCTACAAAGATCATTGGATGAGGCAGCTGAAGCCATGGCATTCTGGAAAGAAGAGGAGACTGAAGCACAGATTGGTGAAAGAATTTTCCTACCACACAACATTAGGACTGGAATAAGCAGGTGGGCTTTCCTGACACCTAGCTTCCATCTGTTGAAAAAATAAGACTCTCCCAAGGCATATATGGAGTATGCTACCTCTCTCTGAGAGACACATTACGGTTTTAATATAGTCTGGGATATCTCAGACTATTAGATCTGGACTTTTTATTTAAAATATTTATAACTTTGGGTGCTTGGGTGGCTCAGTCAGTTGAGCATCCAACTCATGATACTAGCATGATGTAATCTTTCAGGATTGGCCATCACAAAGAAATCAGTCTTGAAGTGAGTCTTGGGAAGTAAACCAAGTGTTGAGCCTGGAGCCTGCTTAAGATTCTCTCTTTCTCTCCCTCTGCCCCTCTCCCCTGCTCATGCACACGCTCTCTCTGTCTGAAAATAAAATGAAAAAAATAAAATAAAACAAAACAATCATAACATACAGTTATTTGCAGTTTGCAATGAATTTGTGTATTCATTTGTGCTTTACACAGAACTATAAGGGATAGTCTGGAAGATGATGATGATGATAATGATGATGGTAGAAGCTAACTAACATTTGAGGGACCACTAGCTATATGCATGCATCAGTTCTAAGTGATTTATATATAATATCATTTCATCCTCACAGCATTTCCTATGATTATTACATTCCTGCTTTCTGGCTAGAAAACTGAAAGAGAAGTTAAGTAACTCATTCCAGGTATGTTAGCTGTATGTGATTGAGCCTGGAATTAAACCCAGAAACTCTGATCTGAAGCCTGCATATTCTTCCCTCTACTGTAAGCCTCTATAGTGTCCCTGTTTCACAGGTTTGGAAACAGAGAGTCCGCCATTGTTGTTCAATGGTGAATGTAGAAATATAATCCTAGTTTTGTAACCTCTATTTCCTACAACTTCCTGTTTGAAACCTAGTACCGTTTTGTTGTGTTTTTTTTTGCTACATTTAGAATGAAAGCCTTAAGAAACTGCTTTGTTTAACCTAGAAGAGGGGATAAAAGTGGATTTAGAATAAAGGTAATTTTTCACTATTAAAGACAGTGTAGGAAGTTCTAGTCCCCAGCCTGCACCAGCCCCAAATATCCCAGCAGGGTGGCCTTACCATGGTACATATTGGGATACCCCATGTCAGTGCTCACTATAGCTCCAGCCATCTCATCAAAGTTACACAGGTGCAAAGCATCCTGGCACATTTCAGGCTCATACCACTTTGGCTCCAGATGATTTGTCTGTGACCCATGATGCAGAGCATCCCTGACACCCTGACCTATACCTGACTAGGCTCCAGTAGCCCCATCAGCATGCCCAGTGTGCAAATGCCTAGGATACTCTGGCTTGCAACCACTTCAGCTTCAGCTGTCTCGCCAGGGTGCCCTCTGTGCTAAAAGCCCCAGGATTACCCTGGCCCACATCCAACTTAGCTCTGGCCATCCCATTGGGGTGGCTCCCAGCACTGAGTGCCTTGAGACTCTCAGAACATGCATGACAGCCAAAGTCAGCAGGGGATGACCATACACAAAACCATTCCTTCAAGTTTTGGAGAAGTGGCTGTTCTGCCTAATTCACAGAAACAAACACAGAAAGTCAAGCAAAATGAGACAGAAATATCCTCAAAATGAAAGAATAAGATAAAACTTCAGAAATAGAACCAAATGGAGCAGACATAAGCAATCTACCTGATAAAGAGTTCAAAGTAATGGTCATAAAGATGCTCACCAGACTCAAGAGAAAATTGGATGAACTCAGTGAGAACTTCAGAGATATAGAACAGAAAATATATAAAAAAGAAACAATTAGAGTTGAAGAATATAATAACTGAATGAAATGAACATAAATGAAAAATACACTGAAGGGAATCAACAGTAAGTTAGAGGATGCAGAAAAATTGATTAGTGATTTAGAAGACAGAGTAATAGAAAGTGCCAAGTTGAATAGCAAAAGAAAACAATAATTTAAAAAGAGGATAGGTTAAGAAATTTCTTGGACAACATCAGGCAAACATTCACATCATAGGAATCCCAGAGGAGAAAAGAGAAAGGTGCAGAAAACTTACTTGAAGAAGTAACTTACTTGAAGAAGCTTAAAACTTCCCTAATCTGGGGAAAATAACAGGTTCAGGAAGCACAGAAAACTCCAAAGAAGATGAACCTAAAGAGATCCATACCATGACACACAACAATAATTAAAGAGAGAATTTTAAAACCAGCAAGAGAAAAGAAAACAGCTATATGCAAGGGGAACCTCACTAGGTTATCAGCTGACTTTTCACCAGAAATTTTGCAGGCCAGAAGGGAGTGGCCACATTATATGTAATATTCCATCCAAAACCAACATTCTTTCAAGTGCACATGGAATATTCTCCAGGATAGATCACACGTTAGGACACAAAACAAGTCTCAATAAATTTAAGATTGAAATCATATCAAGCATCCTTTCCAACCAGAAATGACTTGAAACAGGAAATCAATTACAAGGCAAAATAGGAAGAAACGCAAACATGTGGAGGCTAATCAAATGCTACTAATGGGTCAACTAAGAAATCAAAGAGGAAATAAAAAATACCTGGAAACAAATAAAAATGAAAGCACAATGGCCCAAGATATTTGGGATATGACAAAAGTAGTTCTAAGAAAGAAATTTATAGCAATACAGGTCTATATCAAGAAACAAGAAAAATATCAAATATAAAAATATAACCTTACATCTAAAGGAATTAGAAAAAGAAAACAAATAAAGTCCAAAACTAGTAGGCAGAATGAAATAAAGATCGGAGTGGAAATAAATAAAATAGAGACTAAAACTATACAAAAGATCAGTGAAAGCAAGAGTTGTTTCTTTGAAAAGATGAAAAAGATTGATAAAACTTTAGCCAGACTCATCAAATAGAGGTCTCAAATAAATAAAATCAGGAATGAAAGAGGAGAAGTAATCACCAGCACCACAGAAATATAAGTCTCTTTATAAGAGACTACTATGAAAAATTATATGCCTACAAATAGGACAACCTAGAAGAAATGGACAAATACTTAGAAACATACAATCTTTTAAAACTTAACCAGGAAGAAGTAGACCAATTACTGAATAGACCAATTACTAGTAATGAAATTGAAGCAGTAATAAAAATTTCCCAACAAACAAAAGTCCAGGATTAGATGAATTCACAGATGAAGTCTACCAAAGATTTAAAGAAGAGTTCATAAACTATTCTCCTCAAACTATTCCAAAAAAATACAAGGGTAAAGAAAGCTTCCAAATACATTCTATCAGGCCAGTATTATCCTGATACCAAAACCAGATAAAACATTCCAAAAACCCCCAAAACTACAGGTCAATATCCCTGAGGAACATAGGTGCAAAAATCCTCAACAATGTACAACCAAACTGCATTCAATAACACCTTAAAAGGATCATTTACCACTATCAACTGGACTTTATTCCAGGGATACAAGGATGGTTCAATATCCACAAGTCAATCAACATGACATACCACATAAACAAAATGAAGAATAATCATATCTCAATAGATGCAGAAAAAGAATTTGACAAAATTCAACATCTACCCATGATAAAAAGTCTCAACAAGGTGGGTTTAGAGGAAACATACCTCAACATATTAAAGTACATATATGACAAAGACACAGCTAATGTCCAACTCAATGATGAAAAAATGAGAGCTGTTCCTCAAAGATCAGTAACAAGACAAGTACTCCTGCAAAGATCAGGAACAAGACAAGTACTCCTCTACTGCAGCCACTTTTATTCATCATGGTATTAGAAGTCTTAGCAACAGCAACCAGACAAGGAAAAGAAACTAAAAGCATCCAAATTAGTAAGAAAGGAGTAAAATGGTCAGTATTTGCAGATGACATGATACTATATATAGAAAACCTGAAAGATTCCATCAAAAAACTACTAGAAGTAATAAAGGAATTCAGTAAAGTTACAGGATGCAAAATTAATATACAGAAATTTGTTGTATTTCCATACACTAATAATGAAGTAGCAGAAAGAGAAATTAAGAAAACAGTCTCATTTCCAATTGCATCAAAAAGAATAAAATACCTAGGAATAAACTTAACCAAGTTGGTGAAAGAGCTGTACTCTGAAAACTATAAAACATTAATGAAAGAAATTGAAGACAACACCGACAATAGAAAGACATATCATGCTTATGGATTGGAAGAATTCATATTGTTACAATATCTGTACTACCCCAAGCAATCTACAAATCCAATCAAATCCCTACCAATAGGACTTTTCACAGAAGTAGAAGAAATAGTCCTAAAATTCATATGCAACCACAAAAGACTCTGAATAGCAAAGCAATCTTAAAGAACAAAGCAGAGGTATCACACTCCAGATTTCAAACTATACTACAAAGCTATAATAATCAAAACACATATAGCACAAAAACAGACACATAGATCAATGGAACAGGATAGAGAGCACAGAAATAAACCCATGCATACATGGTCAATTAATCTATAACAAAGGAGGCAAGTGTATACCAAGAGGAAAAGTCTTTTCAATAAATGGTGCTGGGAAAACTGGACAGCATATTCAAAAGAATGAAACTGCACGACTTTCTTATACTATATACAAAATAAAGTCAAAATTGATTAAAAACTTAAATATGAGACCTGAAATCATAACACTTCTAGAAAAAAACATAGGCAGTAATCCCTTTGGCATTAGCCTTAGCAACATTTTTCCTCAAAGCAAGGAAATAAAAGCAAAAACAAACTATTGTAACTATACCAAAATAAAAAGTTTTTGCACAGCAAAGAAAATCATCAACAAAATGAAAAGGTAACCTACTGATTGGGAGAAGATATTTGCAAATGATACATTTAATAAAAGATCAACATTCAAAATATACAAACAACTTATGTAACTCAACACCAAAACAAAAACAAAAACAAAAACAAAAACCAAACAATAGGATTAAAAATGAACAGAAGACCTGAATAGACATTTTCCCAAAGAAGATGTGGAGGTGGTCAACAGACATGTGAAAATATGCTAAACATCACCAATCATCAAGGAAATGCAAATCAGAACCAAAATGAGATATCATCTTATACCTGGCAGAATGGCCAGTATCAAAAATATAAGAAATAACAAGTGTTGATGAGGATGTGAGAAAAAGGAACTCTTGTGTACTCTTCGTAGGAATGTGAATTGGTACAGCCACTGTGGGAAACAGTAATGAAGTTTCCTCAAAAAATTAAAAATAGAAATACAATATGGTACAGTATTTCTAATGGAAATTTACACAAAGCAAACAAAAACACTAATTCAAAAAGACATTTACACTCTTATGTTTATTGCAGCATTATTTATAATAGCCAAGACATTGAAGCAACTAAATGTCTGTCATTAGATGAAGAAAGAAGATGTACACACACACAAACATAAAAAAGAATGAGATTTTGCCATTTGTGACAATGTGGATGGACCTAGAGGGTATTATGCTAAGTGAAATTCAGTCAGACATGATTTCACTTATGTGTGGAATGAAAAAAAAAAAACAAGCAAACAACAAAAAGAAGCAGAAACTGACTTATAATACAGACAATAAACAAACTGGCAGTTGCCAGAAGGGAGGATGTTGGGGGGATGAGCAAAATGGGTAAAAGGGAGTGGGATTAACAACCCTACAGTTATGAAATGGAGAAGTCACATGAATGAAAGATACAGCCTAGGGAATATAGTCAATAGTATCATATGGTGACAAATGGTAGGTACATTTGCGGTGAGCACAACCAGAGTTGTCAAATCACTATACTGTACACCTGGAACTAATGTAAAAATGTGTGCCAATTATTCTTCAATAAAAAGGAAAAAGAAAAAAAAATAACATGACAATACAATACAATACAATACAATACAAGAGTTGCCTAAATGAAAAAAAAGGCAATGGTTGACCAATATAAATTTCCTGGCTTTATTTTTATACTAAATTACCAAGGATTAAATAAATAAGTAAATACTCTGTTCTCACTGAACATGAACGATGTTTCTCCCTGAGGACTGCTTGCTCTATGACACTTAAAATTCTTAATTTTTGCAGTTTATATTTTCTTGACTTGTAAACAGTTTGAATTTAGAAGTTTAAGCAAAAAAGTTGGGATGTGGACATACTGAATAGATTCATCTGGACATTAGCTACAGTTTGAAATAAAAAGCTTCTCAGTGAGCAACTTTATTTTTAGAGTTAGCTATTCTCTTGAATATTCTGTTGCTCACCATGGCTCATGCATACATATACTTAACACGTAGCACCCTGGGAAGCTACAAGGGAGTGAACACAGAGTATGCAGAATAATTTTCTTATACAATCCCACTTGTTTATGTTCTCTCTCTGTGGAGTCCTTTTACTTATGGGTGGAAGTATTACATTTGCCCATTTTTGTTTTCAAATAATTTTTCTGGATAGTTAATGATTAATCCTTATAATCCCCTTTAGAACTGTTTGCATTATCTCTCTTTCATGGATAAAGAAACTGAGGTAGGAAATTAAGACATTTGCCAAAAGCTAAAGAGGGTGTTTAGATTAAGATGAGGCCAGATCTCTGCCTCAAATTCTGTGCTCGTAGTTCTGCTCCATGAAAAATAGATGCCATTTAAATATTTACATTTTGCTAACAGTAGCAGAAATAATGCCAACGAATGTTAATTAAGCAGCCACTAGATGATTAAAACACTGGTATGGGCCTCCCCAGTGAGAAGAAATCTATTAGCATTTTCCTATTGACTCTCAGAAGCCTCACTGTGATCTGTCTCCATGAGCTGAAACAAAACAAAATTTCTGATCAAAGAGATTTGTCCCAAGGGGGATCAACTTTGCCAGAAGATACTGATCGCATGGTTGGTAGGGAGTGAATGTTTATCTGATGGCAGTCAGAAATAGCAGCATGACTCTTACAAAGGGATTTGTAGTCAAGAACTGTAACCCTCTGAGGGTCCGGTGCCAGTTAGGGCCTCTGAGATCCTGCCATTATCTGTTTCTACTGTTTTTCAAAAAGGGGTCTTTTCTGCTTGTTGCTTCCATAGATGAGGTCTCTACAGGTACAAGTAGTCTTGTGTTCCTTACCTGTAGCCACAGATACCAGGTCAACGTGTGTGTGTGTGTGCGTGTGTGTGTGTGTGTGTGTGTGTGTATTGGGGTGGGGGTCAGCTTTATCTTTCTTTTTTTTTTTATTTTTTATTTTTTTTTAATGTTTATTTATTTTTGAGACAGAGAGAGACAGAGCATGAACGGGGCAGGGTCAGAGAGAGGGAGACACAGAATCTGAAACGGGCTCCAGGCTCTGAGCTGTCAGCCCAGAGCCCGACGCGGGGCTTGAACTCACGGACCGCGAGATCATGACCTGAGCCGAAGTCGGCCGCTTAACCGACTGAGCCACCCAGGCGCCCCAATCTTTCTTCCTTCATCCAATTCTTTATCTGCCAAGTTGGGGCAGATTGCCTCCACTAAGCACAGAGGCTAACTAGGTGCATTCTGTTTACTGTCCAGAAATTTCCCCCAATCCTTTTTCTTTGCATTCCCACAGGTTAATACTGTATTTTTGCTTTACTGCTCCCTCCTGCTCTCCCTGGCAAAGATTCCCCATGAGTCTTCCTTTCCTCTTTAAGGCAACTCTTGTGAACATTGTCAGATGAAGACCTACTTTATGGCCTTGGCTGTTCCCCAACTCTGGGCTCTCTCTCTTTTTTCCACTGGTGTCTTTTCCTTGCAGCCTTGTCACTGGCACTGAGAATTCAGGTGTGTGCTTGGTAGATAGGTGGCCTCTGGTTTGCATGCCAGAAGTTTACTCACAGACTGGTATTCTAGCATTACCTAAAGCCACAGACTCTTGTCATTAAAGGAACGGGAGATTTTCTAATGGAAAAGTTTCAGTTACAAGTAAGAATCTATAGGAAGGAGAATCTCAAAACAAGAAACACCTCATTCATTCAGTCTGAAAATATTCTCACAGATGTTGGACTGAAAAATGCCTATGCTAAACAAATTCATAGGAGACATAGGTAGCCCATGCCCACAATGCAGAAGGTAAGTGTCCTGACAGATGGATCTACAAAGGGCACCAAAATAAAACTGTTATATTCAGGAAGCCTACCTGGAAGAAGTGATGCTCAAACTGAATTTTGAAGGATAAAAGGTAACTATAGATAACATTGCACTTCGGAGGCTTTTATAATTATCTAGTGACAGTAACCTAAGTGGACAGATGATAGAAATTAAGTAGAAAAATATCTGGATCTGATGGCTGACTGTTTTGGAGAGGAAGTGGGGTTGGTAGTGAGAGAGATGGAAATATTAGGAAGAGCTGTTGGATTTTTCTCTTTTGAGTATCTTGGTGGTAAATGTGCCAATCATTTAGATAAGAATGCAAGAAGGGTATTAGGCTTTTTGGGAGGAAAGGAGTTTGGTTTTGGATGTGTTGCCTTTGAAGTGGTTGTTGGTCACCCAGGTGATGACAACATTCTACTTGCCTGTGTGTTTCACAGATTCAGCTGCAGACTCAAAGTAATGGATACATTGCCAGCCCCTAGCAGAGAAACTTCCCAATAGTAGGAAGTCTTAGCATTTCTTGGGTAGAAAACTTTTTCAGTTTCCCTATGGATATGTAGACCTTTTAGAAATGGAAGTATCCTTAGAGAACAACATCTAGCCTCATTTTGCAGATTTGTCTAACTTTAGTAGCAAACTAGGCACCATTAGTAGAAACAATGACTGCTTAAAAGAAGGATGAAAAAGGTCAAACAAGGATTTCTGCTGCCCATAACACAGAATGCTAGGGATTATGAAGTCCTCTGTACCAATTCTGAGTAGCCTACTTTATTTACATATGAATAAGAATCCAGAAAGCACATACTTACTGAGCTATGTCACAAATAAATGACTTTGGAAAAAGGAGACCATTCTTTGCCTCAGTGCTGAGTCAGAAATCCTCAGTAGCCTAGGATACCCTTCATGTCTGGGCAAGGTCATGGAGAAATTAGAATCAGAATCTGAATAGGATAATCACCCTTGACATTTTCCCCTTACACTCATCTCTATAGAATACAGCAATTCAATATTATTGAGAATCTCCTCTGCACCAGGCACTGTGCTAAGTCCGTGACTCAGAGACAGGAAGGGAAATCACAAGGTCTGGTCTCAACCTTCAAATTGCTTGTGGCCTAGAAGAAGAAATATATATTTAAAGAAAACATTATGACACTAATCCTTGGCTTGCTCTATCAATAGTTTTACTTTTCAAAAAGTTAAGAAAGAATGAGGGGAACCAATGCTTTGGGTCTACCTGTGAGAGATGTATAGGAAAGAATCATTAAACTATTTTTATTGTCATTTGATTATTTCATTTTCTTCTCAAAGAAAATTATCTTTAGCAGAAAATATTACATACAACTTTTGTAAGAGGGAATTAGTCCTGAGGGAGAGAAAATTTCAAGGGTTCTGATGTAAAGAACTTCATCCCAGATGACTCTCAGAATTTATCAGTATAATCCTCAAATGCTATTTATTGATTTTTGAGGAAATGAGAAGCCCTAGAGAGGTACCCTCCCCCCCAAACTGAAGGCAATAGTCTTGGTTTAAAAAAGAGAGAGAAGGGTAAAATTTCAAACTACAAGGAGATGAGCTTAATGGCAATGCAGGGCAATGTTCTAGGCTGGATTTGCTTTTTAAAAAATGCTTACAAATACTCAGAAAGAGAAGCACAATTAACATGAATCAACTCTGTTAATTAAGAGTGAATCATGCCAAACTCATCCCACTTTTCTTTTTGATATGGCTACTAGGCTGACACATCATGAAAACACAGTAGACATTGTGTATCCAATTTATTTGGGAACACCACATGTGGTTTTAGAGCCACAATTTCAAAGATATTGCAAGAACATTAAAAATTCTCAGAACATAGCCTTTTAGAGCCCTTCCTTTAGGTGTAATTAAATTCCCATGTATTTGCAGTGTCCTAGTACCCAATCAACTGAGAGCCATCGCACAGCCCAGGAGGCTATTAGACAGAGCCCAGCAGTTACATTTTAGTTATTTATTCACTTTATCTCATGCTATCCTCTCTCAACTCTTCAACCTTTCCATTAATCTGTTAGCCTGTCTTCAGACTCTGTTTGCTTTAAGTTGCTTTTTTCAGACCCTGGAACTTGATTAAGGAAAATATCTATGCAATTCATCAAAGGCAGAGGAAAATCCAAGCAGTCTTTCAAGTCTTAAGTATAATATCACCTTTTGCTTTGCCTCTATATTTATTAACTAGGTCAAATGGTGGACATAAGCCCCTGAGGGTCTCTGTTTGACCTTGATTTGGGTCTGGCTGCCTTTGAGAAAAACAACCTGAACTCTGACTATAGATTGCTTTTGATTTGGGTTACACTAGATCAGTGGCTTTCCAATTTTTTCTGCTTTGACTCACATTGTAGATGGCCTTTATATGTGTACCACCCTCTCATGGTTATACCTATATCATAGGGTATGGCAAGGGTCAGACTGGGAGCAGTCTAACAGGCAATTCTGGGCAGCCTAGTTCTAGGTTCACCTTTTTTTTTTTAATTTTTTTTATTCAAGAGAATATATTGAGTTGTGAGTGAAATTCATGTCATTATTAACAGATTGATTTTTGGATATTACAGTCTTGTTCTGGTTTAGTGTTTATTAAAAATCCAATTGTGGGGTACCTAGGTGGCTCAGCCAGTTAAGTGTCTGACTCTTGGTTTCAGCTCAGGTCATGATCTCATGGTTCATGAGTTCGAGCCCCGCATCGGGCTCTGTGCTGAGAGTGCAGAGCCTGCTTGGGATTCTGTCTCCCTCTCTTTCCCAATAGTTCTGTCCCTTTCCCAATAGTTCTCTCTCGAAAATAAACATCTAAAAAAATAATTTAAAAAATCCAGTTGTCCTTATACCTTGGTATTTATTAAAGGTGACAAATCACAACATGTTATAACTGTACCACACAAGTGAGTTGTGACACTAGGCCTGAGGATTGGGCTAGATACAGTGTGTTTCAGCCAATGGTTTAAAACTGCAACATAAATTGTGTATTATATTGCCGGGGTGGGGAGGGGGTGTAGTTCCCTTTGTGCTTCTAATGGTTGAGCATCTTCCCAGCACACTAGTGAAAAAGACAGACTTTGAATTCCTAATTATTTCCAAGATTTAAGCAAACAAATAACAAACACCTTATCTTTGGACTTTCTCTCCTTTAATTCCCCACCCCCCCCACACACACCTTTGCTTCCTTTTTCTTCCTCCTATCAAAATCTGCACTCAGCAAATGATCTGACATCATTCATTAACACTGTAGTATACATTTTCTTTTTTCAGAAACATCATATTGTTTGCATCTTTGGCCTTATTTCAACTGTAGAGTTCAAAGGATTCCCACCCCAAAACCATAATTTTGTATACCTCCCCTAAAATCAGACAGTTTGAGACTTCAATCTGGAGGTAAGATGAGTTACCCTGTTTTGAAATCCTACAAAATAGCCAGTGGCCAAGGAAGGCAACACTGATTCACAGATTCCTCCACTAGGCACTTTCAGAGTTTACTGGTCTAGATCAGTTATTCCTTTTCTACTGCTGTAGTAACCCCTGAATAAAGGGTCCAGTTCACTGAAATTTAGAAATTTCCCTTCTTTATAGGAAGAGCAGATTGATTCGTCCCATTTTCCTAGACTAACTCTTTCAGATGAGAGTATTTTAAGTTGAATAATAAAAGCAAATCTCAAAGAGAAAAAAAAAAGAAAATTAAGGTTTATGTCAACTCTAACCCACACAAGGACATTGGATCCCTCCTCAGTAATCCTTTTGTAATTCTATCTACAATTTTTCTGAATTAAATACATGTCGTAAGCAACTAATCAGGGTTTTGTTTTTTAATTAAAAATTAGGGCTTGATACTAGGAGAAATCTCCCATTGACTAATCTAAGCACTTAGGCACTCAAATTCAGTTTAAAACAAACCATACTCTGATTAGATGTTTGATACATTTTAATTTCTCTAATTTGAAAAGTCAAATTGGAGATAATAAGCACCATTTAAAATAAAAGAGTCTAAAAAATTCCACAGACATTTGTGAAGAAGATAAATACAATGGAATTTAGAGGAGAAAGTAACAAAGTTCTCCTTTGGGTGTGCCATTCTCAAGCCTGCAGCTCTGTGATACTTATGAGGAATCGAGTTAATGTAAATAACAGGACTGTTTTACTGGCAGTGTTTCTAATCTGTGAAACTCCGTGTTCTGTTCAGTGTAGCTCTGGACCACCTGCTCTATGCTTTAGCACTGAGTCTGTGGGAAACATAGAAGAGGTTGAGACCTGGTTGCTGTTCTCATGGTGCCAGGACAATCTTCCTAAAACACAAATTCGTTCATCACCCTTACCTTAGTCAGCTCAGGTTACTATTACAAAATATTGCAGACTGGGTGACTTAAACAATAATTCTAGACGTTGTAATTCTAGAGGCTGCTGGATCAGCAGCCAGTGTGGTTAGGTTCTGGTGGAGCTCTCTTCCTGGCTTGCAGACAGCTACCTTCTTGTGTTCTCACATGGTTCTTCTTTTTTAAATTTATTTTTATTTTTTGAGAGAGAGAAAGGGAGAGTGAGAGCTCACATGCACAAGCAGGGAAGGGGCAGAGGGAGAGGGAGGGAGAGAATCTTAGGCAGACTCTAGGCTCAGTGTGGAGTCCAGAAGAGGGGCTTGATCTCATGACTGTGAGGTGATGACCTGAGTAAAATCAAGAGTCAACCATTCAATTGAGCCACTGAGGTGCCCCTTTTATTCTTCTTCTAAGGGCCCTA